>NC_141245.1:3340633-3940633 GCF_054856555.1 Leptonotus elevatus
CGTACTAAATGAGAATTACGATTCTTATGAGAATAGATTTTTGGGCACATTTCTAATATTTAACGCTGTTTTTATTTACCCTTTATTTTTATTTTTATAAATAACATTTTAGAGCTGTGATTTTAATACCGTGACACCACAATATTTTTGCTAATGGACTTATCATACCGTCAGAATTGCACTTATTAAAACTTAATGAAAGCGACGTTTACATCTCTTGGAACATAACATTGATATTGATAACAAAGTTTGCCACTTGGCAGCACTAGCTGTGGCGTTACAAATGTGTTTTACTGTATTTGAATTGGCTGGAAACATAACTGAGTGCTTAATCAACCTTATAGACTATTTGCATTAGCTGCTTTTGTACCTTGGGAACAAGCATGGACATCGTGTACCTGAAAAGGTAGTTACCTCACATTCCGCTAGTTTGCATTATTCAATGCCGGCCATTTGCACTAATCACAACCCTCGAGTGCCAGTAATTTTAGAGCATTTTGACTGTTTTTTCAAGACTTGCAGAATATTGTGTTCTATGATTATTTTTTACATCAAATCTATCAATTCTCTTTTACCAGAACAAAAGTTTGATTATACCTTTTTGCATTCTCTAGTAATGTAATCAGCAGTAACAGTAGTTAAGTTTTAAGAAAATCAGCCCCTTTACCCAAAATTGCGAGGAAAATTTGCTTTTTGTGTAAATGAACATCAAGCTAAACAGTGACTTTGATGCTAATATTTTGCTTCTGTGACACCTCGAACATTTGAACAAAGGTTTGATGAAGCAGGTAATTTAGCATGTAGGAATGGTTTTTGATTGCGAAATAATAATAAAAATAATAATTTATTTATATAGCACCTTCAAGCAATACAGCACAAAGTGCTTTACAAAAAAACAATAATGCATTTAGTAAAACAAAGGCACTGGAGCGACAACCTCATCATACTCGCCGTATTTTCAAGATCGTAGTACTTCATTTATGACACACACATACTTCTGCTACCAAAACACATACTCTGTGATATAGATAGATATGAAAGTTCCCTGTTTGGATGTATTCTTCCAATTGTCCACTTAAAAGTCTGTTGACTCTCACTGCCATGACAGTCCCTATCCCGTCTCCCCTGTAAACAGTCAGCAAACAGAGGGGATTTTCCATCTAAAATGACGCACTGCTACCCTCTGCTGGCAGTTTGGCTTATTACCACTTCAACTGCTTGCAGTTTAAAAGGTTCGGCAAATCAAATCCTTATCAATCCTTCCCAAGGAAAAAAAATGCATCCTACATAACTCGACCTTGGTATTGAATGTTTTGTTTCTAATGGACATGTAAGTTGTTACTAGCATTAAGAGTTAAAGGGACTCTTTAAGTGGCTAAAAATTTACTTCATATGATGTCTGCACAAACAGTGTTCAAAATCAGCAGTAAAAATCTGGAAGCAACAATCATGAGTAAGTAGGTGCGTTTCCATTACCCTCAGTTTTGCGCAAAAGCAAGCTGGTAATGGAAACACATGATTTTCGAAAAAACACTCAAATATCGCAAAGTTTTTATGCTTATGAAGTGTTTTTTGAGACGTGTCGAAATAGAAGTATTTTGCAAAAGTGTAATGGAAACACTTTTTGCGCATTCCCTGTAGTCATGTGACACCCCGTAGTCATGTGACCCCCGGCCAGCACTGAGGAAAGAAAGTACGGGGCCACTCGTTTTCGTGTCGGAGCTGCCTCCGGAGGGGATAAGTCTTTTTAATCACAAAGCGATTCAGTTATGGAGCCAATATGCCGCCGTTCAACGCACGTCCCATATCGTTGCAAACAACTCTAATGGGAACGCAGCTATTGCGGATGAATGTGTGACAAAAGGATACACGCTGTTGTCTTTCTTCCGCATTTCCAGCCACCTCTTGTTGCTGTCAATCAGCTGCTGCAGTCTACGGTCATCCATTTTCAAGCTATGGGGAAACACAAATGTGTGTTAAATACACGTAAATATTAATACATTTGTCATGACTGACTGTAATAAACGGCAAAGATTACTTTACCCTGCAGGTGTATAGGATGCAGGTGAGGTGAATGTCCTCGGGGTGTTGGAGTTAAGTGCAGCTGCTTCTGAGGAACAACAACAATAGCCAACAGCTGAACAAGAATGACCACTGCCCGTATCAAACAAGTGTCGCCGATCGGATCTACTTTGCATACCAGGAAAGATCTCTCTCCATCTGCGCAGCGTCACATCCTCAGCCGTTCTCAACCCACTCGTGATGTAGCTGTCCGGGTAGGAGGTTGACGACTTCCAAAGTGGGTTAGGTTGGCCGAAAGAGGTTGGGTCCGGGATGGGTGAAGATCTTGTGGCAGCAGTGGAATGAGACAGGACTGTGGGGAAGGCTGGCAGAGTTGTGTTGCTCTGCTTCTGGGCTAATGATCCCAGAGCCCCCAAAACAGTGTTGAGCTGGCCTGAGATCTGCTGCTGGGAATCTGCTAGCTCCTGGACTTTGGCCAAGAACGCTACACCTGATCAGTGACAGGATAACAGACGAAATGATGAAGGGAAAATTTAGTCGAAACAACATTTTTTTCTCCCCTTAGGCAAAAGCTACACTCACCTGTCTCATTGGGTGGATCAACAGTGCTGCTGAAGTCTGAATCTGTCACATCAAATGTGACCTTCCGCTCTCCGGTCAACAGCGGCGCATCTTGAAGGAATGACTGTAAAGGGAAAGGAGAAATTATTCAGCACACAGAAAGGAACTTGCATTATACTTTTGATCAGGATTCTTTATTCTTCAACTAACATATACAGGGAGTCCTCGAGTTGCGGCGGAGTTCCGTTCCTACGCTGGCGATGTAACTCGAATTTCGACTTAAGTCGGATTTCACCGTTCAAGTCGATATTTACATCAAAATACTTCGTACAGTAGTTTTAAAAAACATATTTGCGTGACCCAGAACCAATATTTCGTGTTTTCGCACGAACATTTATTGCTGACGGACGGCGGAGCTAATTCAAACTTAAACACGGAAATGTGACGTGCCTGATGGTGAGCCGACCTGCTCGATGGACGTCCGTTGCTGGAGGCAACAACAACACAACTTTACATAACTTTAAAATGGCGTGATCACAATGGGAAATTAACAAAAAAGAAGTTGCTACGGACAAGGCACGGATGCCGTCGAAACGACGTAACTCGAGGACTTTGTAATACAACTAAAACCATTCCATAATATCTTAAAGCAAAAATTGTGTTGCTGAAAACTAGTCCATGATTTTTTTTAAAGATTTTTACCTATAGGCTGGATTATTGAAACTCCTCTATTGACAGGTTGCTCCAGTATGTTTCAAAATTTGCCAAAATGCTCCTGTCATGTAACAAATACAGCTAAGACATATAATTTCTTCACTACTATCAGTACTGTATAAGCAACTCATTTTGAGTGCTGGATGTTATATGATGTTAACACTACACAATAATTTGACCAGTGATGCCTAGGGATGTAACAATATCCAAACATCACGATAAGATATCACGATATGAAGGTCACGATACAATAATTATCACAATATTATGGGGAGGTTGACGATACAATTTTTTTTTTAAAGAAAAAAAAGAGCTCACATTAAAAACAAACAAAATTGTGCTTTTGTACATAACAGCAATGCATATAAACCATCTACAATCTTTAATAACACTTAATATTGAGGCACTTACTAATGCACACACACATTGAGTTCCTCAACATATTGACTCAATTCCCAAGCATATTAAGATCCCCTTCATCTGACCATTAGGGTTTTTTTTTTTTAACAAAGGACTGCTTTTAATATCGTGACATGACAATGACAATATTGTGGCAGTTTTAATATCACAATATTGCCATTATCGTTACATCCATCAGTGTTCTACAATTCAGTGTAAAAAAAAGTGTTGTTTTAGCTATATTTAGCATGGACCAATATAGAGACGTTTGAAGTGTTAAATTTAACACTATTGGTGTTGAATTAACACTCCCTCATTGTTGCTGTGTAGATACAACGCACTGGCTCCTATCACGAGTCAAAATGCTTTCACTGTTTTCCACACTCCACGCTGTTTCCAAAAGTAGAAAAGCAACACAAAAACACAATGAAACACGGCAGCAAGATCCAGTCGGAAAGATGTCCGTGAAGCCTTTGGTAGTTGCACGGCTCAGGCTCCCTTCCCTGCATGAAACAGGGGTCTAAAATCTGGCGGAATTTAGCAAGACAGGGTATGTACAGTGCTATAATTCTTGAGAGTATTTTAACAAAAGCATGCCACAGCCACATTAAAGGGGTCGGGGTCGGGGTCGGGGTCATCCCCCCCCCCCCAAAGTTATTTACAATATGTTCTATGCACCTCCAATAGTCTAACACAGCATTCTGATTAATATTGGGTTATACTTTTTTCTCTCACTATAATTTCTCTAACTTAATGTATAACGAAGTCTGACTTATGTCTTAGGTCAACCCTTAGTTATGCTTCTATATATAAGCCTGAGCTGCCAGAGGACCTCCCATGACATACTGTACGTGACATGATGCTCAATGCTAACCTCCTCAGCTATGGAAGAGTCGAGCTGCTTAAGTTGTTCTTTCCTGCGATTGAGAGCATTTCCACTTTTAACCATCTGCTGGAGCTCAAACAAACTTCGTGCCTCCTGACAAGAAGAGAGGAAAGGAAATAAGACAGTTATATACATGCAAGGAGAATATGGATGGCTTCCCTGCGTTACCTTTCCTTCCACGTTGGATTGCTGAGTGGAGTTGTTGTGGGCCACATGCAGAGTCTGTCTTTGCATTAGTCGGCTGCCCTCCTTCTCCAGGAAGAGTTTGGTCTTTTCAATGGATGCACAATGGGAGGAGTTTAATCCGCCAAATCTGAACAGACAGGTGTGAACCTTTATTAGTGTTGTGAATTATATTTTTTGCGAATTAAAACTTAAATTGTTCCACAGACAAAAATATATATGTACCGGTATTTTAAATTGAACTGAACGTCGGAAATGCTGAGCAAATTCTGATAGGAATTGACCATTAGTTAAAATGGCTTTAGTGTTGCATATGAAGCTGTATTTTCAGTAGCAGTAATGTAAACTGCCGACTTCCAGTCACATTAAGAAAAGAAACACAATGGCGATGCAAGGATTAGAGATAGAACGATATGTGTTTTTTTTACAGGGCAGATACCAATAATTAGTAGTCAAGGAGGCCGATATTTATATATACCAATATTTAGAGTTGATATTCATTTTCACTAAAAGGGAAAATATTGATGTAAAAAACAAAACAAAAAAAAACATACAAACTCTAACTCTTTGTTGACATTTTTAAAGCATAATGTTTATTGACTCACTTTTTAAGATTTGCAATATACGTTTTTATTTTTTTTAATCTTAGTCAATAGACATCAAAGTTCAGGGAACTCTCAGAGTATTTAGCATGTCATAAAAAGTTAATACAAACTTAAACAAGTAAATAGCTCTTTTCAAAATTTCAAAACATCTAAAATGTTACATTTGTACTTAAAGAGAAGGTTCAGAGATAAATTATAAATTAATTTCCCTTATTTAACCAGATAAAAAAAATTCATTGAGATTAAAAGTATTTTTTCCAAGTGACCTGGCACAAAATATATATTGTGGATTCCTGAAGTTAACAGTTTTAAATTAATCTATTGTCAACCGTATGATTCTTTAAATAGGCCAACGCCAATATTAGCAAAATGCCGAATTTCAGCACCGATAATCAGTACAGTCATTTCTGGACTATAAGCCGCACCCAACAGTAAGCCGCAGGAGTTTTAATGTTGCCGCACCAGGTTACCACTACTTTCTTTTCCATAATGAGAGTGCAAATTGTCTTGCTCTCGTTCTGTCTCTCCGACTGTATTTTGGTTCACTTGGTTTGTTTTGCTCTGCCTGACGTTCTTGTGCTTCCTTTATAGTGCGCCCACTTGTGATCTGATGCATAAGCCGCATCTTTGTATTAGCCGCAGGGTCGAATACAAGTGAAAAAAGCTTTTAGTCTAGAAATGACTATATATCCCTAGCAATGATTGGGATTTAAAAAAAAAAAGTAAATAATCACAGTTGCATACACTGCCTCCAAGAGTATTTGATTTATTATTATTTTTTGCTGTACACTGAAAACATTAGCGTTTGACATCAAAATAATTAATATAAGACATTTCAGCTTTTTTGCACATTTACACCTCTGCAATACATGCAACTTAAAAAAATTGCATTTTCAAGGAAACAACTAATATTCAGCAGACAGCAAAAAAATTACATTCAGTGGCTTTATTTTAAGACTTGAAATGGAAATTAATAATAGTTAACTGAAAATCGTGCTTGTAATGTTTGTCCTCTGTTGATATCTAACCCAAATGTTTTTAGTCTACCGGGGGGAAAAAAAAGGGATTGACCTCCCATCACTTTTGGAGGTGAGTGTAAATGTTGGGATAACATTTCAAACTTTCAATACCGATTAGGGATGAGTACATCAGTATGTTACAATAATATAAAGTCACCACTGTACTTACGCTAGGATGTCGCAGTTACTGTCATGTACAGTGGAGGGAAGCGGTTCCTCCAGATCACCTGCATGTAGTGATGTGTCTCTTTGGCCACTGGAGGGTGGCGTCACCTTATTTTTGTCTTTCTTTTGTCTGGAGGCGCTTCCCCCTTCACGTATTTCCAACTCACTAACAGGATACATTAAGTCAATACAGAAGAAACTCATTACTGCATGTTCTTAAAATCCAGCTTGCAACGTGGTAACAACTTCATGTTCATTCAATTTCATAGCTACATCACTGAACATTTCAGCATACCTGACTCTGCGGCTGAGCCGGTTACATCGTTCCTCCAGTAAAGCCACCTTGCTCTCCAGTCGCTCATTGTCCTCTCTCACCTTCTTACTTTCCTCCCTGAGTTTGTCTCTCTCCTTCCTCGACCTCTCCTCCTCCTGCCGGGCCTCGTTCCTCTCCTCTCGCACCACGCGGAGGAGTTCTCGAGCTTGAGCTTGCTCCTCCCTCATTTTCTCCAGCTCCAACAACAGCTGGTCTCTCTCCAGGGTAACTTTGTGTAAGGCCTGGATACACACAAATACCATATTAATCAATATGTAGTTCACTTCCTTTGGCTACATAACAAAACACGCCACCCCTGTTCGTTTGTCTAGATCCTCCTCTTCTTCACCAAGCATCTTCCTCTTCCTCTTCAGATCTACAGTCTAAGAAGAGACGTTATTCATCCACATACAGTTGCTTTAGTTGTATTCTGGTGAGTTAATGAACAAATAGTACCTTGCTGTATAGCATTTCCTCCTCTCTCTTCAACTCTTTGGCTCTCAGCTCCAACTGATTGATCAGATCCTGAAGTTCTGACTCCTGCAGAAACAATAAGACTTGGAAGTAATCAAATGTTCATGACTTTTAAATGTGTATTTCCGCATTTTTTAAAGAGGCCATCTAGTGACAATGTACTAAAAACAAGATAAGGTTATAGAAAAAAAATTTATGCACCTTTCCATTGTGCAAAACTGTATTGAACCTCCTGAATTATCCCATGCAGATCATTTCAGGAAGTGATTAGTACCAACATAAAACATTTCAAGATTACAAAAAAAGCCATGAACTATATTGGCCAGCAGAGTAAAATTATGTCATTACATGGCACAAGAAAGCACTCTCACTTATTGCTATAAATGATTATTATTTATTTAATTGTTTTGTATTTAAAGCCTCCAAATGTTTTACATGGACACATAACATGACTTTATTACTGTTTAGCGTATGCAAATGAGAGACATACTATGCAACAATAATTTTCATTATGGAGAAACTGGAAATATTTTCACCAGAAATCAATGAAAACTCTTTTTCTAATTGTATGTCACCCACCCAATTCTGTAGTAAGCAGTTGTCGACAATTGCCAACATTTTCCAACTACTGCAGCAATCAGAACATGAGATGTTTTCATTGATATTTTTGGTGAATAGTTTTGTCACTTAAAAATCAACTTTTTGGAGCTTTTAGCCATGTTAAAATGCTAATGTGTTCCTCCATTCGCCCTCTATGAAAAAATCTAGATCATTCTGCTTTCCAAGCACCAGCCCGTCCCAACCTGAGAAAATGAGCTGTTGGAACTTTTGGACGTCATGAGGTGCGGCCCCACCTCCACACCGCCTCTGCGGACTAAATGCACGCCCACTTTCTCTGAGACCTCCATGCTCGCAGGGTAGTGATAAAAGTAGCCTTCATCAGTAAATGTTTTGTCCAAATAAATTCAAAGCAATTAATTATCCTTCACATTTGCAATGCCAAAGTGCAATGACAATTGGCTGTCTTAAATTCTCAGAAAGGGTTCTGGATGACACTTGCGTAAACTACAAGTAAAACTTTTTGCACTGTTGAACCTAACTGAACGAATGGCGTAGTAGCTAAGCGCGCTCTCGCTATAAGCGGCAGGTCTCCGGTTCGCAACCCACTCAGGGTCATTTTTCTCCCCCCTTCTTTTCTTTCTTTCCCCCCCTCTTCTCCCCTCAACCTCCACTATGATTTCTTGCAGCAAAGAGCCGTTTTGTTTCAAATGTTTATTGAAGAATTAAACATCCATCCAATTTTTACATGTAAAAAAAGACGCGGTTGTGCTACAAAGGTTGGCCGGTCCTGCGTGGCCACACAGCAGCCGGCTCGGACGAGAGGGGCGCGGCAACCACACGGGGAGAGGGTTTTACTGAACCGGGAGTTTTACTTCCGCATTACATAAAAAATTACATCGCCATGGTGTCAAAGGTAACATAACATTTTAACTGTGGAAGGGCTTAAAATTCCATGATGTAATCTCGTATTTCTCCATAATGAGAGATACCATAAAATTCTGAACTGTTGTAATTAGTGGCCAATCACTGCTAACACTACATTTTATCAGATTGAGAAATGCATTTGAATAGATTTCTGGTGAATATTTATGAAAATTTATTTAATTTAATCCAGTTTCTCCATAAGAAATCTCAGCACGTGCTGATGTGTTGTATGCAAAGATTATGTAATTTGTGAACGGTCACTAACACAGACGGAAAGAGAAATTGCAAACAATCCAGCCACAATCTTTTGGATTAAAAAAAAGTTTCTAAAATTGTACTGCACATACTACACATATGATACAGTTTTACATTTTGTTATGAGGCAGAGTATGAATGTATAAGAACATCTGCCACACTTTTACCCGCTGGTGCAATACTGTAGTCTGCAGTCTCTCTTCTTAAAAGCACAACATTGTGTTGCATGCATATCATGTTTGTCTCAGTCTGACTGATCTTACCCTGTGTGAATGTGTCTGCTGTGCCTTCTCTATTTCACTGTCAAGCTGCTTGTGGAGTCTTTCCAGCTGAAGAGCATGTGAGGCTTGAAGATGCTCTCTGTCAACCTGCAGCGTAGAAAGCAAGCGGTCCCTCTGCACACTTTCCTGTCACAAAAAAAACCCACACACACACACAACCATTCAAATTCTAAAGATAAAGCAACACAAAATTCATCAGTGAATTAGAAAAGTCTTTAAAAAAGTTAAAATTCAGGTTCATGTTATCTCATTTTGAACTAGAAACGATCATTCATGCTTGTCTTCTTCCATCTTGACTCTTGACTATTATTATTCTATCATCACCTAACAAACAAAACTACATTAGATTATGAATTTCCAGTTGCTGTATAGTTAAAAATGCTGCAACTCGGCTTTTGTCTTTGTTTAGGCAGGTAATCCAGCATGAATTGGTTGTTTTGATTTGCGACTATACACATATTCATGGTTATTAACTGTTACAGATCAAGAACTAAATTACTATAGATTACAGCGGATTACAGCAACTGCAAAAGATCATTATTCACAAATGTATCTATTCGTATTTTTTGCTGTGGAACCTACCCCAAGCTCATCGCTAAAAAAGTCACCTATGCAAATTAAGAGCTCATTTGAAATGCACCAAAATGCCCCAAAATGGCGCCAAGGCCCTGTCTAAATTGGAGAGCAGTACAGTAATTGCCCTTCTCTTTGTTTTGTTCTTTCTGTATTAAAAACTTGTTTGTTCCAAGTGTTCAATAAAAAGTTATATTTAAAAAAAAATGAAGTAAATTGGCCCAAGGAAGCACTGTAAACTGCTTATTTTTAGATTAGTTTTTGTATTACTTTTTGTTTTTAAAAAAAATTGTATATTACTTGTGTATTACGGATGCCTGGTTTGCCAACTTTTTAAGTGGATTTGCGGTTTGAATTCTTGTTGAGAACGATTAAACCTGGTTCCACAGTTTACAATTTTTTATATACAGTATTTTATTCATATATGAACCAAAAAAGGAAGACACTTCTTACATTGCATTGCATTGTCTTTCGGGCTGAGTTAAATAAAAAACAGACGAGATGAGCCATTGGAGCCAAAAATCAAACACGCAAAATTATCGCCTAGGAACAACATCACCTGAAGGCACTTTTCTATTGGCTGCTGCTAGATGACACACTTTCGAATGTCGTTATTCGGGCTGATATCCAAATAAATAGATGTAAATAAATACAAATAAATAAATAGGGCTTGGCATTGCCAACAACGATACGATACGTATCACGATACAGGGGTCACGGATACAATCCATATCGCGATACATATGTATCCCAATACATGATCTTCAAAGCGATACATATCCCAATATTTTGCATACATTTACTTGCATTTTTTGTGTAACAATCATATGTATACCCAAATGATGTGTTTATTATGCTGGATGACAAAAAAGTTTTTGTTAGCAGCTCTTCTGGTTTACCACCAAGCGGCATGCCTGGTCTAAATGTGCATGAGCAAGGAGCAGCTTTCACAGACACACCAGGAAACTTTATAAATAGGCATGGGCCAATATGAGTGAAAATATCAAAGTATTAAAATTACAGCTCTAAAATGTGCTTATTTGAAATATTTGGGGAAATAATAACAACATTTTTTCATGTATCTATTTTGGTTTTAAACAAAATATAGAAAAATTGGTACATTTTGAAACATGTACCATGTTTAGTTTATAATTAAATAAATGTTTATTCTTCCTCTGTTAATTTTTTATTTTTTGCAAGAGTCAGATGTTTTTTTTTTTTTTAAACAGACTTCACACGTACACTTAAAAAAAAACACAAGTAAACTAAACACCCAAGGCGTTCATGTCCCTGTCGTCTCCACTGTGCTCATGCAACAAGTGGACTATTTGGAGGCAATTGACTTCAAAGACTACTTGTTAAGTACAATGCAAGTAGCTAGTTTTGTAAACGTAAAATGTGGTCTCAGTTAGTTTTCGGTAAGTATTTTTGTTTTCATTTTTCAGATTTTTTGTTATTTTGTAAGTTTTCGTTAACTACAATAAAACACGAATCAAAAAGCCCATTGACAAGAAATAATCAACAAAAATGTAATATACACTACTTAATGTTTATGGGTCTGTTAAGGAGTGTTGCTTCTCCATCTAATTATGCAAATGCAGGCTTGCTGAAATTATAGACGGCTTTGTTTAGATCAGGGGTGCTCAAGTTCAGTCCTCAAGAGCCCCTATATCCAGCCTGTTTTCCATGTTTCTCTCCACTAACACACCTGATTCATGATCAGGATCGTTATCAGGCTTCTGTAAAGCTTGCTGATTAGCTGATCATTAGATTCAGCTATGCTGCAGGAGGGAAACATGGAAAACAGGCTGTATAGGGGCTCTCGAGGACCGAACTTGGCCACCCCTGGTTTAGATAGACGACGTCTCTCTCTTAGCACAAAATGAGAGCAGATACATTCTTCTGACCTCTTCCAGTTGTTTCTCTCTGATGTTTTTCAGCTCTCTCTTGTGCTCCTCCTTTAGCTGTTCCAGCTTCTTCTCATGGTCACGCTGCACTTCTTCCCGCACTTCCAGGAGCAAATCAGACAGCTGTGCAGGCAAAGTAAGGGTCAATTTAAAACTTTATTACAGTGAACTTACTCCCAATAGAGTACCTCTCTGTGGTACTCTGCTAGCTGTTGTTCAGGGCGTGGACCAATCAGCTCCCTTCTCCTCTCTGTGCCAGTGACCTTTAAGCGCACAAACAGTATAAAAATGATCATAATGACGTCATGGAGAGTTTACATGCTCACTGCTGTTTTTTCATAACGGAAAAAACAAAACAAACTCCTGCTTAAAAAAGTTGAGTTTCTCGTCTTTTACTTTTTTTTTCCCCGCTTGCAGCTTTTCTTCTTTGTCAGCCTTCAGACGCTCAATGTCCAGCTTATTCTGAGCCTCAAACTTGTCACGCTCTGCTGCCTTTTCTTCTTCAAGTGCGATACGCAAGTCTTTCAGCATGGCTTCGCTCTCCTCCCTGAACATACAAAAGAAAATTAATAAAATGAATGTCAACTGTATTAAATAAGGATCAGTACATTACTTTCATGTAACTATTCAGTCTTGTTAAAGCTGTAATATGGAACTTTTTTCCCAAAAATATCTTTGCAGTAGCCTTTTTATTTGACCATTTATGACTGAAATGTCTTCTAATTAGTAGATTAACACATTAGCTGTTCACAATGGGTACTCCTGCAAGCCTCTGGCCAATAGTTTTTAGACTGGATTCAGGTTCGAATATCCCCCGCCCTGTCTGCGGCTGTGACATAATGAGTGCGGTGTGTATGTGAAGAAGGGTATGTGTTCAGTTCCATTTTTTGTCAGCCGGTGGCAGTAGTGATAAAACATTTAATATTCTACATTCAGTAGCTTTAATAAATGTGCCACAATACACTTTTTTTTTTAATTAGTTCACCTAAAACCTATTAAAAATCCCATACCGTTCACCTAAACCGAATACTTCAGAATCCAGCTAGAGTCGTGAGGTTGTCAGGAGACCCGAGGAAGGATCAAAGAAAAGACAGGAAAGTGAAATCCAGCACCGACCAGACATTACCTACTACCCACCGGATTACCAACCAGAGTCATTCACCAACCCCAGAAACATCTAAATTCCAACAAATTAGGGAGACCTCAAGAGACCAAAGGAGAGACTGAGGAAAGGAAGGAAGTACAGATGAAGCAGAGTGAGATCCACAGACACCAGCCTCCACCGATTCAACGACCAGAGGAAGAAGCAGATTGTGTTTGAGTTTCGATAGATGCTGGTGTGGTGGATCTGGCATGCATGAAAATCTCCACCAAAGAGGGGAGCCGTCGACCCCTGCCAGGACAGAGCAAGCGCAACACCTCAGGGCCCCCCAGGCCACGGCAGCACCAAAGGACAACCCCCGGGCCCCGCAGGGGCCACCGTCTGGAGAGCAAACCCAGGATCCAGGAGCGCCCCCCACCCCAACACGGCCCGCGCCCCCAACCCAACGCAGCAGGACGGGGCACGGCTGTTGTCTGTGGATCTCACTCCTCACTCTGCTTAGTCTATCCTTCCTTCCTTTCCTCAGTCTCTCCTTTGGTCTCTTGAGGTCTCCCTGATTTGTTGGAATTTAGATGTTTCTGGGGTTGGTGAAGGACTCTGGTTGGTGGCCCGGTGGTTGGTGGGTGGTGTCTGGTCGGTGCTGGATTTCAATTTCCTTTCTTTTCTTTGGTCCTTCCTCGGGTCTCCTGACGGCCTTACGACTCTGGCTGGATTCTGAAGTGTTCGGTTTAGGTGAACGGTATAGGATTTTTAAATTGGTTTTAGGTGAACTAATGAATACACACTCACACGCACGCACACACGCACATGCACACCCACATACAAAATAAAAATTAATAAAAAAATTAATAAAATAATAAAAATACAAATACAATAAAAAAAAAGAGCAATGATGATGACATGTCAAATCGGTAAAATTACCGAATGAACTGAGCTCTCCAGAAAGAAAAAGAAAAAGAAAAAAAAAAGGACGGGGCACGGCGGGCCCGCCAGGCACCCCACCGGTCCATAGCCCCTGCTCCCCTGACGACCCCCCTGCCCCTCATCCACCCCCAGGCCCCCAACCCCCCCCCCCCTATTTTCATCTCAATCATGCAATGTTTGTGTAACACTTAAGTGGTTATAACGTGTTACTTTCATTAATAAACTAAATAATTTGACCAGTTACTGCCGCCACAAAACTTACTAATCGAATGGAACTGAACTCTTGTGAATCGAAATCTATTTTTTTTGATTGATTGATAGTCGGGCCTAGTGATCACATAACCTTTTTTCCTGGGAAATGTTTTGAGACCACCAAAAAGCTTCAGGCTGGAATTCACACAGAAGCAGAATCGCCCGGGGCTTCATTACCTTATTTGGGGTGCATTTTCTTACTGCACTGTGGCTTGCCCTACAGTTTTTAAAGAGCAACTCAACACCAAATCAGATTTATTAATTTTTTGCTGATGAACTGTATAAACGGGTGTCTACTAATGCTGTCTACATGTCCTGGTCATTATTTTGACATTTTAGTGCGTGTTTGTTGAAAGCTTGAACTTTGGGGTCTGTGTGGCGCCATCTTTAGGTTAAACACAATTTGGCTGTTTGTCCTCTCATTGGACAAGCTGAGACTACGAATGTCACTTCCACAAACTGACGTAGTCGCTCTGCCACCGTGGAGTGTATCCAAGCCCAATGGTCCTCCAGGCAACACCCCCTTTGAGCGCCGTTTTCAAATATTAGTGAGGGTGGAGCAAGAGCCAGGTAGGGGGTTGAGTTGCAAATAACTGACTGCGCTCTCATCGGCCAAATTATAGTCATCACTATACAATCGTTGCATAACCTAGATGTCAGTCATTATCAAGGTTATTATTGTAAATGAAAATGAATGACATAACTGAAACTAAAATTAAAAAAACATTTTCGTTAACGAAATAAAATAAAAACAAGCAGTTTTTTTGAAAAACGATAACTAAAACGGCATTGACTATTCACAAAACTAACCAAAACGAAAATCGTAGAGAAAATATCCTTTTGTTTCCGTCTTTGTGAGCTTTTTGGAAATATTTAATATTGTTGTACAGCCCTACGGCAACTCTACGTCCATGAAGTGACGTAGCACGTTGATGAACACGGCCTGATGGGTAAAAAATAAAAAATTAAAAATTTAAAAAAAGCAATAGTATGGCAAAAGTTGGAAGAAAACGGCAGAGCTGCATTTGGCATTATTTAGATTATAATCGCGTTTTGGGAAAAAAAACCATGAATCTCTCTCTCTCTTTATTTGCTAGTAAGTTAATACATTTTACATTTTTCTATATATTTTTAAATAATAAACAATACGCATTGTGATCTCTAAAAAAAATCTTGCGCCATACCATTAAAAAAAAAAAAAAAATTGAAACTAATAAAAACTCAACTGAAACTATGCAATTTCCCCAAAACTAAAACAAATAAAAACTACACACAAAAATAATCTCTTTTAAAAACTAATTAGAACTAAACAAAACAAAACTATAATAAAAAATCCAAAACTAATAACTCAGTTTATTATACTGTAGCAGTGCCACGGATAGGCTGTGATATCACTCTGTATGTGTACATCATTAACGTAATCATTATTATCAAGCTACTATGAACATTCAAGTAGTAGCAGCGAGAGATTAATTTGTGTTTTTTCATGATTAAAAATCACTCCATTCAACAACTGCTCGCATGCACCGTTATGGCTGACCTGAGCTCATGTAGCTGCCTCTCTCTCTCCTTCATAGCAGACTCTTTCAGCGCATCCAGCATCCTGTCGGACTCCTTGTTCAACCTTACTTCCTCTTCTTGCCTCTTGGACAGGAGATGCTGTTTCAGAGCCCTGATGAGGCAGATTAAACAAATCAAGGACTCAAAACAAAACTTAAAGTCCCTTTTTTTTTTCAACAGCAAATGTAATTTGGTATTGTATAAATGATGCATTACCAATAACGTTACACATCTTGGATTGGATAGAAAAATCAACTGAAGCAACTTTTGGAAATGTGAGATGTGAAGGGTAAACTACATTGTTTAAGTCTCATTGACAATTGCTATATTTTTTACGTAGAAAATACCAGTGGAGAAATGGGTAATAGGGAAAATGTGTTGAATTTCTATTTGTTCATCTTCATCTTTTTTGTATTAAATCTTTCACACAAAACATATCTGTTAAATAAAGCGAGGATGTTTAAAAACAAGAATTGTGAAAGTGCCGAGTGCTCATAAGAATCCATAATTACTAGGGGTGGGAAACTTTTGTCTGTCTCACGATTTGATTTGATTCCGATTTGTGGGTCTGCGATTCGATTCAGAATCGATTTTTGATTCAGAACGATTATTGATTCAACATGATTTGATTGACAATGATTTCTGCTTCAATTTATAGGTCTGCAAAGTAAGAATCGTCATGATCTACTCCAGTCTGACTCACTAATGCTAATTAGCGCGCAACTCGCAGCACTTTTATTACCACTCAAAAGATCGGCTATTCATACAAAACGCTTCAGGAATGTATATAGAGAAGCATGTTAACATTATTTACTGGCATATGCTCTTCCTATGCTGCAAAAAACAACAACTTTTATTGGAATAACTTGATTGTGACTTTTTCCTTTTACTCTCTAATGTGGCTACAGCTTACCAGTGTACCAGAACAAGCAGAACCACACTACCCCCAAGTGGCCAAATCATGTACAACATGAACAGCGCTCACAAGACAGTATAAAATAATTTCAATAATATCGATTTTGGGACATTTAAAATCGATTATGAATCGTATTAAATGAGAATTGCGAATCTTATGAGAATCAATAATTGTGGCACACCCCTACTAAATACCACCACAGTACCTCAGTTTTTCTTTGCTCTCTTCTGTAAGATTTTCCTCCTCTGTTTTTTTGCTTCTCAGCTCCTCTTGGAGGAGACGTTTTCTTCTTTCCTTCTCCTGCAATAATTGGTCCTTCTCTGCCTCCTCCTCTCTCTTTATCTCCTCCATGAGGAGAGATACTCTAATCTCCTTTTCTCTTTTCAAACGTTCCTTCTCCTCTTCTTCTTCTCTGCTCATTGTCTCTTGAAGATATATCAATCGATTTTTCGGATCCACTGATATTTGCTCTTTATTCTTCTCCACTCTGCAAATTGTATCCCCACTCTTGCCGTCTTGCTCCCCGTTCCTCTCATTTTGACTGGGTTCTTCTTTAGTCCTCCTCTTCTCATTTTCTTCCTCCCTCTCTTCTTTCGTCTCATCTTTTCTGATTTCAAATTTTGATTCTTTGTCTAATGGGCTCACGAAATTCCGCAAGGCAGTTTCTCCTTCGTTGATTTGGGTGTTGGAAGTTCGGGGCAGCCGACCTCGGGATGTTTCAGGCCTTTGTAGATTCAGAGATGAGCTGAGACCAGCTCCTGTTTGTTGGCTCCCTACGCTTGATTGGTGTAGCACCAGTCTGTCTATTTTTGGAGATGCAGGTTTGTCTTTATCTGCAGGCTGCAAATGCCTTTGGAGAAAAAGCATTTGTAATGTTAATTCATTAAAATCACTTACGTCTTCACAATATTCATTAATTTGAATCATGACTATTCTGAGAACAGAACGTGTTTTTCATTCTTTTATCAGTTTTAAAAATGGGTACAGTCCATCAATGACTTTCTTCTGTTTGGTAAAATGTACAAGAAATATGAGTGGCACAGTAGAAACACAAGGTAGCTGGTGTCTGGAAACTATTCGATAGATAAAGTATGACCATAAACAGCAGGGAAGCAACTAACCTCTTGGCAGCCTCGCCCTTTATGTACTGGTACTTATCCATCGCATCTTCCCTATCTTCTTCATTATCATTATCCTCCAGTGGACTCATAGAGCCAGACAGATCATTCAGGTCCAAAAGCTTTTCTGACATCTTTGTGAGACAAAATAGAAGAAAATAGCTTATCGAACAATTTAGTCCACAAACACTGGACCTATTATTGTTATTATAGCACGGTAAACTAATAAGCAGGGTTGGGGAGTCCAGGTCCAGAGAAAAAAAATATTTCTCAAATAGGGGTGGGTCTGACCCCAGGGAAAATGTTTGTCTAATAAAGTGTAATTGCACATCCACTACAGTAGGTAACAGTGGCACTTTCATTGTCAGAGTGCACACAGAGTATTAGCTTCCTTGCAAAGGTGTACATACAATAATTGTACAGATCACTGATCTGAATATATGACGGGATAGCCGATAAGCAAAGAGTTTCGAAGCCGCGAGGCCGCCATATTACTCCTTCCGATCCTATACATTTACAGTATAGAAATTGGAGAACATTTGAGACAGTACTTAGTAGAAACAGCATGATTTATGTTTTAAATTTGTTAAAAATAAACAAGGATTTGCCTTAAAAGCATGTACAAATTATATGCTTAATGATGTTTACAGGCGTAAACTTCTATATTTTTTTAATTAAAAAGTTTTATCTGTAATTCAACAAAAGATGCCTCTGCCATATTGAAAATAATGTGTTGATATTGAGTGCTAGAAGTTAAGAAATTTGCCACATATGCTTGTTTAAGTAGCTACTCACTCAAAGGAAGACTGCACAGTCTGGCTTGTCGGTGACTAAATTGGCTTTACTGTTACTATTTTGTTGATAAATTATTACTTTTATATCAAATACTGCATGTTTTCAACACTTCTCTAGCTTGTTTAAAAAATGAGCATGCAAGTTATTAAAATCTGCAGAGTTCTCAAATATTGAGGGTGCTGGGATTTAATTTAGGGGTGCTTCAGCACCCCCCAAAATGGGCTAGACATGCCAATGTTTCACACAATGTAGCTTTTCAAGTACAGTGGAACCTCGGAGTTTGAATGTCTCTGAACTCGTACAAATCAGACTTCAACCAAAAAATCGGAGTAAAAAATGCCTCGGAGTTTAAACTCATTTTCGGAATTTGAACACCCTAGCTAAGCCGAACATACCTTGAAAACGGGTAGCCGAGCGTAGCCGAGCAATGTCGAATGCTCACGTTGCGGTAGTTGAGACGATGCACTGCTCATTTCCAGTCAGAACGTGAATACTCTTGGAGGTGCTCTTTTATTATTTTATTATTATTATTATTATTTATAATTAGGAGATTATCGCGCCGTTGTAACTACCGGGACTACTTCTGTAAATACTGGCACGAGAACCCCCCTTAGCTTATACATATATATATATATATATTATCAATCAATACATAAAAAAGTTCTGCTCTCACATTTATTTATTTCATGCAACAGCGGAGCCCAACCCAAGACACGCTCAGGACTGCCTCCTCATTTGCATAACATTTCGACCTGACAGCATCTGCAGCATGAAACAAATAAATGTGAGAGCAGAGCGTTTTTATTTATTGATTGTCATTTAATTCTATTAATATATTTATTTTTACTTGTATTTATTTATTTAGTGATATTTTGTTGTTTTTAATTTCCATTTATCTTTTTTTATTTTTTTTATTTTGAATTACAGTGTATTTTTATATCCGTTTTTATTTTCATTTTTATTAATTAATTTATTTAGTAATTTATTTGTTTTGGTCCTCTATACCTGGAAGAGTAAGCTAGCAACATGTCATGTGAGCACACAGCACACAGAGATTTAATAGCAAACCCTACCTCTGCAGGAAGGGGGGATTTATTATTCACACCCTCCATCTTGCCAGGTTCCCTCTTTTGGCCGCACACTTTATGGTCACTCAGTCCCGCCTTCTTGCCTCGCTGGGCAGATTCAGTTGTTTCCATCTCAAAAATCTCCATGGCCTCCTCCTCAATCAGAGCCTTGTGGGCATCTGATTCGTCTTTCAACTGTTTGTCTCCATCATCACTGGCTACACAACTCTCCAACACCTCAGCTTCATCGTCTGTCAATTTCCTCTGGCTCAGGGAGCATCGCTCCAAATCTCCATGACTTTCACCATCTTCTTCCTCTCCTCCATCTTGTCCACCATAATCATCTGTAGTACTCTTCTGCACTACTCCCCCACTGTCATTTTCCTTCACATTTGTGTCATTATTTTGGGAATTTTCTTTACCTTGCACATTTTCTTTCCCCATCACCTCTGCACACTCCATCTTCTCGCTGTCAAAGATCTCATCATGCTGAACTCTCTCAAGTCTGCCATCTTTGTCACCTACATTAGCCAAATGTTCCTGGTCTAGCTTGGTCTTGCTTTTCTTTTCATCCTCATCATTACTGGATTCCTGATGCTCATTTTCTAGACTCCCGTGACCTTCCACCAGATCTTTGTGAGTATCACTATCATCCCCTTTTTTGTCACTACATTTATTTTCTGATTCCTCATCTCTATCTTGGGTCTCTTTTTTGTCCTTGCTCTGCTCTAAAGGCTCTCCTCCTTCGGCCACAGTCTCACTGAGAAGGCTTCGATGTGCCAGAGGGGACAAGCGGCGGCCCCTCAAAGAGTTCTTGGGTAAACAGTCCATCCATTCCAAACAGATACAAGGGAGAGAAAAGTAGGAAGGGGTTGTGAGGGAAGCGGGCAGACATAGACAAGTCAGAACATTTTAACACACATGCAAAGATAGTGGCAGTGATTTACTTGACAAATACATGCAGGACTAAATGATGGTGTTTTGAAAGAAGCATTAGATGACAGACAATACGCATGGAAAATACAAAACAGACCAAATGATGACACATGCATGTGATTACAAAATTTTATATCAAAACAAAATGTTTATACCGTAAAATTTGGTCTATTGTGGGCATTGGAATATGCACTACACCCATTAAAAACCAAAGAAATGAATCCAAACTTAAAAGGAAAGCTTGGGATTAAAAAAATACTGAATACATTTGTCAGAGTTGTTTTAACTGTCAATATAAAACTGTTGTACATTTGTGGGGGAGAAAAATTCCCCGCTTTAAATTTTAATATGAGTTTTAGGAACCCACTATGCCTGAGGAAAACTAACCAATTGGCAGAAGGCATGACCAATGAGGTGTTTGCTGTACACTCGCAGGCACATTAATAGCATAGCATAGCATAGCATAGCATAGCGGGCATGGTCCACAGCCTCTCGCTGACCTGATACCTTGGGCTAATATTACGGCTCGAAATAAGTGGTTTGATTTCACAGCGCAGTTTGTGAGTTTGTGGATGATGTCAAGGAGTAGACTGTCAGCAAACTAAAGCTAAAACTAAACTCCAGCTGTTGTAATTGTTTCCATAGAGCAAAGAGAATATATACAATGTACATATGACGATTGTTGTGTTCCATTTGTAATTGTTACTGCTGTAATTAGGCTAAAGTAACCGTTTGATGGTTTCAAACAATCTAAGTAGCCTTGCTATATTGTATACGTGTTCAATTGCATGAAAACATCAAAGTGGAAGTCAACCACAAATTCATTTTTTTTCATTCATTATATGTTTTATGTGCCCACCAAGAGTATTTTAGTAAATGAAAATTAACGAAAAAACTAAAACTAAAACTAAAATTAAAAAATTGTTAACAAAATAAAATAAAAACGAAAATGCTTTTTTTAAAACGAAAACTAACTGAAATTACATTTTACAAAACTTAATTAAACTAACTATAATTATAGAAAATGCTTGAAATTAAAAATTGTAGTCTTTGGTAATATACATGAGCCTTTGGAGATGATTTTAAATGTGATTTTAAGTATATTTATTTTGATATTAACCGGAATAAAGACGTTTGAAAGTGTGTCACAGAAGTGATGTCATCTAGCAGCAGCCAATAGTAAAGCACTTTCAGATGACGTTGCTCTTCGGCGACAAATTTGCCTGCTTGAATTTTTGGTTCCAATGACTCGGCTCGCCTACTTTTTCATTTAACTCAGCCGGAATGCACCGCTAGGTAAGTAATGTGTTACTTTTTTTCATTTTCCCATGTAAATATTGCGCATAAATACAGTAATTTCTACTTTTTTCACTTGCATTCGACCTTGCGGCTAATACAAAGGTTTGGCTTATCCATCAGATCACAAAGGGGCGCACTATAAAGAGCGTCAGGCAGAGCAAAACAAACCAAGTGAGCCCAAATACATTAGGAGAGACAGAACGAGAGCGAGACAATTTACACCCTCATTATGGAAAAGAAAGTAGCGGGAACCCGGTGCGGTAACATTAAAACACCGGCGGCTTACAGTCGGGTACGTCTTATATGTGTAATAAACTCGAGTATTCCCCAAATTCAGCTAGTCAGGTGTGCCTTTTAGTCCAGAAATTACTGTAATACACATACAAAAAGAAAACTAATACTGAAACTACCTAAAACTAAGATAAAACTAAGAATCAAATAAATAAAACTAATACAAACTAACAGAACCACCCTAAAACTAATTAAAACTAACTAAATAAAAACAAAAAAACTCAAAAACAAATCAAAACTAACTAAAATGAAAATTCCAAACTATAATACCCTGGTTCCCACACTAGTCGAGACACGACATTCTGATTAACATTGTGTTCCACCTGTTTTTATCCATCTCAGGGTGCGGCTATTTTGCCACTTGCTGTTGACTGAAAATGACATCATAGTTGCTCAGGTAACAACCAATGACAGCTCAGTTTCAGAAAACAGGTGAGCCGTGATTGGTCGATTAGTTACATGATCCCTGAACGACTGTGTTGTGATTTTGTCTACAACAAGTGGCAAAATGGCCGCCCCCAGAGATGGATAAAAACACAAAGCAATAATAATCCCAATAGTGTGTGTAGACTAGTGGGGCTGCGTAGAAATTATTTTCATTGTATTGTTAAGGAATTTTTTGGGTTGGCTTCCCTTTTAAGATAGCATGTTAGGCATTGTTGAAAATATTTTGAACTTAAAGCAAGAACACTTTGCCCGCTCAATTTAAAAACTTTAGCTATCAGTGAAATACATGTGAGCAGATTTGATTTAAATAATGATTATTAACAAGTCAACGATTTTGGCGAGTTTAACAGAAGCAGAAAATGAAAAAAGTCTGCAAAAAAGGAGGTTAACTGGGGGAGTGGGGGGAAAGATTGTAGCTTATTGTCCAAACTTTACGGTACAAATGTTGAAAAACCATGAAGATCCTGCAATGAAGACAGGTCTACAATCATAATCTAATTCACTGATTGGAAATTAATATAGAAACATTAGGATGACCATGCTGTCAGAATTCAGATGGCAAAACAGTAGCAGTGACAGTAGGTGGAGAGTAGGACAAACAGGAAGGCACAATGGCATCCATGCCCATAGGACAGATCCCAGCAGCACAGAAGCTACTCAAACACATCCTGGGTCATGGTGCACATGTCACAAATGATCGAAAGAGAGAGAGACATGAAAGAAAGATACACAGGAGGATAAGATGAAAATATGATTAAATTAGAAAATGGTGAAAAGGTAGTGAACTTGTAAACACTTCTGTCAAAAAGGCAAATAGAGTACATATTTACCCAAAAAATTGAGACATGTGGTAGTTACAGATTTGATTAGTACTGGCGACAGTTGTCCAGAATAGCAAGCAGTTGAGTTTCCTGACAAACAAACTATTTCAGATGTGATCCTAAATTCATCCCCGGGTTTACATGAAGCCATAAGTAGTAAATGCTATGATATATAATTTCAGTGAGCTCTTGATGTTTTAAAAAATTGGAACGCAAACGACTCATTTCAAACGGAATTTACTTTTTTATACCCAAATGTACTTCTCTAAGTAATCCGAATTTAAGCAAGCTCAGCATTTAACCACTAAAATTCGTTTTTTTCTGTTCAGGAATGTCAGTAACTATAATTTGACATCTAAATGGTACTTCATTTACATAGCGCTTTTTCATCTTACAAGGCCCTCAAAGCGCTTTACATTAGATTACTCATTTACCTACTGATGACACAGCATCAGGAGCAACTGGGGGTTCAGGGATACTTCGACGTGGTCACAATGGCATGGGATCGAACCCACAACCTATGGGTTGGGAGCCGACCACTCTACCAGTGAGGCATGCCGCCCCTAGATAAAGGAATAATAAAAATCTTTATTTTAATATTTCCTCAGTGTTTTGTAAATTTCAAATTCCTATATAACAATGCTAATTACATTTTGCATTATAAATGTGTTTTTTTTCTCCAAAGTGTCTATCTACAGGTGTATTAGCCGTTAGAGACAACAACATGATGTTGGTAAATACCAATGCTGCTAATTTATTTTATGCTCTGGCATAAATCTTATGTTAGGAGGTCGTCTAATAAAGTTGCAAAGCACATGAATGAGGGTCAGCTAACGTGAAAAGAAAGAAAGAAAGAAAGAAAATGAAAATGTGGGATTTTTAGTTCCTACGTTGAGCAGGCAGACAAGAGTCCAGCCCAAGAAGAAACTGGAGAAAGTAAAACCAACCCTCTGAGAATATCTCATTTAAAGGTTAAGCGAATGTCAAATTAAGTTCACCTATAGAGGTTAGGGGGTATTTTAGATTCATATTGAAATTTCAGTCACTATATCAATATCCCTAACTCTGTGTCAGTAGTGTACTGTAAGTCGTGACTATGCCTGAGATGACTTATAAAATTTGCCAAAATGATGACACAAAACAAGTTTCATTTGAAATGAAAAATGAAGAACAGTGGCAAAAAAAAAAAAAAATCGGAACAATCTGGTATTTACATATGTGTTTATGAGTGTACCTGTCGTGATGGCGGTTCAGAGCTCTGGCGTCCAGATATGTCCTGCATTTCTGGTTCAGTCCTTTCCTCTGCTCGAGCTGCAGCACTAGCGTCACTGTCCTAACCCACATGCATGTTCATACACACACACACACGCAAACATAAACGTAAAAAAAAGTAGTCATCAAGTAAGGTGTAAAAGGTCAAGCCAATCATTAAAAAAAAAAAAAGTATTGTTATTTGCTAACAAAGCCATAGATAAGCTGACATGTGTACCTCATATTGTATGCCACCTCTGAGGTCATCCAGATCCAGGTGGAGGTTCAACAGTTGCTGGTCTGAAGACCGCTGAGTTGCCAAAAAATAAATAAATAAATCATTATCTTCACATTATGTAAGAACCATATGCACCAAGCGCAAATGTCTATAAGCGTAATAATTGTACTGCACCTCATTTTCCAAGATTTCATCACCATCATCTAAGCCAGGCACGTTGAGGTACACTTTTTCTTTCTTCTTGAAGCTTAAAACACTTTCAGTACCACTGTTGCGCAGTACCTGACAAGGAGGGAAATAAAAATTAACACTATAAAAATACAACACAGGCACACAGCATTTGCTGTTAAAAAAGCATGAGCCTTAAATATAAATAACAATAAATTTGGTATAATGCATACTGTTAAGGGCTTAAGCCGAGCAAAAGGCAAATAAACCCCTCGACCAATTATTCACAGGGCGCACATAGAGACAGACGACCACACTCACATTCATTTACACCGTCAGAGTGGGAACTGAAACCATGCTGCCTGCAACGATGGCAGGAATGTCTACCACTACTATACGATTATTAGACACTCTGTGTGTAGCAACAAGATTTGAGGTAAAGTCAAATTGATTAAATTGCCCCTTAAAGGGATACTTGATTCATTTAGCCATTTTCAGCAGTAAGAATTAATTTGATAACTTCATTATTTTTCCATGTACAATTAATACCTTTAAAACACATTTTGCCACTTGGTGTCAACTAAAAATGACATCCCGCGTGCTCAGGTCTCAGGCTGTGACCAATCACAACTCAGTTTGCGAACGTCACATGACCAAACCCAAAAAACAGGTGAGCCGTGATTTATATTTTGTTGTGTTTTTTGGAGCGATTAGGTGTTTCGCTTAAAATTGGTTTATCAGAATTATGGCCAGGCAAGGCAGTTTTATATCTATAGTATGTTTCAGACACAAGGTAACTCAATGTGCTTTACACAAGCAAAGATACAACACGTACAAGCATCAGCAAACATATCCGTTACTGACATTTGGAAGCAAAGCAGAGAAAACAAAAATAGCGTACACAAATTACTAAAAAGAACATACATTGACAACGTTAAAATAAGTTAAAAGCTTAAATTATTAAAAGTTCAACTGAAAATATTTTAAAAAAAAATGTTTACTTCGACACTATACCTGCATAAAATACCTAGATACTGGTACTGAAACAGTACCTTGACAAAAATCTGAAATCAGCAAAATTAAAACTGACAAAAGTGCTTCAAATTATTATTATTATTATTAAGTGAAAACATTAGGATACGCTTGAAAAACACATTTTCAACACCTGAATATTTGCAGACATTTAACCACAATTGAACATAGACATGATGTCTGGCTTAACATTTTTACATTTCTTTGGCCATTTTTAAATTATTCGCTAGGAAAACAAGTGTGCCAATATTCTCCTCAGACAGCCTACAGATGAAACCCAAAGTGCTGAAAACTCGTTCTGAAGCACGGCTTGAGGCTGGAATGCATATGTACTGTTTGGCAAAATGTGCATGGGCTGGCAGAGTAATCGAGTGATTCTTCCACCAGGAGAATGGATCTTCAGAGGCCCTTATCTCTGCCATTTGTTGATATCATCCAAATTCCCTTCTCAGTTTGTCACCAGGAGACATGGACTGGCACTCCTGCTCCCCAGCCACACCTGCAGCTTTTAACACTAACCTCTTTGCAGCTTTGATGTCAGTCAGCAGGCTTTTCAAGTCTGATTTTTTCATTTGGTTTGGTTTTGCCCCACATTGTTCTTACTGATACTGCTGCTCTGCTTCTTGGACCTCTGGCTGTGGTGGTAAATCATAAATTTTCTGCAAAAGTACTGCCTTTACGTCTTCCTCCATGGTGACAAAACTATTCTTAAACCTTGGATCCAAGAAAGTTTCTGTGTTAAGCATTTTGTCCAACACTCTGCTTGCATATCTTTTTGTGAAGTATTTTCTTATTTTTTCTTTTCATTTTACGTGAAATAGCACTTTCAGATTCTTTCAAAAATGAATCTCATACTTATGTTAGTAATGAAATGTATCTTCTGCCCTGATTTAGTCATAACTGTTTTAATGTCCTCAGTAGAGCTTTGTTCTGCGGATGTATCCTTGTGAGTGTTATCGCAATTTCTCCAGGTGCAGTCATGACTGAATAACTTCCTCTATTCCTCAAATGGGCTTTGTTCTGTGTTTGAATGATGTCCTTGAGTTTTATATCATGTCTAGTCAACTCCGGTTGAACTGTTTACTGGAAACTGTGTGGTACGGCCCTTCAAGATAGTATAAGAATATTGTAAGTCCTCTGAAATCTTCGCACTTGTGAGATGCTGCAGCCATTGTCTGTAACTCACTTGTGCCCGGAATGTTCTGTAGAAAAAAAAGCTTTGAAGGAACTGTTCATCGATCTCCAGCCTGTATTCGGATAACCAACATTCTCACTACCCGAAAGGAAACGAACACGCGGAGGAAAATATCTACTCCACAACAGTAACAACCAAATAAATAATATAGAGCAAACTTGTCATTACAGTCAGAGATGCTTTTTATCAGTCGGTGTTATTTGTCAATTTTCTGACTTTTTTATGTTTTTCTAAGTTTCATCAAAGAAATGGGGGGGGGGGGATACAGTAAGGAGCTGACATTTCACCAGGATTGTTAAAATATGTAGATGTTCAAAATGGCACCATGCTGCAATTTCTAATTATTGCAAGCAGGTTGGAGAGATTCATACTAAATTATTGTAATAATGCCGGGTTTTGGCTCATTGACTTCCATTATAAATCACAGTTTTTGATATGCTGTAAACCTGATGTGTTATAATGCATTTGCCGCGATTACTGATGTAATCTGTTCTTTGACGAGTCAAAAATATGAAAATAGAGGAATTTGTGTGTTGAGTGTTAACACCCAAAATCCACTAGGGGCCACCATAGGCTAATAAATGAATTTGCTTGCGAAAGCCCGCTTCAGATTGGTCAAAATGAATGCGATAAAAACGGTTGGCATTACAAAAAGTTTGATGTCGATGTGTCTAAGCTCACAGTCAGTCTATTTGGGCATGCATATTTACAAGTGTGCACAAGACAATAATGCCCACAAATGCAAAAAAATGCACTTGTTTATTGTTATTGTTTGAATTTCAACTCTTACTGGTTGGGTGTTTGAATTTCTTTACTCTTATTGGTTCTGGGCATTTTGGGGTTGTTGTTCTTGCGATGATCACTACTTTGCATTTCTTCCAACACAACTGGTAGCAATGGCTAGAAAGACTGCATTGAAAGACGCGATTCGGTTCATTTTAGAAAGTACTGATTCCGAAGAAGAATTTCATTCGTACGCTTGTTCAGAGAGCTCGGAAGAGGTTGAAGAATCTACTCTTGGACTTTGGATGCCGGAGGAGGAAGAGGATGATGACAATGAATACGGAGATGAGCATGACGAGGAGCGGGATGTGGAGGCAGATGATGGCGGAGGTGAAAGCGAGGAGGAGGGGGCCGGAGATGAACATGATGGGGAGGCAGAGGATGATGACAATGAATACGGAGATGAGTATGACGAGGAGCGGGATGTGGAGGCAGATGATGGCGGAGGTGAAAGCGAGGAGGAGGGGGCCGGAGATGAACATGATGGGGAGGCAGAGGATGATGAAAATTATGGCGATTAGGGGGAAGAAGATAGCGAGTGGCTCTCAAAAAATAAAAAAACTATTATGGTCTACTACTCACGAGGGGGCCACACATTATGCCCTCCTCCCTCCCATTCCTAACCCCGTCCAACCCTCTACGCAGTAGCCAGAATCAGCGTTTGATTTATTTTTCAACAAGGGAATCATACAGCGAATTTTGGACATGACAAACCTCCAAGGACGCAGGCTAGTCACTTCTTGAAGCACACTGACTGTCGGGGAGCTGCGTGCTTACTTGGGGCTGCTGATTCTGGCAGGGTTATACAAATCGCAGCCCATATTTTCAAAAACTATGGCCCATGGACGCTTCTGCCAAATCAACCGGACAATTAGGTTTGATGACAGACTCCTTTGGCCACAAGATCACCACCAAAATAAACTGTCCCCTATCAGCGAAATATGGAATATGTGGAACGCCCTCTTGCCGAAAATGCACAACCTGGGGAGGGTTAAATGCATTGATGAGCAGCTGGTCTCATTTGCGGGCCGCTGCTCATTTGCCATCCAAGCCAGCTAAATATGACCTTAAAATATGGACCCTGTGCGATATCAGCAATTCATACGCCTGGAGCATGCTGATGTACACAAGAAAGCCTGCTGGAGGACAGAGAGAAAATAACCAGGCAATGAGGGTGGTTTTGGACCAGTGTTCCCCAATGGAGGGCCACATAGTGACCACCGATAAATATTTGTTACGTCTTTCCCCCTGGCGGCTGAACTTAAATTTTTTTTTTTTTTTAAAGGCATTGGTAGGAACATTCCGCAAAAACAAGGGCTTTCTCCGCAGCTTGTGAAAGTGACTGGCAGAGAGGTCCTTTCCGGCTTTTTTGCTTTTACAAAAGATCACACTTTGGTCTCCTACGTTCCAAAGAAGGGGAAACATTTCCTCATCTTGAGCACGGGGCACCAAGAACCGGAGGTGAAGGAGACCGGAAAGAAAAAACCCAAAAAGTCATTCACGACTATAACAAGTCCAAAGGTGCTGTGGATCATCTGGACCAGGCATGTTTTGCACATCAAGGTTTCTCTTTGTAAAAGCTGTGTATCAAAGCTGTCTTGTCATCTGATTTTTATTTTTTGTGTGTGTGTGTTTTACAAGCCTGTGCCACATACTCCTGCCGCCAGCGGGCACAGAGGTGGCCCATGTGCGTTTTCTTTCACATGCTGGACATTTCTTGCTACAGTGCAAAATGCATTTGTGCTTTTCACCGTGATTTACCCTGAATGGAACCAGAAGAAAAGCTACAAGTGGCGGCTCTTCCTTGAGGAGCTAGACAAGGCTCTAATTTGGCCTGAAATTGTGAAACGGGAAGCACCGCCTTCTACTGAAGGCTTGGTGGAGAAGGTGCAGCATGACCCCCGTCTAACCACAAACAATGTGGCCTTTGGACAAAGCCACTTCTGGTTTCAAACGTTTGCACAAAATGTGGAACTTACATTTGCAAAAAACACATCAAGACCCATTAAATGAAATGTTAAATGAAAAAAAAGTAGTTCTGGTGTTGAATTAGTCGTAGTTCTTCGTTACAGTAACTGGTGTTTCATGTTCATGAATTCTGCATATTTGTTCGAAAGTGTTACTCATAAATTCTGTCATCAAAACCAGTTATTGTGACTTTGACCTTCTTGTTCTAAAAATGTTTTCTTGTTACGACTTATTGACTTATTCAAGGATCTAATTATGTTGTATGAAATATTTTACTTTCATATATATGTATATATATATATATATATATATATATATATATATATATATACACATATACACATATACACAGCATAGTTAATTTTGCTGTTAGCATAATACTGCTATTATTGTCCATAGGGGGAATCAAAACAAAAACAAACAAACTATATAAGTATAGATAGAAAAAAAATATCTATATATCTATATAGGTATAACTGTGCCATAACATAGTTTTTTTTGCACTTTGGTGGTTTGAGGAGTAATCTACCCATCTGTAAACATTTGGCTGAACTCCAAATTGCAACGTAACACTATTTATATTTGGACAACGCCATGATATAATTTATTACAGATTACCCCAAGAGGCCCAGGAGATGCTTTGAGGGGTTCCAGTCCCGCAGACCCGAGAGAGCGTGGGAATGCAGATCCAGAGATTGGCCAGAGGACAGGAGCATCAAGACCACCGAGAGGAGCCAGGCTTCCAAGTGGAGGTGGCAAAGACCCCAATGTTGGACCCAGGCCCTTCAAAATAGAGAGCAACAATTACAAAGTCAAAAGTTTTCACAAATCATCGTTTTGTTTTGAAAAAAGTCTTACTTAATATTGTTCAATGACGGTACTGTGCTGTAATAAAAATTGGAGAACTATCGGTACTCACTCCACTTTTGGCTGAATTCTTCTTCTTTTTGTCCTTTTTGTCCTTCTTTTCTTTCTTTTTCTTCTTGGGCCCTGTGCCCCCAGCCGCAGCAGTGCTTTGGAGGCGTTCGCGTTCTTGGATAACGAGGCGGCGGTAGTGCTCATCGCACGGGTGATCCCAAGTGGACGCACCAGAGGAGAAGTTGTAATAGTAAATGTCTTCTGTAACATCTTGGCTGCAGCAAGGATCACAAGATGACACAAAGATGACATAATTCACAGACACCATGGTGTTCCACACTTAATTGTTTTTTTAATCCATCAGGAGCTGTGGTTTGGGGTTTTAACCAAGATGATCATTATTAAGGAAAAGAGCTTGGTTAACAACAGTTACGTATGTAACTACGGTTCTATGAGTCCCGAACGACCGCCAGGTGGCGGTGCTGAAACAGTACGGAAATACCCCGTACATGCGTCACTTGAGAAAGAATTCATAAAAGGACATTTCCAGAGTTCCGGTTGACGTGATCCTCATGAATAAAAGAGGATAGCAACCGGAACACAGTCTCTCAGAACCTTCTCACGCAAATCAACACGAGGGCTCTGAGTGACAAGCAATGCTGGCAGTCGTTCAGGACTCATAGAACCGTAGTTACATACATAACGAGGGGTGTTAGAAAAAATCAATTCGGCAATATATTGCGATATTACAGCGTGCAATTCTCAAATCGATTCAATATGCGGTCAAATCGATTTTTTAAACATAAATTTTTTATGGGAATATTCCACAAAACGTCTTACTTAGGTTAGGATTTACACACTAAGCATAGAAGAATGTTTTATTAATGGAACATTAAGCCTTAATATTTTATTTCAGTGCTGTTCAAATGTGAAACAGACTGCAACCTGACTTTTCAGATAAATAAAAATAATTTCATACAAATCTTACAGTGTACATGTACAAGTTTACTGATTAGTATTTTCTAAATTTGAGGAAAAAAAAATCACAATAATCAATTTATAGATTTGTATCGGGATTAATCGGTATCGAATCGAATCGTGACACGAATTTAATCTTTAGGTACTAGGCAATTCACACCCCTATACGTAACTGTCATTCTATTTCGTCCCTACCGACCGCCAGGTGGCGGTTCTGAAACAGCACAGAACGCCGAATACCAGCGATGTCACGAAGACCCTGCAAAATGTACCTCACAGAGGGGCCTCCGCAAACCACATCCAGTGAATGAGGAGAGGTGACATCCAAACTGTAGAATCTGGCGAACGTGCAAGGCGACGACCAAGAAGCAGCCGCACAGATGCTGGTGGAGTGACTGCGCACCCCAGGAGGAGGGGGACGACCAGAGACCCAGTACGACTGCCGAATCACATCCCCGATCCAGTGAGAGAGGCGTTGCTTGGAAACAGCAGCTCCTTTAGTCGGGCCTTTGACACAAAAAGCTGGGTGGATGTACAGAAACATGCCGTAGCATTCAAATAAGAGCGGAGCGCCCTCACAGCACAACAAAGACTTGGAGCGTCATCCTCATCTGTCAATGGTGAAGTAAAACGAACGAGACGAATAGGGTGGTTGGCTTGAGAGCCAGACAAAAGCAAAATTTGGCCACAATGTGACCCCTGCCCCGTCGGGGTGTCAACAAAAGGCACTTGGGGCTAACAGCTAGGGTGTGGACATAAGGCAGCATCCCATTGGCACGAAAGAGAGAGATGAGGCGCATCTGTCCTGTGTGGGGATGGCCGAACAGTCATGGAGGTGGTGTCCAAAAGTCTGCTGAGAGGAAGCGGGAGAGGACTTCTCCAGGTTGACCTTGAGTCGAAGTTGTGACACATGCTGTAGAAGCGTAGATGTGTCTTGGAGTGCCTGATCCCTGGACGGTGCGCATATCAGCCAGTCGTCCAAGTAAGGGAGCACTTTCACCTTCATGCCACTCGTCTGCAGGGGTGAAAAGGGCCGCCTTGTAGGCAAATCTGAGAAACTTCCTGTGCTGAGGAGCAATAGGGATGTGGAAGTAAGCGTCCTTCAGATTGATTGACATGAACCATTCCCCTCAGGCGATCGTCCTCAACACAGCGGACGTTGTCAGCATGCGGAAGGCTAACACCCTGAGGTAACGCTTGAGACCCCTCAGATCCAGGATAGGGTGTAATCCCCGTTTTTTTTGGGAATGAGAAAGTAGGGGGAGTAGAATCCCCCTAGATGAGCCAAGGGATCTACTGCTTTGATAGCGGACTTGGCGAGGAGGGTCGTTTCTATTGATCTAGAGATAGTGCCTTTTCCGTGTCGCTGATAACAGTCTCTCTGACCCGGTTGGAGAGAGGGGGCCGGCGTCGGAACTGAACCCTGTACCCATGAATCAAGGTTGAAAGCACCCATGTGTCCGAAGCGAGGGCACCCCAGTAGTTGAGCTGCCGACAGGAAAAGTAACCAACTGCCGGCCCCTCGGGCTAAATCCCTGGCCCTCCCGGATTTAGGGGTCCGGGAGGGACGAGAGGTGTGTGTAGTTCGGGGCTGACCATGGAGCCATCGGCCAGAGGGACGAATCTCACGGGTGATCGTGACCTGTCCCCGTGAGGGACGACAAATTCCACTGAAGGCTAGGGCATCTCACAGCCTCTCTAAGGACTTCTTCAGGGGAGACGATGAGTGAAGGCACAGAATACTCCACATTAGGTCCAAACCAATATGATTAAGAAACCGCATGTTTTCCAGAGCACGGCCGCCCGCTGGGAACCAAGGAAAAACACTAGAATTGTACCAACAGGAATGAAGGTCTGTCCAAAAAAAAGACGAGATTCCGGGATCCAAAAAGACTGTTGAGTAATCCATTTGAGAGAGGCCACACTCACAAGGAGGCTGAGAAAAGACAGACGTGTCCAACTTTAAATGTTGGAAAGCGCTAAGCATAACAGTGTGCACCAAATCCGCTCCAGCTGAAAAACTTTCAGAAGGAAGAGAAGGTGGGGAAGAGGAAACAGAGTCCATCCCCGAATATGCCTCAGAATACCAGATGGAGACGGCATCCTCTGCAACATCGTCAGCTTGGGAAGGCAATTGGAGTGTTGCATGGCCTCCTCTGCAGAGGGCAACGCCACCGCAGAGGCCTGAGAAGCAAAATGGGGTTGATTACCCAACTGACCCTGTATTGCTAGCACACTTGCCTCCAAACGGCTCAACTGCAAGGCAATCTGAGAGTCCGCCAGACTCTTCTTACTCCGATGATCATGGCCAACAGGTGAAGCAGGCCTGCGTTTTGCCCGACCCCCGGTCATTGCCACCTCCGACGATGACTGCCCCTTGACAGCCGCTGCATCCTGGTGAGGCGCAACATCAGTTGTACAGAGTACAGACCGCCGCACAGCGATCGCTACTGCGCGACAGTCAAGACAGCAGTCAGTGCGTCGCTCTTCGGACAAGTAGGAGTCGCCACACTGCTTACAGCAAGCGGCGTCCTCCATAGCAGCCACCAATCGACGCGCAATGAGTGTGTGCAAGTCAACAGCGCAATGAGTGTGTGCAAGTCAACAGGTTGCTATCTTCGTGTGGGAGAGGAGGCGAGAACCAGCCTCTTCACCAACGGAACAAACAAATCCACAAAGTACTCACAGAAACACGTAAGTGTTCGTTTGTGTCGTCATAAACTAGCAGATATTATGGCAGACAATTACAAAGCAAGCAAACAACATCAAAGCCGATGGCGACTCACAGACGGAGCTGTATAAGTTGTGAGGCAATACAATCTAGGAAAGGATACGAAATAACTATACCATCACTAGCCAGTTGCATTCAAAACAAGTAAAAAAAAACGTAGGCAAGACGGCAACAGTTGCTGACATACACTATAAGCACTCACAAACTTGAAGCTGTACTCATCAATGAGTCGCGGAAATCATGGAAAGATGGAAGGGGAGCTCCAGCGTCCATACATATATTTCAAAAGCTAAAAAATACACTGAGCCGTCACAGCCAAGGGGGGCAGGAAAAACCCGCTGTCCCGACCAACAAGATCACAGGCCACCAGCGGCGGCCATGAAAAACAGCTGTAAACACCGTGAGTGAACCGCGCGAGAAGGTAAAAAGAGACCGAGTTCCAGGTTCTATCATCTTTTATATATGTGGATCACGTCAGCCGGAACCCTGGAAATGTCCTTTTATGAATTCTTTCTCGAGTGACGCGTGCACGTGGGGGATTTCGGTACTGTTTCAGCACCGACACCTGGCGGTCGGGAGGGACGAAATAGAACTCATAATAACTTTAACTGCGAATGTGCTGTGCGTGCATTGCCAAATTTGAACTTTTGTCCTTTAAAAGGTATCAATACACCGTGTTACATATTATAATGGGAAAATTATCTTTTGTTTTTTTCAGATTTTTAGTCTCTACAAATGGCACATCATTTTCAAGTCACCAACTGGAGAGAATTATTTGAATATTATGTAAAAATAAATAAATAAATTATGGACAGAATTTCTAGGCGCAGCCGAGGCGTTGAGGGGGTCCGGTTTGGTGGCCTCAACATTGCATCTCTGCTTTTTGCAGATGATGTGGTGCTGTTGGCTTCTTCAAGCCGTGATCTCTAACTCTCACTGGAGCGGTTTGCTGCCGAGTGTGGAGCGGTTGGAATGAAAATCAGCACCTCCAAATCCGAGACCATGATCCTCAGTCGGAAAAGGGTGGCGGTGCTCTCTCCGGGTCGGGGATAAGATCCTGCCCTAAGTGGAGGAGTTCAAATATCTTGGGGTCTTGTTCACAAGTGAGGGCAGGATAGAGCGGGAGATCGACAGACGGATCGGTGCAGCATCTGCAGTGATGCGAACTCTGTATCGGTCCGTTGTGGTAAGGAAGGAGCTAAGCCGAAAGGCAAAGCTCTCGATTTACCGGTTGATCTACGTTCCTACCCTCACCTACTATGGTCACGAGCTGTGGGTCGTGACCGAAAGAACAAGATCCCGGATACAAGCGGCCGAAATGAGTTTCATCCGCAGAGTAGCCGGGCTCTCCCTTAGAGATAGGGTGAGAAGCTCGGTCATCCGGGAGGGACTCAGTGTCGAGCCGCTACTCCTCCGCGTTGAGGTGAACCAGTTGAGGTGTCTCGAGCATCTGGTTCGGATGCCTCCTGGACGCCTCCCTGGAGAGGTGTTCCGGGCATGTCCCACCGGCGGGAGACCCAGGAAACGCTGGAGAGACTATGTCTCTTGGCTGGCCTGGCAACGCCTTGGGATCCTGTCGGAGGAGCTGGCTGAAGTGGCTGGGGAGAGGGAAATCTGGGCTTCCCTGCTAAAGCTGCTGCCCCCGCAACCTGACCCCGGATAAGCGGTAGATGATGGATGGATGGATGGATGAATAGATATTAATACGTACTGGGATTGAATGTCTGCATTCGAAAAACACATGATAAAGACATCCCTGGCATTGAAACCTCAAACCTCCCAATAATAACAGTATTTTTTTCAACAATAAAAACAAGGTCCAAATTATTATGCACAGCAGTGTTTCAAGACATTTTACTTTTTAACATATGACAGCATCTTTACATTTCTTGCATCCATTGAACGTTTTTGGACAGCAGTTTGTGCTTGAATTTATTTGTCAGGTTTGTTAAAAACATTTAAATTATTATCTAACAGTTGATGACAAAATTATGTTGAGTGCCATTTGATAAAAATCATAGAAAAACATTTACATAATAATTTGGAACACGATGTACTTCCCAGTTGACGCACAACACAGATCTCATTGGCTAAATGCTAATAAAGTCCAACCGACTAATCACATTTAGTTTATTTACATACATCCACATCACACCCTTGTATCCTTCTAAAGGTTTCAAGACAATGTGAGAAAATTATAACGTACAGTAGAATTAAAACTGTGACCAGTGCTATTTTAGGGGTACAGAAATATTAAGGAGTGCTTCAACAACCAATTCTTGTGTGCGTGCCTTTTTTGGGGGGGCTGAAAGTTGAAGGTCATAATACAGGCAGATGTTTACAAAACAGCACAGAATTAAATCAGCGGTTTCATTACATTCTACGCAAGTCACATATGAAAATAGTGGTGATATATGGAATAATATATAGTATAAATGTACTCAGTCAGCATTCTATGTAGAACAACTAACACTAACGATACTGTAATAAGAAGCTTGTTGGTGGCCTGCTGCTGACATCTTTCTGGAGATTGTAAAAAAACAAAAACAAAAAAAAAAGTCGAATATGCTCAGGCACTGTCACTCTCAGATGTCTAGACTAGAGTGCCTCCAAACCCAAGACTGTAAGAGGGAAAGGTTGCTGGCCAGAAGGATTAAATTATGTTAAGAAAATCATGTTTTTCAGGTAAAATAGGAAGCAGATTACAGTTTTTTTTTTAATTAATCACAAATCTGCCGAGTATGCTAACAGATGGTAGCAGCCATAAATTATTTGAAACTAAGTCGTAGCCACAACATCGATCTCAAAAGTACAAACAGCTTTTTTTTTCATCAGAAATTTTTACATTACATTGGAAGTGCATGATGTGTTGCAAAATTTGTGTCCTTCAAAAAATGGATATTGAATGCTTAACCCGTTTAATCCAAAACATTCCCCTGCAAAATGAGTGGATGAATTTCATTCCGCAGACCTCCCTAGTCCATAATATGTATGATATAATTTGGTTTTTAGTCTCTATCAAAATCCCATAGGAACTTGACTGTAGTACATCCCCTGACTTACCAAGGCTTCCACTCCGGTGGAAGAGGGGCAACAATTCCCTCCCTGGCCAGCCACATGAGCTCTGTCTCATTGTCAAGATCAATGCCTATCTCCTTTGCATACTCTCTGATTTCTGATAAGATGGGGAAAACAACACATAAAGGAGTGGAGGTTAAAATTAAAAGAATTAATGTTATGTAAAACTTTGAGCTTGTGACAGTCAGGCATGACAAAACAAAAGACCAATAAATACATTGTTTGTATTTATCTCCAATGCATTAAGACAGAATTCAGTGTAGTGTACCATTTTATCTTAACATGCTATCTATGTGTACCTTGGTCCGAGGGATTATAGTTTTCATCAAAGTCCTCCTCAAGGATGAGCTGGTCTCCAATGACCATAGGCGCACTCATGATTACTGCGAGCAGAAATATGTATCAAAAGAACTCGGTACCGTTTAAACACAATGTGTGAAATAATGTGTCCGAGGTCAACATGTAAATATAATGAAAGGTAATACTTTGATGGCTTATATACAAGGATTTCTGCGAATGAAGCTGTAGACTAGAAAAGGGAAGCGTCTCAAAATACATTGACTTAGGTAGGCGCCATTTAGCTACGGCTAGCTAAGTAGCTGCAAAAAAGAAAAAAGAAGGGGAAAAAGCTTGTGAATCACAAAGGATCTTACCTTGAAACTATCCGACTGCCCTTTGCCTCTCCTGATTCTGTCAGCTCACAAACCTGGGCATTGTTTTTGCTAAGGGTGCAAAATGAAATGCTTATAAGAGGAACATCTCCAAGGACGCTTCCCTGGTTTCCTGTTGACGGCGAGAAATAGTCTGTTATTGGCTGGGAGCGTGAGACATTCAGGAAACACCGTAAAATATTTCCTGCCATATTTACGTATTTGAAGTCGTCTGTTAATAAACGGACAAAGCAAAATCACGAGAGAAAAAATGTTTCTGGTCTCTATTCATTTACTTCAATATCTTGGGTGAGGGTTTTTAATGTATAGCTCATATATAAATACCATTCATCAAATATGGACATACTCCGAGAACACTGCTAGTGTAACACGTTTTTTTTGTCAATGTGTATCTTCATTTACTTGCAATTGATTAATATTTGTTTTGTGAATTATTATTTTTTGTATTGTATTCTTACATGGTAAAGAGTTTTTGTACTGAGCATGTCATAAGCGAGAGAGTGTGTGAGAGAGAGAGAGAGAGAGAGAGAGAGAGAGAGAGAGAGAGAGAGAGAGAGAGAGAGAGAGAGAGAGAGAGAGAGAGAGAGAGAGAGAGAGATGTATTAAAGCGAGCCTCTTTCGAGAAAGGAAAAAGGAAGAGTTGAATAAACAGAAATGAGCTTGAAATCCTGTCCTGCCGTGTTAGGTCCATTTAGCAGGGAAGACGCCAGAAAACGTTAGAAACTTGAATCTTTTTTAACCCGCCCTTCCCCAGCCTCCGGAAACAAGAACAATACCTTAGGGTTACATTAGCATAATAAAAACATACTTTTGCTTTAAAAATATACCTAAATCCTCATTCTAAATCATATTTACCAACAAATGAAGTACAAAAAACAATCTTCAGTGGCCGCTTATTTCCTCACTGAAATTATATTGAATAAATCAATCCCATTTTCATTTATTTGGAATTGTTTAGTCTTTCATTAAACTTGCCTTTGCTCTCACGTTCAAAGACACGTTAAACTCAGACTGCGCTGCATAATGTAAGATTTTTCACAATTTGTTTTGCACATCCGCTGGTGGGTAGACAGGTACGACAGTTTGATGCTGCTTTCAATGTTACTGGGAAATTGAAAACGCCAAACGTGGCCAAACCGAAAAACATTGATGCATTTCGATTCTTTGGGGAATACAAAAATAAACTATGAGGCAACAAAAGTATTTGTTGGAAGCCATGATTGCCTTTACTGCTAATATCTTCTACTTGGTAGTATAGATCTGTTCATGTTACCTCTTCTGTCTCAAGAATGTGCCTTTCCTTGACGCGGCCCATTTGTTGTGATGCTTGTGGATTGTTATTTTTTTAATTAATAAACAAACAAACAAACAAAAAACTAACTTTGAATTTGCTTTGCCACCACTATAACAGAGTAGCTACCTTTTCACGAACTCAAAAGTACCACTGAGCCCTTTGCTCACATTAATTAAAAAAGCAAATGAAAAACTGAAGTTCTGTACTGTACTGTAGTTCTCAGTCATGCACTTTTGTCTGGTGTAAATACAACTTTATTCTCAGTTTGTTTCCACGCAGTTGCACACGATACACAATAAATCACCCAACATATAGAAATTCGGACAACAATGTCGACTCGAGATTATTATGCGCTAACATCCTGAATGTAGCCTGCTGACAGTGTTGATTGTAGTGACTTTTCACAAAGATGGCAAAAGGCTACTTGACGTTCTCAGATCTGATAAGATTATGAACAACAACAGCTCATTTAATTATTGGTGTCATATTGCAAACATAAAAAAATATCCAAAATCTGATACATAGGCTGTTTTTTTTTTTAGGTGGAATTAACTGCTTGGCATTTCTTAATTTAGGATTGATTTTTGCCATGTTTATTATGCAAAAAGTGTCGCTGACTTACTTCAATTTTTCTGTATAAGTCCATTGGTTTAAAATGTTTGTGCACCCCTGCTTAACCACTTATTATTTTTACAAGTGACCAGAGCCTCCAGATAAAGAGAAAGTCAAAGTTCTAGGAGGTTTGTGTCGTGTGTGACGTTTGCTCTTCAGGCTCTTGCTTGCCGTCATCACCAACTGACTGTTGCTCTGCTAACAAGGCTGTTAGCTTCACCCTCAACACCGGATCCCGGGACTCTGCTGTCACCTGCAAAATATAAAGCAAAACTATGATCGTATGTTCAAACTTACTCTTACTGGGTTATAGGCATATGTTTGGGATGTACTGTAGTATTTTGACAATACATAAATCCAGTATGTACTGTACATCCATATGTAGTATACTGTATGTATATACTGTATACATGTATTATACTGTCTAGTAGGGGTGTTAAAAAAAAATAGATCCGGCAATATATCGCAATATTACAGTGCGCAATTCTCGCATCAATTCAATATGCGTCCGAATCGATGTTTAAACATCATTTTTTGATGGGAATATTCAACAAAACGTCTTACTTACGGTTAGGGTTCACACTTTAAGCATGGAAGAATGTTATATTAATGGAACATTGAGCCTTAATATTTCATTTCAGTGCTGTTCAAACAGGAAACAAGACTGCAACCTGTTTGTTAAATACAGTGGCTCAGTTATACGCCTGAAGTTTTTAGTTTTCGAATACATTTTCATACATAAATACTATTTTATTCATAAATCTTACAGTGTACACGTACAAGGTTACTGATTAAGATTTTCTAAATTTGAGTTGTTTTTTTTTAAATCGCAATAATAAATTTATAGATTAATATCGGGATTAATCGGAATTTAATCGAATCGTGACCTATGAATCGTGCTCCGGATTGAATCGCCAGGTATTACGCAATTCACACCCCTACTGTCTAGACAGGGGGTCTCCAGAGTATGGCAGTTCCTAAGACAGCGATGTACTGTAATTCAAAGTTGTATGCAAGTCAGTGGAAAGTGCCTGTCTATCACTAATAAATATCAATACAGTAGTAAAGTCATACTGTATGTGGTTAATATAAACAACACCATAAATCTGAAATACTGTGCAACTTCTGTGCGCAAACGACCCGTTTGGAATAAATTGATTTACGAACAAAAATTTTAAACAAATATTGCGCAGCGTAAACATTGTTTGCTGTGTGTTATGTGTTTGTTTAAGTTGTAAATTAGCCCCAAGTATGACTCTAAAGAAAGTGAAAAGTAAAGTGATAGTTAGATACTAGGAAGCCTAATCGTTTTACTGTTGAAAAAAGACTAAAATAACAGCTAAACATGAGTAATGTTTGTGTTGCTATTACTGTTCTTAGGGACAAAGAGACAAAAAAAAGAGTTGATTTAATTATTTTTGACCAAAACCCATAAAAACGGTAAACATAATTTGTTTCTGGGGATAGAACAAATTAAGACACATTTTCATTCATTTCAATGGAAAGAATTACAGTTTGCGAACAGCGTCTTAGAACGAACAAACTTATCGTGGACCGAAGTTCCACTGTAATCAAATCCAGAAGAGTTAGGCCATGTACACACGTATCAGGGTATTTTTTTAAACGGATATTTCCCTCCTCAGGGCGTAGAAAAAAATTGTGTCCACACCACCACAATTGTAGAAAAGAAAACATCCACAGCTAACCGCATTAATGCCTTTTTAAGTACGTTCATAACAATTCCAGACCTTAAGGTGGCAACAGTTCAACAAATCCTATCCAATCAGAGTACGCCTCCTTCTGGAGACGCCACTTCCACAAATTGGGCCTACAATGAGATGCATGCCAAGCCTCTAGGTGGCAGTAGTTAGCCAAATACTGCTCATCTCTTGATGTCATCACAATATTTAAATAATTATAAGCACGGACTGTCAGCCGCTGATCTGTATATATGCGGATCAGTGCTGTCAGCGCACACAAGACTTTTTTTATTGATAAAAAAAAAATACTTGTAAACAGTCAATGAGTACATCATAAACGGAGCATAGAGGAAAACAAAGAGGATAAATACAAAATCTTAAAAAGCTTCACTTATTTTTTTTCAACAACTTTTTTCCCCCACTCACTCACCACACATATATACAAACATGGTTTCTCCCTGGTGGGGGAGCGAATCCACGTCGTCTTTTTTTCTTTTCTTTTTTTAAACAACTTGAGGTATGTGTTTGAGTGACGTGTGTAGAGGACGACGTAAAACTTTGTTTACTGAAGGACACACGCGACCGCGGAGCCGGAGAAATATGCAAATCTTCACTTTGGCCGGAGTTTTTAGAAAACTCCGTTTGTAGTGACAAAAAATGCCCGCGGACGTGTAGATGACAGGGCAAGCCGCAGAAAAATAGGTCCCGTTTGCATAAAATCCGGCTACGTGTATACATGGCCTTAACTGCACGTGACTTTTTGTGCTGTGGCAATTTTTTTTTTTGCTACTGTGCAAATTCATTCATTGCACACTATTCGTAAACTCGAAGCAACGTGTATCGGGACCATCGTAATCCAAGCAAGCAACCCCTGTATTTACTAAGGAAATTGACCTTTCTAAATGAACACTTACTGTTGATGCACCTCTCCTTCTCAGTATGATGCCCTCTACAAGTAAAGCTTTTGCAGTCTCCTCAAACAGAAGAGAGTCATCCATCTCAGATTGGCTCTTTAACTCAGCATACTTGTCTACAAACCTACAGTGAAACATAAAATATTAAATGTTGTTGCTCCTCATCTGAGTGTGCCATCATGACAACAACAAAAACAAGCCCAAACATACAGCACAGGCCAAAAGTTTGGACACACCTTCTCATTTAATACATGCTTTATTTTCATGACTATGTACATTGTAGATTCTCACTGAAGGCATCATAACTATGACAACAACTATGACAACTAACAAACACATTTGGAGTTATGTACTTAACAAAAAAAAGTGCAAATAATAAAATAAATGCATGCATAAATAGCCACCCTTTTCGCTGATTACTTTTTGGCACATTCTTGGCATTCTCTCGATGAGCTTCAAAAGGTAGTCACCTGAAAGGGTTTTCCGACAGTCTTTAAGAAGTTCCCAAAGGTAAGAATGTCAAGAGTATGCAAAAAAGTAACCAGAGCAAAGGATGGCTATTTTGAAGAATCTATCATATATAACTTGGCTGGCAACCAGTTCAGGGTGTACCCCGCCTACTGCCTGAAGCCAGCTGGGATAGGCAACCCTTGTGAGGACAAGCGATTAAGAAAATGGATGGATGAATAGAATATAAAACATGTTTTCAGTTATTTCACCTTTTTTTGTTAAATACATAACTCGACATCAATTAACACATAGTTTTGATGCCCTCAGTGAGAATCTCCAAAGTAACCAGCCATGAGAATAAAGTAAATGCATTGAATAAGAAAGTGTGTCCAAACTTACGGCCTGTACTGTATAATGTTACTTAGAACCCCAAAATAGCAAAAATACAATACATACCTTTGACAAGTAGAAACAAAGTTTGATTTGGAAAGATCAAAAGGGCGAGCACCCATCCCGTATTGTTCATAAAATTTCCTGAAAGCAAATTTAGACATAGATGTTCACATAATACGGTCATATAAACACCATCTTATGAAGAGAAATAAAAATACTGATATTTACTTACGCTCTAATTTGATCTTCCATGTAGAAAATTTCAGGCACCGGGTCTGGTTTCTTGACCCTGTATCTACTATTGAGCTTTACATACAGTGGTGGCCGTTTTGGTGGAAAAGCTTCATACACATCATACCATATTGGTTTCTCTGTTTGTTTTATCACTCCAGAGCGCATTAGATCCCGAACCCTGTTAATCAGATGATCAGACAATTAGTGATGCTACATACCACTTGGTCAAACAACCTTTTTGCTGAAGACATGGCTTTAATGAGATGTTTAGACAAAGTTATGAGTGAGCTTTCTAAATAACAAAAAATCTTAATGAAGCGTCCTTTGCTACATTTTTGCAGATTCTGCCTGGGTATGAAAATATGAGCACAACTAGACTTTTCAATACCATTACCATGCATATAGGAATCCTACATTAGCACAGAGAGGACATGCAAAATCCACAGGCTACAGGAAGGCCTGAGTCGACATTCAAAGCCAGAGCCTGTTGCGAGGTAGACACGTGAGCCTCTCCATCATTGTGCTGCCAAACTAACATTTAGTTTGCATTCAATTGTTAATCAACAATAAAATGCTTTATTAAGCTTCATAAATTAAATCTAAATTCAAAATGTCTCATGAAATCACATATTTGTCAATTGAAAAAACTAACATGACTAAATTGCGATTAATACCTTAAAAGAAGCCAACGTTTTAGCTATGATTCATCTAAACAACTATTAGCCTTCTGTTAATAAGAGGTGATGCAAGTTTTTCCCCCCAAGTGAATATTAATTTATTTCAATGATATGATGATGAATGGTTTCAAGACTGTGTTTTAAGGAGGAGTTGCCATCTTGTAGTAGTAGTACACAACTAATGAATGAATAAATAAATAAACGAATAAATGAATACAGGGTTGAGAAAAAATCAATATTCAGTCGGCAAATCAGGTCGTGACATTGAAGTGTGTCTAAATTGCTTTGCCGTACTACATATACATTTAGGGTCGTCCTTCAAAAGATAAGCATCGAGTCAGAGCGTGAGACGCAAAATCTTAATTTCTTAAAGTAGACGTTTTTGATTAAAACTGTTAAGCATTTTAACCATACACACGCATTCAAATGGGGAGCAATATCATTAAAAGTTCTCTACGAATGAATCGACTGCATTTGTCGCACACCTGTGTCGTCATCAAGAGGCACGTCGCATATGCTCTTGAAAGAAATCACGTGTAAATATATCGATAATCTTCATCATGCATGATCTATATATAGTACTATTACCTTCTGTTATAGCATCTGGTTATCAGTGAGTGTAACGATTTGAGGTAACAATTTGGAAGGAGTGCACTTAGCTCAAGTGTTGACTTTGGCGCTCCAATAATGATTAAGTAACTAAACACATATGTCATAAAATATTCTTTCTTACCGCGAAAACACGGTTCCGATCTTCTCTAATCTGCTCCCAGCCATTTATTTATTTTTTGTGCAGCTAAACCACGGACAACTACCTACTCCTCGGACGGTAAGTAGACGACTTCCGGTAGTACTTTCGTCTCTTTCACAATAAAGTATCAATGCTTGAGTTGAAGTGACTAATGATTAATGTGTATGATATTCAGTGCCTCTATTTTAATTTCATATTTCAGATAATATAATGATGCTAATGAGACTGTGCGTTTTTGTTGTTCATTTTTTTATGTTGTCGTTGTTGTACATTTTGTTGTTCTATTTTTATTTTCACGTTATAAAATTCCCTAAATCCTATACTGTAACTCGCCACAAGGAGGCGATCAAAATCATGAAGCGACACTCAAGTGAAACCTCAGTACCTTTTCTTTTGATAGAGTTGACAATGTTCTGGCAATCAATCTATCACTCTTATCAGTCTACGGTGGATGTAGGAAGCCTATAGACCAAATAGATCAAAAGGCTTTCTTTCTTTTTTTTCTTTTCTAAACTTTCCCACGTTAATGTGGACCTATTACCTGTAGGACTTAATTAAAAAAATTGTCTTTTTGACAGTGATATGAATAATAAACAACTGAGATGATATGACTGCATAAGTGTGCACCCACTCTTAAAACTGGTGATGCTGCTGTTTTCAGAATTAACCAATCGCATCCAATATTAGTCAACAGACACTTGCCACCAGTGTCTTGATAATAATAAACAACTTTTCACAAGTCCCGCCAACTTGTCCCAATAATTCCAGATGAAGAAAAACATGCCGTTACTGTCCTACTACAATATCGTAATCTTTTGGTGATAACATATTAAAAAAAAGTTAAACCGTGGCTAAATTGATTTGTTTTCGTAGTTGTTTATTTTGATTTACCCTCTTAAAGATTTTTTTTAAGTTGAATTGTAGCCTACTAGTTATAAGTCACATTAATGGTGAAAAGGATTGGTCTAGTTTTTATATAATAAAAACCTGCCATTTGAACAAGGAGACTTTTTTTACCCACTCCATCTATCCATCTATAAATGATGCAAATGGGAAACCTGTATTGAGTAGTTTATAAATGTGCTATTAAAGACAGTTTAACGTGTTTATTAATCATTAATAAAGAGTTGTAAGGTTGACTCAGAAAAGTTGGACAATAAGATTTGCTCACTGTGTGGCAAGTTCAAGCCATACTGTGTAGTTAACCTGTAAAGGTACAGTCAACATGATCTTAAACTTCTTATATCTAACAACTGAGTTCATTATTCTGCTTAAGAAATTAAACCAATGAGGTACAGCCACTTATTATACAACCTATAACTGGTGTTAACAAGCTATTTGGTAACAATGAGAGTACCATTTTAAAACCCAGAATAAAGGTATCCTATTTCCAAATGAAACAAACAAATGGATTGCCTATTTCAAACATCCGCCCCATTTGATTACAAATTTCTTTATATATCGGTAGTAATAAATAATATCTGAATTTACCTAAAAACAACAAGTTAAAAAAATGCCCTCAAACTACAGGGTGGCAGAACAGTGCATCAGAGGTGGCAAATTCTGGTCCAAAAAGTAAAAATCCTGCCACAGTTTGGCTTTAGCCCCAGGTGCTAGCTAGCTAGCTCCCTTACTAACTCCCATGGTGCTTGTTTACCTTTTAGCTAGCTCCCTCGCTAGATCCCATGGAGCTTCTTTACCTTTTAGCTACCTCCCTAGCTAGCTCCCATGGTGCTTGTTTACCTTTTAGAGCGCTAGCTAGCTAGCATCGGTGGCTAAAGCAAAACTGTGGCAGGGTTTTTACTTTCTGGACCTGGATGTGCCACCTCTGCAAGGCATGGTTGAATAGCGACACATGAAGGCTTATTCTCGCCATGTGAAAAAGCCACAGTGAACTTTAAACTTTATTGTCAGATGACCAGAAAAACATATGGGGCCCTGGCTCAACAGGATCAGGAACATTACTCGCAGTTCTTAGCACACACTTTCACACGGGAAATAACGTACACTACTAGCTAGCAGTTATTTTAGTAATTTCTTTCTCTGCTTTTGATGTATGATTTAACTTTGCTTTAAGGCGGAGTGGGAAATCTAAAATGGAGAACCACATTACACTGTAATCTGCCAGTGGTTCGCTTTTCTGGTTCGGCAACAGAGTGTATTTGAGGGCAGAGAAGCAGGCAGGCAGGCCAGGTTGAGTTTAGGAATGTCAGTGCGTTACAGGGTGGTGTAGAGAGAAGGACGGAGCCAAACAGAGGAGGGACAAAGAGCAGGAGAGAGAGAGAGAGCGAGTCATAAATGCAATAATTACAGCTTAGGTAGAAATAAGCAAAGCACTCTGGTCCCACTGGCTGCCAGCGTAGCGAACAACAGGACCGAATGGAGAGGACCTAAGCAACATTGACCTTTTTGTTTTGTTGCTTACACTGCAGTTCACAGCTCCTGATTGGGATTTATTTTTATTTTTTTAATGAATACAATCACGGATGCCAATCATTTTTCAAGATGGATTTTCTTCTGGATTCTGGCTGATTAGGATGGATTATTTTCATTCAGTTCACTCCAAGTCTGTCTGAATATTCTTAGCACACTTGAAACGGAGAATACATTCAGCATGTCTGTGGCTGCCCTGTTTCGGGGCAAGTGGGGGACAAAATCCCAGGAAAGCTCTGACAAGCATCCCACCACTCTACCCAGCCACGAGGAGGACTATGATGACGATGATGATGATGAATCCCGGGTTGGCCTGAGCAGAGAACCTATTCGCAGAAACTCTCGCTTTTACCGTTCAATGAGGAGGAAGAGAATGGCTGCCTCTCAAAACTCAGAAAGTAAGAAAACAGCTAATCATCTAGTGATCTAAGTTGTTTATGCTACACGCTGATGGACACAATCCATCATGACCGGCATGTCACTTTCTTCAATTGTGGCCCACAGAACCACCAGTGGTCCCTGAGACACCAAACGCAACTTCATATCAAATTCTTTTTGCAACACTGCCACAAACGACAAATTTTAGTAACATTTTCGCATAACTTCGTGTAGTTTTTGTTGTATAAGACACAACCTTAACCACAACTGTCAACAAGCAGTTTCTGATTTAGTTCTATCCTCGTCTTTGTAGCATATCCGTGAGAATATTTTCCAAAACACAGCTTTTCGTCCACAGGCAAATGTTGTTTTTGACCAAACTAAACTACACTATAGTGTGAAGACTTTTCCAGAACTTCCTTCTCAACATCTGAGCTGTATTTAACAATAGAACAGCAATAGGATGATGTTATCGCCTTACGTGTGTGGAATTAATTTTCCGCAATAACAGACTCAAAAGAAATTAAACATAGAGCAGGGGTGTCAAACGTATGGCCCGCGTGCCGGATCAGGCCCACCAAGGGGTTTAATCCGGCCCGTGAGATTTCAAACAGCCAAAATCAAAACATATACATGAGTAATTTCACAAGCAATCCTTATCCTAATTGTCCTGGATGTCAATGTTTAATTTACACACAACCTAGAGTTATGGTTTGTTGATAAAAATAAATAAAAATAAACCAACACAAATCAAACATAAATGTGCTGAATATACCACACATTCAGCTAATGGTAACACAAACACATATGACATATGTTAGCGTCCTTTAAGTCCATTAACTGTGACACACAATGCATTCTGGGAACAATATAAATGCAAAACAGGTAGATATAACACGCCCGGAACTCATACGGGCATAAGTGTTGTAGAGCTGTCAAAAGTAATCGATTATTAAATTATTCGCCAACTATTTTAATAACGAGTAATCGTTTGATGCAATTTTTTAATTGAAAATTGTCCAAATCCTCTGATTTCAGTGATTGTACACTGATTTCTGTAGTCCTTCTGTGTTATAATCAAAATATGACATTTGCAAACATCTGGTTTTACTTTGGGAAACAATGACTGAATCACTATACAAGGTTACTGGTCACTGGTTAATAAACAGTAATCAGAGAAACATGCTTTTGTAATACACTTTAATGCAAAATTAAAATTAATCTGATTAGTTGATTAATTGATTGAATAATCGATATTTGCTAGTGACAGCACTACAGTGTTGCCACGTTCCATTTGCATTTGTGTTATTTTATTGAACAATATACTTACAGTTGAGCCCTGCTATTTATTTAGATGTATAACTGATGCCAATTGTTTTTAAGTTGTATACCATAATTTTACCTGTCCGGTCCACTTGTGACCCTTGAGCTAATTTGAGTTTGCCACCCCTGACATAGAGAGTAGAGGCGACCAAATGCACAACAAAGTCAACTGTTGTGGCTTTTTCAGGCATTGGATCTTTTTTCTTTTTATATAAAATAAAATTTTCTAAAAATATATCTGTGTATAACATTAGAGGTAGTCATAGTAGTTTTACATTGAAGTTGAGAAACAGTCTAATTCAGTCTCTTGAAATTGAATGTACTGTAGAAAGGAACACCCTTCTGCTGGAGACAATATCAGCTCAGACGCCATATTGTGTCGCTCTGTGTCACTGTCAAGTTGGCAAAGAGGTGCAGACGCTACTAAATGAGGAACAAAAGTCTTTGCCACGCACTTGACTGCAGCGCAAATCTGTGTGAGTTCAACCTGAGTAACCTGTTGGGTTAAAATAACACAATTGTCTGCGTAATGGCTAAATGTTCCGTGTCAATTCTGACCTCATCAGACTGAGCAAAAGAATTAGGAGTAAACGTTTAAATTCAATTTGCTTGTTACTCACAGTCACAGACTAACGCAACAACGTGAATGATGGAAATGCTTCATTTGTCTTGACCTTGTAAAGAAACCATTGTTCTCAACAGGAATGAACCATTTTCACTGAGCCACACCAAAGCGTTTGGGCTTGGACTTTGCCCAGCATAGAACAGGCCTCCACGTGGTCATAGGGTGATAATACATAACAAGACTGACAATGCGTTATAAAGGCAGTACAAGTCATAAAAAGCACTGAGGCTTGTCAGAGATCTCTTGATAAGGTTGTTGACTTTGCAGCACATACAGAAAAGTGGAAGCGCTCATTCAACAAAGTCAACTTTCACGCAAAAATAAACCAAAAATACATGCGCATATGAATCAAATTGTGTTGTTTGGTATTTTGTTGGCATTTTGCGGCTTGGGACGACTACAGGAACTATCTTCCGTTGACAATGAAAAAGTATCCACACTTTTTTATGCAATGAGAAAATGTTAAATTATCCCTTATTCTTCTGAGACCAAAGAAGTTATTTAATTTATTTTTCACTATACTCGTTACGCATTGATGACACATCATTAACAGGTTTATGCATATTTTCTATGGTAATTGTCAGGGAGTGTCTCTGTTCTGCTGCCATTTAACACCTTAATGTTTTAGTACAAAGGAATATGAGCACTACAGGGAAAATAATCGCGTAATGTGCTAAAAGTTATACAATAATATAGCTAGTAAGAGACATTGGATGCTGTTCTTCGATGTGGTGTTAACTGTTTACATTTGTGAGACAATGTTGACATACACTTGTTAAATTTTTGGTGTAATTGTGATAATATTCTGACTTTTTATTACTGTTGTTGATAAGGCTGTTGTACACATTATCATTCATCTATCTATCTATCTATCTATCTATCTATCTATCTATCTATCTATCTATCTATCTATCTATCTATCTATCTATCTATCTATCTATCTATCTATCTATCTATCTATCTATCTATCTATCTATCTATCTATCTATCTATCTATCTATCTATCTATCTATCTATCTATCTATCTATCTATCTATCTATCTATCCATCTATCTATCTATCTATTACCCATGAAGCACACTGATTTATTTATTTATTTATTCATTTATTTATTTAGAAGGGTTTAACCTCTTTCATTTTGACACAAATTCAACATCTAATCCACCAGTACAGCATATCAGGTAGATATCATGTGTTGCATATACAAAACACTGACCACAATCTCATTTGGAGCTGTGACACACTGTTGTATATTTTGACACACTATTTACTGTGTTGTTTATATCTCACTCTTTCTATGTGGTAAATACAGCATACTAGCATACTGCTAATACTGAAGTATCCACATCTGAAACATCTAGATGATTGTGATAAAAGATTATTATTGGATTGTATCTGTTTTCTACACTGAGATATATATATTTTTGTGGTTTGAGAGGCTTTTTTTGTTTATCAAGGGTAAGCCTGAAACGAGATAATGCTCTTCAAAACATCTACATTAACATGTTGACTATCTCAGATTTTCATTATAAACAAATTAAATGTCATCTCATTTTCAAATTTAAATAAGTTACCCTTATAATTCATGTATTTTTTACCTAAAATGCCTTAAAAAAGGTATACACAAAGTAAATTTAAAGCTGTTCTTGAACCATTTGGAGTATTTGTGTAGTTTTTGTGTAACACATTTGGTACACAGGAACGAAGGGGGGTTAAAAAAAATTTGGACGTGCGCAAGACTTAAGGAATGGCCGCACTAGCTGGTTGCCTAACTGTTGTCCTCGTAGATATGCCATGTTAACAGCATTGTCAGTGTGTGTTAAAATTATTCATCAAATATCCTGATTCTTTACGTTCCTGGAGAAAACATCTGTTAAGACAATATGGTGGAATGATATTCAGGTTGGAGCACTAGTGCAATCACTTACTGTACTAGGTGACATGCAGCAAGTTCATGCTGACTGAACTCCCACATACACTCCTCTCCAAAAGTATTAGAACAGTGAGTCCAATTCCTTTATTTTGCTGCAAGCTGGAAAAATGGGTTTGATGTCAGAAGATGAATAGGAGACAAAAACAAACAAACAATAGTACTCTTTTTGCCGGGCACTTAGCTTTGCATCTGACACACAAATTAGAAGGTATCATTATTTGTAATGAAAAATCCCATTTGTACGACACCATATTAGGGACAGGTCTAAATATTTCTTTTTAGAGGGTGGGGCAATATTCCGAAAAAAAAACTCGCAAATTTGCGAGAAAAAAACTCGTTAGTAGTTAATGCGACACTGTTTACAGGATGAAAAGGCAGGATGGAGACTTCTTAATTTAAACTTTACTCGTCATACACGGCAGTTAGAGCGACAACACTTCCTGATCCCCTTTCAACTGACTAACACTAACCAATCATACTACATGCATACATTAACTTAGCTACTTGTACACAAAAAAAAAGTATGAATGTGTAAATAATAATTCTGGAAACATAAATGTACAAGTAAATATACTTTTTAACAAATTAACTTAAATACTTGATCCCCAGGGTGTGGACCATCGCAAAGCAAGGCGTCTTTGTCGCTGGCAGTACCCAACACTTCAAAGTGCGAATGCTTAACATCATATGGTTAAAGCCATTACTATCTCCTTATTTGAAAACCTGACCAACAACTACTGGCACAAATTCGAATAGTACGCTATATGTAAATTTCTCGTAAGTTTCTGAATTTTTTTCTCGCAAATTTGCTACTTTATAAAGTCGCAAAAAAAAAAATTCAAGTTTTTTTTTCTCGGGATATTGTCCCCCCGCCCTTTAAAAAATATACATTTATATTTGGCCGTAATACGCTGTCGTACATTTGTAGGTGAACAAAAGTACTAGAGCAGTTATTTGTTTGGGGGAGGTTACTCCTTTCAGTCTTCTCCTTAGTAGTCTTAAGTCTTCCACTTCTTTTCCCAGATTCACTCCTTTGTTGTTTATGCATTATCTTGCTGCATGATGAGGAGAGCTCTTCCGATCACTTTGGTCGCGTCTTCCTTTATATTGGCAGACAAATGTTTTTTATAGCCTTCTGAGTTTATTTTGATGATGCTGTTAATGTTACATCAATGAAGACTAATGAGCACCTCCTAGAAGATATCATGCAAACCCAAACCATCACATTACATCCACCGAGATGAGCTTGTATGTTTAAGATCAAGAGCAAATTATTTCTTCCTGAAAGCTTTTACTTTTCCCTTGCCTGGGTTAAAGTTATTCTTTGACTCAGCTGTCTATAAAGATAGTTTGAAACTGAGCATAGAAATTCATCATAGTTTATTGTATGGCTAATCAATCCATCTATCATACAGCTTCCTCCTAACTAGCAGCTAGCAAGCTAACTTGATAGCTTGCCAGCATCTTTATGAGTCCTGTTTTCTTTAATATGTTGAATATTGTGCACATATTGCACCTGTTGAAAAACATTTAACTAGTCAATCCTATTGCAATAAAATCAACAAGCAAAGCAACACTGTAAATATTCAGTGCTTTAGGCACTGTCTGAGTTCAGCTGGCAAAAATACTGTTGTAGCCTATGTCATATTGCTCTCTTCTCTCTTTCTCTCTCTCTCTCTCTCTCTCTCTCTCTGAACCATGAGTAATTTTTACCCTTTACACCAGGTTCTCCCAAGTCTGGAGTGGACAACACCACATCAGCAAACTCCTATTCTTATACTTCATCACCCCATAAATCACCGGAACTGTCTGTGGCTGCTCGGTGAGTTGACTTACCTTGACTATCAAAACCCAACACCAAAACAATTGTGCATGTTGCATGTTGAAACAATACTGGCATACACACACTGAGCGCCATTAGATTGTCACCAAAATAGACGTAGTACTCAATTTTGCAGTGCATCGAACTTGATATGAGAGCTTTAAATTGTGAGTAAAGTTCTCTTTATTAATTGAGCTTAAAATTAGTATAAGTAGCCCATTTCCTGTTGATATATGTAACATTTTCATTCACACAGTAATTATGAAATATATACTCTATGTAGCTTATTCTACGTTACGATACGTATACTGTATTTGTAAAAACTGTAGTGCAGAAATAATGTTGTGAAGTCACCTTCCTGTTCTGACTCATTTAGTTACACATTACAAACCCCATCGTCGCTGTCCTGTGAAAAACACTTATGTCCATTTTTGTCATTTTTTACATTTTTACGTTTATGGGATAAAACTGAATGCAGACATCCCAAAAACGTATAAAAAATAAAATAAAAAATGAACCTAAGTGTTTTTCACAGGACAGCGACGCCATGTTCTGATATCTTTCTTGACAGGTACCTTCAAGGCATGTTTATGTGAATAGTTTTAAACACTGAGCACTCCCTTTAAATGATCATTAAGATTGCAAAAGGGTGGTGTATCCAAACGTAGAACTAGTATACACCTTCAACTGGAATTTTGAGAATTATATGAAATTAGCTGTTCAGGCGTGGTCATTTACACAAACTGCGTCATGTAAAATAATGTCTTGTTGTATACAGACATTGCATGCAACTTTACTGCTGCTAGCTTAAATTGTACTGCCTTAAGTTTTGTTGTCAGAAACTGTTGAAAAAATATACTCCACTTAGATTGATTTGGGAAAAGTGCACGCCCCTGTTGGATTCTAAGGTCATTTATAATGTAAATGAGAGCGTGAATGCCAACCAACCAGTACAAGGAGTACCTCGGCTCTTGCCCATTGTCAGCTGGAATTGAGTCAAGCTCAACTGTGACCCTGATAAGCAGTAAAAAATGGATTGATGAATGGAGAGATATATATACTTTGTATATATATATATCTTGTACAAATTTCCTCCTCAACTCCTGTTGTACCCCCTCACTATTGATTGAACTGTACCGTTTCAAAATGTCTCGCTATAAATTTGCTGAGAAATAACCTGATGCAAGGGCTGGGTATCGATTCAAATTTCCTCAATCGATTCGACTTCAAATCACAAGAGTTCAGCTTGATTCGATTTTTTTTCCCCCCCGATTCGACTCGATTCACTAAGTTCAATCCAATATTGATTAATTATGGAACATCATCCATCCATCCATCCTCTTAACCCCTTGTCCTCACAAGGGTCGCTGGAGCCTATCCCAGCTGGCTTCGGGCAGTAGGCGGGTACACCCTGAACTGGTTGCCAGCCAATCGCAGAGACGAACAACCATCCACACTCACAATCACACCTATGGACAGATTGCGTTCAGTTAACCTGCCATGCACGTATTTGGAATGTGGGAGGAAACCGGAGTATCCGGAGAAAACCCACACAAGCACGGGGAGAACATGCAAACTCCACCAAGGAAGGCCGAAGCCCGGACTCGATATCACGTTCTCTGCACTGGGAGGTGGACGTGCTAACCAGTCAGCCACCGTGCCGCCTATGGAACATAAATTCTTCTTTAATAACAAGGACATGATAAAAAAAATAAAACTCCACTAACAATAAATTCCAAGTAAAATTTTGCAGTGGCAGTAACTGGTTAAATTATTTATTTATTAATGAAAATAACACTTGTTATAATCACTTAAGTTTTACACAAACATTGACATTATCATGGATGAGATGAAAATGTTTTCATAATTTTAATTCAATAATCGTAAATATAAATTGAAAAGACTGAATTGTCATAAAGTGCAATCAGTCAGGTCTTTCATAAATGTGAGAAAATACTTTTAAATTCACGTAAACAGTACATTTCAAGAAAAGTCAGATACAAAAAAATATGGCCTTTAAAATTATTTTTGTTGTTAATTTATGGGAAAAAATAAATATTAAAATAATCGATTCATGATTTTATATATCAATATCACGCTCGAAAAGGAAAATCTATTTGATATTGATTATTTGATAATAATAATAAATAATAATAATATGCAATAACAATCAATGATAAAAAATAAGAAATTCAGACAAACTTTTATGTCTTCACAACCCATAATCAGTTAATCATTATTGTAATACAGTACAGTGGTGAAATTCCACCAATTAGTTGTATATATGGCTAGAGTTGTAGCACGTTCATGAAAACAAACCAACAAATGTGCAGATAGCGATCACATTTTGCTTTGGAATTTCTGTCCCAAGCATGCCTCTTGCATAGTTATTACACTAAAGTGGCTTTTGTGTTATGAAATGCAAGTCTGTGATTTCACCACATCTCCCTCATTCCAGAACCGTGTTGCCAAGCAATGGTGAGGCCAGCAGCAGATATTATTCTTTATACAACAAGGATGCTGTAAATAAGGGAAGAGGACGTGTGGGAGGAGGGAGCGCGGACATATCTACTACCTCCTACCACCACAACAGTGCTTTAACGGCTGACTCGATCTTATACCGGACTCACGCCATTCAAAGTGGTGACATTAAAAACCTGTCTGATCAAACGACTGCAGCCTGCACTGTACGTGACATTGGAAGTACCATGAGTTCGGGAATGCCGAGCCCTGAGGGAGCTGACCGGGATAACTTCAACCACAGGTTTGTCCAAATTACACTGAAAACACCGGATATGGGCAAATAATTAAAGCTTGTGGATTTCTGCTACAACTAAATGATCTGAAAACCAGCACACACGGAAAATAATGAGCAAACGTATACTTTTTTTCCCCTATGTGCGTAGCAATTTTATATTATATATTATATTATATTGGTTGGCAGTGTTATATTGTGGGTGAATGCTATTGAAAAGTAAGTAAAACACAAATGACGGTGTCTGTGCCTAACAGCTTGCACCGTCGCCTCATTTAAATTCATATATCCACTGACACATAGTGAACATAATCTTACACCTGCTTGCCTTAACAAATACACTGACAAAAAATCTCTCTGTCTGTCTCTCTCTCTCTCTCTCTATTACGTATATGTTTGTGGGTGTACTTGTGCAGGTAGTGGTTTATATTAGTTGGGTTTCCATCCAATTGTTTTGAATGTTTTAAGCTAATTTACTGAAAATGCACAAACGGACATGCGACTTATATTCGTTTCCATCTGTTCTTCTTTTGCGAATATTGAGAGGGGACTAGCAATTTAAAAGAAGAAGAAGGAAGCGACTGCGCCGTGAGATGACATCTAATGAGTTTGCTTTTGTAATTCTTGATAAACCATAGCGTTTCTTTGCTGTTTCCCATCTAAAATTGCATTAATATTTGCTTCTTTAATTAATTCTTTTTCGATACGCTTCCAAATCCTCCCCCTCCAAGCGTAAAAGTGTTTTTGTGAATTTTGGGCCCTTTTTCCGAATTTCTAGTGTTTCCTTTCAGTTTTATTTTTGCATTTCTTGAAAATTCGGATAAAAATGGGTGGATGGAACCCCAACAATTGATTCATCATTTTGTGTACCTACCAAAAATCTTTCATGTTCACATCAAGAATTTAGAACTTGCTGTACAAATGACCCTGATAGAGGTAGAGCCTATTCTGGAGTTTGAAATCTCAGATGAGGAGACCCCAGAATATAGTCCACCTGGAATTGTCAGGCCATTTAGAAATGCAGGGACTCATAGAAATCAACCCCCTCCCCTTAATAAACAATAGCCTCTTACCAGGGCAGAAAACCAAGCCAATGCAGTTTGGTGATGAAATCTGAATGACAAAGAAATCAATTAGCATGCCAGACATGAAATAATTCTTTTGTTGAAGAAAATAACCAAAATCACCATCATTAACCAAAATGAGTGGTGTTTCTTCAAGTTTACAGCATAAAATGCATTCATTCAAATTGGGGTCATTTTTGATCCCACTGGTGGAAGAGTGTAGGTATTAGTTGGTCATGCATGCCAAACAATGTCATTTTCTGATTCAGCAATATCAAAATAGCCTAAAACTTTCTTGGCAACAAAATGTGTTATCTTTCTGCTGTTCTTTCTTTTCAGGTTGCTGAGCAATGGAGCTAACTTGAACACACTCAGCCACGCCATCAACATTGTCAAAAATATCGGTAAGATGTTTCATTTGTTAAGAATTTGATATCAGAGGTATAGCTGATGAGTTAAGGGAGCATGTTTCTGGTTAAATCATGCATGCATTAATTGAAAAGGACAGTACCTTTTTGTTGTTTACACATACATCTCCACCCTGTGCATTTTTCAGCTGCGTATTTTTTCACTCTTATGTAACTTGCAATCCAGTTCGACGCCCACCAAACCAATCTGCAGTATATGACTCGGGGAGATTATGCAACACACTCTTTTTGTTTCGTATCACTTTACCTTTTGGTATGCACGCAGTCAATATACCCTGAAAAAAAGGCTGTTCTTATCAGTGAACTTTGAACCCACCAAAAATAATTGGTGTGCTTCTTCAACTCCTACACTGAATGCACAACATGGGTGCTTCTTATCCATACAAAGCCATTGTCAGTGTTTGGACAATTCAACTTCCAATGTTTATTTTACCATTGAACAAGCACAATGCTTGAGTGATCTTGATGTGGCAGAACTTTCACAAAAAAAGGCTTGACTTAACGAGCCAGCAGGCCCTCTTTCAGTCCTACGTCATCTGGATGAACATTCCCAGTGATAATGCGAAATCAAGTACAAAATCTTGTTTTCCCAGAAGAATGGTAGCTCTGTTATAGCTGCAAAGGCTGAGCAGCAATCTTTTCCCTCTATGTTAATTTCATGCAATCATCACATGTCCAAATACAATGTCAATATAGTGTGTTTATTTTCTGTTAGCGTTGTGTGTGTGTTATACATGAATCTTAAAGTCCATAACATGTATGTATATGTACAGTGCTGCTCAAAAGTTTGTGAACCTGTTGAACAATTTGGATTTTCCAATTGTTTCAACCTGATTTTGTTGTTCAATCTGAACCATTACATTTTATATAAAATAACAGGTGTAGGTTTATCAATTCAATGCATTGTTCTTAAAAAAAAAAATCAATTGTGTAGTCAAAACTTAATTAAAAAGAGTTTTTGGTCAATTCATGTAGGTGCAAAAGTAAGTGAACCCTGAGCTGCATTGCTTAAAACAAGCAGTCAAGTAGGATCAGGTAGGACAAATTGGTAGCTATCTAAACTAACCACTGAAATGGACCAATGAAATGAGAGGTTTAGCGAAGAAATTGTGCATCACTGACTGAAACAGAGACAAAACTACATCACTTTAGTCTTACCCAGGTGAACCCATACAGGTCAGTCATGCTAAGAGGAAGATAAATCTCAGGGGACCTCAGGAAGTGGGTAGTGACAGCACATCTGTCTGGGGAAAGCTATAAAGTCATCTAAAAAAAATAATAATTTGAGCTTAATCATTCCACTGTGAAGTAGATCATCTGCAACCTAGAGAACACTGAAAATTACTACAATCCTGCCTAGAAGTGGACGACCTTTTAAAATATCAGCAAGAATCACAAGAAAAATGATAATTCAGGTAAAAAGCCAACTCAAATATCACATCAAGGGATTCCTCTTTTGCTGCATCTGGGACACATGTGCATGCTTCAACAATCAGAAGAAAAGTCAATCGACAAGGCTTTCATGGAAGGCTTTCTAAGTAGAAGCCTCTGCTCACAAAAAAGATCAAAGCTGCCCATCTCAACTTTGCCAGAGAATACCTGGACTAACCTGAAGCTTTTTGTCCGTTCTGTGGACAGATGAGTTCAAAATTTAACTGTTTGGTCACAACTTTAACAGTCATGTTTGGTGAAAAGTCAACACTGCATACCAGCAAAAGAACCTTCACCCTAGAGTGAAGCAAAGTGGGTGAGAATGTTAAGTTCTGGGCTGGCTTTTCATCCTCAGGACCTGGACAACTCGTATTGTCCAGGGAATCATGAATTCAGAGGAATATTGTGAAATCCTCGATCATAACCTGAAGCCGTTGTTTGTGAAGTTACAGCCTGGTAGAAGATGGATCATGCAACATGACAATAATCCAAAGCATTCCAGCAATACAACTAAGGAATTGCTGAATGTTTCAATGTCAGCATTGTAAATTGGGGTATGACTAAACATTTAATAAGGTTATTTTAATATTTTATACAAAACATCTGACCATGCCTGCAGGGTTCACAAACTTTTGAGCACCACTGTATGTAGGAAGTGGTACCATTCACTGTAAACCCCAACATTCAAAATTATCAAATAGATTAAGTACACAATACTCAAAGTTTTGTAAAAACTACTACTAACTTAACTTCTTGAAGTTGGTGTAATTTTGCATGCTTTTATGAGTAATTTGTACACTCAAAAAACAGTTGGGTCAAAAATAACCCAACTATGGGATCAAAATTGGACCGATCCTCTACTTGGGTCTATTTTACCCAACTCTGAGTCAAGAAATGGGTCTTTTAGTGTAAACCAACTCATGAATATTGGTCAGATCCTTTACTTGGGTTAAAAAAAAAGGGTCATTTTGTATAAAACAACCGAGAAACTTGGGTCAAATTAACCCATAAAGTGGATTGGTCCTCTTTTAATCCATAATTGGGTTACTTTTGACCCAACTCTTTTTAGAGTGTACAAATACTTTTCGATTAAATTGAGCTATAATAGTTTCTGGGTATCTTCAAAACATACATTAGCTGTAACTTAATACAATGTAGTTATGTCATGATAACATTTTGTTTCTATCGTTTAAAAAAGGTAATATTTCCAAATAAAATTACTTTTATATAGTACATACAAAAACTAAAACTTAAATTTATGTCATGCATTATTTTATGCTTTGTTTTATGTTTTGTGTATATGTTTCATAATCTATTTTAGTTGTGATATTTGTAATTTTTTAAAACCTTATTTGACTCTGTCTGCTGTTAACATTGTAAATCAGGAATAGGGAAGTCTGGTCCTCGAGAGCCACTGTCTTGCATGTGCACGACATTCACTAATGTGTGAGGTGTTCGCTGCATGCCAAGCCAAGATATCCTATTGGCCCTTGAATGCTCTGAACCAATGGCAGGGCAGCGTTTTCAAGTTGGGAAAAAAACAACATCTAGGTATCAGCATCGGTTGATACTGCAAAACTGGGTATGGGAATCGGTGTCGGGGGCCAAAAAACGATATCAGAACAACACTACTCGTAATACGTTGTCCTTGAGCTACAAGAAGTCCCACTCACTTTCAGTGGTACTTTACTGTTCTTCTATTTGATTGTATTGTATTTCTGGCCTAGCTAAAGTGTTTTTCATGCAAATCAAATGGGTGTGTGGCGTCGGGAAGAGCATCGGACGTGATAACTTTGCCAAACAAATCATATGAGTGACTCACTGTGGCGACCCTTGTGTAGCGTGTCACTGTCTTAATTGACCATCATGTTGCTGCTATGTTCCCTTATTACCCTTAACTAGTCTTCAGTCCCGGATGTATTTAGACTTTTACCCTAGATTCCAGATCTGCTGAGACCCTAAATAGGATAAGTGGTATTTAAAAAAAACAAACGTGGATGTGCAAAAAAATTTTTTATACAAGCTAATGCCATTGTTTTATTTTGCTTTCCAGTCTTCTTGTATCAGGAATACCGAGATACATCTGAGAAGCAGGAGATTGAGCAAAGGCGCCAGCGTGAGAATCGCTTTCCGACCACCATTTCGACAGGGTCCAGTGTCTCTCCCCCCCCAGCATTACAGCTACAGCTGAGGAACAATGTCCGTGCGCTGAGCTTGTGGCAGAACCTGGAAGTGGTGCAAGCCAGTGGGCTACTCACCCAGTTGCCACAAAAGGAAATTATAATGCAAGAGGTGATCGAAAATGCTTTGTAATTGGGATATTTAGAGATACATAAGATTTTTTAAGAGTGCAAGTACATAGTTGTTTCCTCTCCAATAGTGTTAATTTTATCTGCTATTTTTAAATTCAGTCACAATTTTAGTCCAGTTTCAATCACACTTGTTAGTTTTTTCATAGTTAGGCAATCTCGTCCCATTTTTATTTACGGTAGTCACCTATTAGTCGACTATAAGTCGAGCATTTTAGTCTTTATTTTAGTCCAAAAAAAAACATAATTTTATTCATCTAGTTTTAGTCAACAATAACTATCAACGCTTTAGTCTAATTTTAGTCAGGACAATCATTTTACCCTTTTATCTTTTTTTTGTCAGCAGCTAATATTGTACATTTCCATCTAATCTAAAACTACTTCACATAAAATGTTCTCATCTTTTTGATTTACAACAACTTCACACACAATTACAGTATATCAACAAGTGGCTCTTATGACTCCATGCTACAAGCTAGTAAGTTACCTAGCATTAGTTAGCGTTATTGTTGGAACGTTACAGCTGTTGGAATAATGTTACGTTATAAACAACCACCACCAAACTTTTTGTTAATTTACCACGATGTCTTTGTGATGAATAGCGAGGTCTCTCTTCTTCTAAAATGTCCATAGATTTTAGTCCAGTCTTTATTAAGTGAGCTACATTTTCATCTCGTCTTTATTAGTCAACAAAAATGCACACTGATTTAGTTGCAGTTATTGTTTATTAATTGCGGTTTTAGTCTAGTCTAGGTTAGTTTTCGTCCGGTGAAAAATGTGTGTTCACGAATATATTTTGATTTAGTTTTTGTTAACAAAATTAACACTACTCTCCAACAATAACCACTTGGATTCACTTGATAAAAAATTGTGTTATGACTAGGCCACTATATGACTGTATGAATTCCTTTTTCTGTCCAGGCCATGTTTGAGCTGATTACCTCAGAGGCATCCTACTACAAGAGTTTGGAGATTCTAGAAACTCACTTCCTTCGTAACCCTTCTTTAATAAACACTCTCAGCCAATCTGATATGCACTTTCTCTTCTCCAACATCGAAGAAGTCATGAAAGCCAGTGAACGGTAGGATAACGCTTTGCTTAACACAAATCGCTGGTCATTCCCCTGCGATTTAATCCATTTCAGCAAACAGACTTTTTGTTAGTAATCACTCATTAGCTGTTCTTATGTTCTCAGGTTCCTGATGGATCTCGAACACCGAATCGAGAAGTCCATTTTGATTTCGGATGTGTGTGACATTGTTTACAACCATGCTGTTGACCACTTCAGTGTCTTCATCAAGTATGTCATTAACCAAGTGTACCAGGAGAAGAACTACAGGCGAATTTTGTGAGTATTCTTCGTCATTTTTTGCATTCTGCAATTTAGTCCTTTCAATATCAATAGGGTTAATTTGTTCACACCCTTCTGATAAGATCTCAATGAAGATGGGCACTTATGACTTCCCGTGATAGTCAGTGCCCGAACATCCTTATTGAAATGTAACTAGTAGTTGGTGATGCTACTTTGTTCTCGTGCCCTCAGGGGCTGGGCAGTAATTAAGATTTTTTTTTATATACAGCATTGATATACATAGTATATGTATATACAGAATAAGGTGACAATATCATTTATATTGGTGTAAACTAGTGTTGTCCGATTTATTGTTTCAATTGGTGACTTGGCTGGGGTGGTAGAGAGATTGTCTCCCAACCTGAATGTTGTGTATTTAAGGAAGAGGATTAGGGCCAGTGAACAGGAAAAAAAAGAGGCTAGCAGGATTTTGACTTTATTTGCAGAATACTGACTTTAAAGTCAGAATTCTGACTTTAATCCAATAATTCTGACTTTAAAGTGAGAAATTCTGGTTTTAAAGTCAGAATTCTGAGATTAATGTCAGAATTCTGAGATTAAAGTCAGAATTCTGAGATTAAAGTTAGAATTCAGAGAATGAAGTGAATATCCTGCCAAACCCCTTTTTTCCACTTCACTGGCCCTAATCTTCTTCCGTAGTGTGTTAAATTCTCAACCCTTGTTATGCAAGTTATTGAACCCCAGTTGTTCCTGATGCTGCCATTAGCTGAATGAAGAGACAGTGTTAAAGCTATTTGACTACATTGAAGGTGATAAAGTGCTATACAAGTTAAGGCCATTTAACAATTCCTATGAAGTGCTTGTATGTAATTTTTTAGACCGCACTGTTTTTCACCAATTTTATGTGTCCCATATTTGATGTCACTGTGTTTACATTTAATGTAAACATAAACCAACCTTGGTAGCTGTCTTTCAATATGCAACTACTACACTGGTGTTAACACTGGGCAGCAAAAACACAGAGATAAACAAGAAAGTAAAAACCCTGGTAGCGACAAGCTCGTTTACCAGTTGAGTTGAAGCACCTGTGGCTAAAGCCAAACTGTGGCAGGGTTTTACTTTCTGGACCTGGATTTCCCAACTCTGATAATAAATATTAATAAGAATATTACACATTACATATAATTGAGTTGGCCTAGGTGTTACATCACTGGCCCCGTTATTAATATATATTTTGTATGTATTGCCCTATAGGCCACTAATGTGCCTAATTTAATGGTCATTAATTTAATTGACTGTAATTTAGATTTAGATAAAAGCGGCAACGAAAGATGGCTGCCCTCTGGCTTCAGCCGCTATTGACAGCCCAGTCATATATAAATCCATGGGTCGCGAGAGTGCATCCAGATGTGTATGACCTAATCTGTGAAAATGGTTCCTAAAAGAAAAATAAATAAAATACATTCCTTTTAATATATTATCTTACAAAATTACATATTTCAACAAAATAATATGAAATAACTATATGGCAGTTATACTGTAGTTAATGCCTGTCTGAGAAGTGTATAAAGTGTGTGGTATGGTGTTTTACAGCCTTGAAACATATAAGAATAAGAATAAAGTTTACTTTTTACAGTTCACAGTATATTATCCCTTCACAAAAAAGTACACCATTGTACTTTTAGGTCAATCATAGCTGCAAGGGTACTACTGGTTTAGATACCCCTGACAATTTAATGTAATAACTTGGGAATATACCTGCAAACCTGCATCTTTATAGCTCTGAAACATTCATACTTTGTACATATAACTAAACCAACCTTGTTTATGACATTGAAGAGTTTCTAATATTTGATGAACGGATTGAAACAGCTCTAGTCATGTGATCAGAGAGAGGGAAAATGCACAGTTCTTCAGATAATAACACTGGAATTTGCATAATTCAAGTGTGTGACCCGCGGGGGGAAATCAGCAAGCGCGCATGAGTGAAATAGGAGTAACACTTCTCTTAATAAAAGCAGCTTTGTTTTTGCTAATGACAACTTTGAAGGGTGTGGTTACCTGTGAATGATTGTATACCGCTTCTCATCAAACGCATAGCAGAACCAGTAAGATGTTCCCACGCACCGCACAAGACAGGTAGCATAGATGCGCAAAACTCACATAAAAGTTTGCTGAGTGGTTCACATGGCTGACTAAATATATTGTCCTGACTAATTTATGATGTACCCAGTCTCAGAATAGGCAGCTTCCTTGTGATCCCAAACAGGATAATCAGAATACAATATGGGTGGATGGGTAGATAGATGGACTTATGTCAATTAAAATGAGTTGGAGAAGTTGGATTACACTTATTGTTACATAACATAGCACATAGTCAAGTGTGTCGGTTATATCAGCCTGACAAGGAGATGAACTGACCGAGGAAAAAATGAGTGACTAAACAACGAGTCACTATCTTGTACTCAAGCAGGCTGGCAGTTTTCACTGGGATTGATTCCAGCGCAGTACTGGATTCTTGTTAAAAAAGCAAATGTGCTTTCTTTTTTTCTTGTTTGGTGGCTAGTGATAAATTTTTCCTATAGTAGTGTCAAGAAATCAAACCTGTACCGCTTGTTGACATATCTAATGTCTTTAATTAAATGTAATTGCCTCGTCATCTCTCTTTGTTATTCTTGGCAGGGTGTTTAAATTAGTTTGCCAGTGTTTCCCACAAAGGACATAATAGTCTCTATAGTGAACACAACGTCTTCGCTAGACCTCACCTTCATGAGTAAGAGGTGTCTTTTGGTAGCTCGATCGCTCTGTCTTTTGCTGTATGTATGTGGCTGTAGCAGAGATGTACTTATATGAAACTCAGTGGCGCTAATGTTATTGGCTTAAGCTTGCTTGGCTTCCTCTGAGACGGTTGGGCGGTTAAAATAAAAAAAAAATGCTGTTTCAATTGTAAAGTTTCAAAAGTTTGACTGTCATTATAAAATAATTAACAGTGTCTTTAGTACCGTGGTTCAAAATAGAACTAACTAAAGTGGTCCTACCTGTCTCTGTCAGTCAAGCACAACCTATCAAATAACCTATCATCATCTTTGTATAGACAGCTGTTTACATAATGTGTGTAAGTGATTGGAAATACACAAATATATATTACTATAAGTTTAAGTCCTGGCTGAAGGTGTCAGAGCCAAAGAGCCATGATCAGTATCTGTCTGTCTGGCTTTTTCTTAACTGGAAAAACTAGGTTGACAGTGAGTGACGCTGACTAAATATTCAGTGGAACCGAATGTTGTGTAGTTTGTTTTGGCGTCACTACGGCGTCACCACAGCGGGGAAATTACTGTACTCTTGCATTGTGTGGACAGTTTGAAATGGACTGCATCACTATTTGCTAATCAGTAAATTAGATTTACACATCCCTTCAACTGGTACAGAAGCAAAACAAAACAAACTCGAGAAATGTTGCAAACCTGATGTAAAGGTTGAGCAGTGAAAGGAAAATTCAGAGAGGGAGCGGTCTGGAAGAGCCGGCTTTTAAAGTCAAAGGCGCACCTACTTGCCAGGTGTGTCTGAGCCCACACAGTGAAACTAGCGTTCGGGGAAAGATTGAACACAAGAGATTGTATGCAATCACATCGCACTTTGCTCCCACGATACTCTACAGACGGACATTAATCAACTAGGCCGTTCTTTAGCAATAATCAAAAAATAACTTCAGGGAGTTTGTTGCTTTGAGCTAGCTAGCTAGATAGATCCCTTATCCCAAAAAGTATATTTAAGTATGCTTAAAGTATACTCAAAATTAGGAGAGTATACCAGTTTACTTTTCTTGTACTTTTTGGAAGTATACTCCACCGAGTAAATGTTAAGTGTATTGGATGAATGGATGGATGGATGGATGGAGGGAGGGACGGAGAGGTGGATGGGTGGATAGATAGATAGATAGATAGATAGATAGATAGATAGATAGATAGATAGATAGATAGATAGATAGATAGATAGATAGATAGATAGATATATGGGGAGGGAAAAAGACGTATGGCACAGTGTTGTTTCAGTGTGCATCATCCATTAAACAAGCGCCGAAAAAAAGTTTAGTCACAGGTGGCGCCACTAGCTAGCTGTAATACTAATTATTGTAGCTGTGTTACTGTTGTTGTACACCCAGAATGCTGCACCCTGATACGTGTGAATTTCCACATTGGGTGTGCCGCCAATGCTTGATCAGCATAGTGGGTAAAGTGTGTGACGTAGCAGCTGCGTGACATGTGAGGGAGTGCAGTGAATTCAACAAATAAAATCACTCTGGTAAATCACAGAGAGGATCGCAGTCTTAGCCAAAAGGCAGACATCACATATTACAAACAAAATAAACACCAACATGGTTTTGCTGTGCAATGAGTGATAAACCGTAACAGACATATCAGCTCATTTCTTAATCAACACCAAGCTCATAATGAAGCATGCACATGTGTTGGTACCCTACTGATAATTAAATCAATAATAATAATAATAATAATAATAATAATAATAGTAATAATAATAATAATAATAATAATAATAATAATAATAATAATAATAATAATAATAATCAGACATTGCTTTTGAATTAACTTCATATTTTGTTCTACAGCCTTTTGAGGTAATTAATGTAATTAAAGGATTTTGTTTTTTTTGCAACTCTCACTTGAGACTTGTGCTCCTCACATCAGGTGTTTTGGCCCACTCTCCATGAGCAACCTGCTTCAGTTGTTCCAGGTTTGAAGAGGCCTTTCTCCATTTGGCACGTTTCTGCTACTTCCACACTATGTTCACTTGAATTTACATCAAGGCAGAAGGCCACCTCAGAATACTAGTCCAATTATTTTAATTTTAGCCATTCTTGGGTGTTCATAGCTGTGTGTTTTGTGTCATTATCCTGCAAAAACCTTGACCTGTGGCTGAGACCAAGCTTTCTGACACTGTGTAGCAAATTTTTCTCTAAAATACTGTTGAGAGAAATGCGCATTACATTTGCGCATGCGTGAAAATCAAGTAAAAAAAAAGAAGAAGGTGTGACTACCAAAATAGCCGTCATTTGAATGGTGCAGACTGGAGTGCTGAAAGTGTTTGTGTAACTGCACACTTTAAAGCTTGCAAGCATTGTTTCAACGGCTTTCAGCCTTAAGTGACAAAACGACAGGTGCACTTTGTGCCATTTTTAACTGTCCTAATGGAGTTTAAAGGCAAAAAAAACACAATTGCAAAGCTCCAGAAGAAGTGTACGCTTGTAAACCTCTGTTTCACTCTTCCCAATTTCCAGACAGAAAAGAAAGATCCAAACAGACCTAAAAGAGGCTAAAATTGAAAATTTCTTGAACACATTTATTTTGTCAATATCCTGAAACCGAGCGAACAGACGGAAACATCACGAAGCTTACTAGCAGGTGTACATGTAACGAAACTAATGGAGTGAGTCATTTAAGAACCTGCTTCGAGCCCCAATTGACCCCCTCAGTGAAGAAAGATTCTACGCGTCTCTTCCTTCGCATCCGACTCCTGCTAAAGTGCACACATACAGCCAAATATTAAGCACTTAAATAAGCTAAACTGTTGTGTCAGTAACGACACGCTATGCATCTTTAAAATAGATTAAATGAAAAACATCAACTTTCCAACGGTTAAAATGGTCCAAATCAGAGCTTCCCCATTAGCGGCCATTAGTTTTCAATGAAAAGTTGGTAGCAGGCTACTAGCCGGCCTACCTTTATCTCAGTATAGTGAATCGATCCTCAAAGTAATTAACTAGCAAAACTGTTCTTCAAAGAAAATAATAATAATAATAATAATAATAATAATAATAATAATAATAATAATGATAATAATAATAATAGAGTATTATTATTATTATTATTCCATCCATCCATTTTCTTAACCGCTTTTCCTCACAAGGGTCGCGGGGGCGCTGGAGCCTATCCCAGCTGGCTTCGGGCAGTAGGCGGGGTACACCCTGAACTGGTTTATAATAATAATAATAATTATTATTATTATTATTGTTATTTCAACAATTACCAACAGTTTTGTCCATGTGTGTTTGTCATTGGTTGTTTGCTAGTTTGGAATGATAAATCTTGCCTCATTTTACGAGATTTCATCTATATGCGTTCTTCAAATTAACAAATAGTTTTCACTGCAGCTGAGTAAACAAACTCACCCTTCACTATTGGAGGAAATGTAGTAATGGTGTTAATTAAACAGAGACCTTATTTTTAAGCTTGTGGTACCATGAACACTTTCCAGAGAGGGAAACCAGTCATTCCGGGAGACTATGGCAGTATTGGAGAACCATCCATGTGTCCGAGGGCTGTCCTTCACATCATTCCTCATCCTTCCTTTCCAGAGGATCACAAGACTCAAGTTGCTCGTGCAAGTGTGTACAGTACACCGACTTGATTTAATGTCACAGCTATAGGTTTGGAATATTTGTATCACTTTTCTTTTTTAACTTACTTTTTTTCCACATAGAATATCCTGAAAAATGCTAAAGAAGACTCTGAGAGGGAAGCAAATGCCATTAAAGCTCACCAGCGACTGGAGCAGGTAAGCATTAAAAATGAAGCTAGAAGGCATTGAATGAATGGTTGCATGACAACATCACTGTCACGTTAATAGGGGGCTTATTGATTTATTAAAAAATTACTGGCTCAAACTGCACAAATTCATTGACCTTCCACATATCAAGGGATGTGATGCAAGGTTTATATTGGCTGAATAGCTTCCTGTGTTAATGAGGTTTGTTGTTCACGTCTTAAAATAAATCACATCACTGCATATCATAACAGTTCCCACATACTGTGCTAATGTGGCTTCGTAGCTGTGAGAAGTAGAGGAATTGCATGAGAGCAATGCCATGACATCCTTGCTTAATCATTGAATTTCGGTCTATAATCTTTATAATACATTTGAGTAATGCTAATGATTTTTTATTGATCCGCAATAATATTTCATTTGTGTGCGTTTGTGTTTCCTACAGATTGTGAAAGAGTGTAACGAAGGTGTCCGAAAAATGAGTCGCACAGAGGAGCTTATCAGCATTGAAAAGACTTTAGAGTTTAAATCCAAGGTAAAGAACTGTACCGTACCCCTTAATCTGACATTTTAACCGCACATTGGCACAACTATGTTCCTATTCTGTACTGATTCCACGTATTTGGTATTCAAGCATTTTCTACTGCTTATCCACTTCATCATCACAGATGAGCTGGAGCCTATACCGCCAGCTGACATTGGGCGACAGGCACATTAGAGACTGACAACCATTCACACTTATGGGCAATTTACACGTTTTGGTTAACCTGGCATGCATGTTTTTGGAAAGTAGTCGTAAACCAGAAGACCTCAATATAAAGATGGACGCTGTAGCACAGACACAGAAAAGCACAGTGGGTGACTCTTGTTCGTGCAATAAAAAGTGTGGGTGTCGAAACACATCTACTGTAGCTGTCTCTTAGCTCAAAGAACAGGCCAGATTTTTTCAGTCAGGTATTTATTTGTGGCATGCAGCAATATGAAATACAAATACAGTGAGGCATACAATGGTCTTTTTATTAGAACAAAGAAAAGTTCTCATTCCGCTTGTCATGGAAGTCAATCAAAAATTCAAAACTTGGACATTGTTTTGATATTCAAGACTTACTGGTAGGTTTCTCTGCTTTTGTCCTAAAGCTCATATTTCCTCAGAAACAAGTAGTTTCTCTCCCTCTTGCTCCAATTTTGAGACCTTTGCTATCTTTCTAACAGAGATGATTGCATTGTCGGCACTTCCGTCTGTCCATCGGCCCATCAGTAGTCAGGTTTCCATCCAATAGTTTCGAACTTTTTAAAGCAAATTTACCGATAATGGGCAAAACGGACATACGATTTATGCCCGTTTCCATATGTTCTTCTTTTGTGAATATTAAGAGGGGACTCCGCCGCAGTAGGTGGCGGTATACACCATAGAGATGTGATCCACCAGTAATTTAAAATAAGAAGAAGAACATGAAGTGACTGCGCCGTGCGCTGACATCGTATGTGTTTGCTTTTGTAATTCTAATAAACCGTAGCGTTTCTTTGCTGTTTTCCATCTAAAATTGCATTAATATTCACGTCTTTAATTAATTCCAAAAAGATTTCTGTTTCGTCGTCACCCCAAACATACCTTACTTTATCGTCAGCCATTGCTTGGTGACTACATACGTATGTGTGACCTAATATTCGGTCAAAACGTGCGACGTGTATCCGGTCTTGTCAGCGTTTATTCACAAAACCTGTTTCCATAGCCAAAATTAGCATTTTCCTTTTTTCGATACGCTTCAAAATCCACCCGAATTTTGGGCCCCCTTTTCGAATTTCTTTGAAAAATGGGTGGATGGAAACCCCACTACTGACGACTTCCCACCTTTTGACGAGTTCTTCCGCATTTTCAGCGCGTGCTTTATAGTGCAAAGCCTTGAAACGGACTGAGGACTGCCTGTAGTGACCCGGATCAACAGATGTAAACCTGCTTCCGTCGGTGCCCAGTAGTGGGAACTTGCTGAAAATTTGGTAGTCCGTCAATGACGGGAAGAGACGAGAGTGCCCACCTCTGATTGCATCTACAGTAGGGCACGATTGATATTTTTTTGACATCTTTTGAATTTGAGTTTATCGTAAATGGTACTAAATTTATACAGCGCTTTTCCACCTTACAAGGCCCTGAAAGCGCTTTACATTCGACTACCCATTCACCTAATGATGACACAGCATCAGGAGCAACTGGGGGTTCAGTATCTTGGTCAAAGACACTTCGACATGGTCACAATGGCATGGGATTGAACCCACAACCCCTGGATTGGGAGACGACCACCGTACCACTGAGCCGCCCCAAAGTTTAGTTTAGTTTATTAAAAGAACAGTGTGCAGTAACATTAAAAATATGGCTGCACCAGATTTAGCACAATGCTAGTTTCCATCTCTAGTCCCCATAAAATAAAATAACAAAGCCTGAGGCCTGGATGGAATCACAGCCCTATATTGTGGAAAAATGGTTGAAGGGCATAAATCTGAGTGATCCTCAACACTGAACAGCATTTACTGTTTCATGAGAAAATTTAATTGGCAAACCTCCAGCTTATTATGATTATTTTGAAAAGGGCAAAAATCAGCCAATTCATCAGCCGGCTCCGGATTTCCAGTATGTAGCGTTCAAAGTGATTCATGTCTACAAAGAATAATGCTGTGTATTTTGGGAAGATATTTAGAATACTGCTGCATATAAAAGCAGTGTGTTGATGCATTTACACATGCAATTAAAGCATGTTCAATGCAAATTGAGTCAGATTAAATATGATCACACTCCCATGGTTTAAAGAGAGATGCTGTGACACAGGCCAGAAACATGTATCGTATATATGGCAAACCTTCCTGTCTTTCCTTGTAGTCTGTGGCCATCATCTCCCACTCGCGCTGGCTACTCAAGAAGGGTGAGGTGCAGCTCATGGCGGGACCCAAGAGTACCAGGACATTGCGAAGCCGTAAGCTTTACCAACCCGTCTTCCTGTTTCTCTTCAACAACCTGTTGCTGGTCACCAAGCGCAGCTCGAGGTAAGCATCCACTAGTCATTCGCAATTGTATTGGAATCATTCAGTCTCAGTCCTAAAACATTTTGCCTTTCCAGTGGGGACAAGTTTCATGTTCTTGACTCCTGCACACGTGCTATGCTGAGGACTGAAGATCTTGAGGACCAAGGCCAGATGCTAGCCTATGTCTTTAATCTTAAATTGCTGGAGAACCAAGAGGACCGTCAAGTCAGCTACATGCTCAAGACCTCAAGCATGTAAGTTGCTGGATCGCTTATTGGCAGGGTTGGGGAATCTAGGTCCAGAAAGTAAAAACCCTGCCACAGATTGTCTTTAGCCACAGGCGCGTCTACTTAATTGGCAGGTAAACAAGTTCATAGAAGCACCTGTTGAGTAGAAGCACCTGTGGCTAAAGTCAAACTGTTTCAGGATTTCTTGTTTATGGAGTGCGGTGACGCCCTCTGCTTCCGTGTTTTTTTTACCCCTCTCAACTGGAAATCTAAACGCGATCATATGGCGAATTTGAACATGTCTTTAGAAAAAAGTGCACCGCAGCGGCTCTCCATAGAGGAAGGTGGCGTGGGAGAATGTTGCTGCTCAGGTGCTCAGGTTTAAATTTAGTCTTTTGCAATCACAATAATATTACAGGGGAAACTTGTCGAATGGTTGCTCATTAATTCATTTCATTTAGCTGCAATACTGCGGGGGAGAAGCGCACTTGACTTACGATGAAATATAAAAACATTATTCAAACGGTTATAAGAAAAACGCGGAGTGCAACACACAATGTATGCTGTTATGTGAGCGCATGACTACGGCGCCGGTAATGTTGCAAATGTAAGGACAGATTAAATTGTGTATGTAGATGGACTGTGATGTAAAACAGAACCGCTCAAAAAGATAACTGTCCGGAAATGCCAGAATATCTCTGCGCGGTCTGATAACAATCTCACCACGAATATTTAATTCCCTCCTCAATAATGTGGCACCTTCATTATTAGGGTCATTGTCAAAAGGACATGCCATATTTGTGACAAAAGTGGATTTTACGCTTTAGACTATAGGCGTATTTACGCAAAAACTCACCACAGCGGACTTTATGAATGAGGAAATGAAATGTCGTGTGTGGCTGAAAGGAGGCGGGGACAGAGAAAACCTTGAGGTTCATTGTGAAAAACCTGCTACCGACCAGGTTAGGTTCATGGACAAAGTCACTACGGTAATTGACCGAGAGCTTAAATGAATTTTTATGAAACAGTCTAGAGTGACCTTTTTTCCTCTGGTTTCAGTTACCTCCCTTTCTGAAACGGAAGACGCAGAGTTTCCTACTTTTTAGGGTTTCTTGACCCAGGGTTATCACTAAACCTGCTATTATTTAATAAAAACTACAGGGCTACTACAAGGTTGTTCAGTAATCAAAAAACAAAGTCCAAAACAAGATACTAAGAAACAAGGGAACAGACAAGGAAAGAGTGCAGCATATAGACAATGAACTGACAAGGACTTAAAGAAAGCAGGTAACTAAGGCCCTGTTTACAGGAAAGCAAAGCCGGCTTCATTCCTCAAAATAATTTTTTGTACACACAAAAACGTTTCAAGACATTCGTGTGTCCAAAAGAAGACGCTGAGGACGTTTAACGTCTGTAATATAAATGCAAAGTCTGGAGTGGCGCTGTAGCGCAGCCACAGGGAGTTAACAGAAAGTGTAGAAGAAGAATCAGCGAAGAAGACGAACCACTGATCTGAATAGCCGATAGGCCAAGACATTGGAAGCCGCAAGGCAGCTATATTACTCCTCCCAAGATATTACTCCTCCCCGAAAACATTTCACGGCATAAGATCCTATACATTTACAGTATCGAAATCGAAGGGCGTGTATGGGCTAATCGTCTTTGCAGTAGTATATACAGATCAGTGAAACAAACACAGGAGAAGTGACAATGGCGGGTGATTCGAGTACAACAACATCACGCAAAATATTTTGCTGTAAAAGCATAAGCAAGCTATAAGGAGGTTGTGCTAAACGACTACGACACGGCTATCCGCCATTGCTGACAGACTGGGGGTTTCGTGCGCACGAGAATTGGAGATACGTCATCAAACTACGACAATGCGCCGTCATTGAGCTGCGACCACTATGTCATCACTAGAGGAGTATCCCGCATATGGTGTCCACATTGGAACATTCAGGGAGCGTTTTGAAATCTTTCCACTCTGGAGCTTACAAAAGTGATCGGTTTCAAGCTCTTAAACAGCGCCGCCGTGTGGACAAACTACCTAAACAGGAAGACACTTGTGCCACTGCGGATACTTTGACACGGGCCTTCGTTTGGACGGGGCCTTATTTTTATTTTTTTCAATTGTTTATTTTTTCTCGATTTCAAGTGTAATTATTACTCTAAAACTGAGTCTATTTGGTCTAAACTGTAAATAGAGTCAAATTTATTCTACATAATTTACTGTGTATCAAATTCACCAAAATCACTGCAGCGTAATTTGGTCCTACATCGCATAACACTCCCAGCGTCAATACTTAGACCTTGTACCAGCAGATGAACAGTTCAGTCTCCTTCAAGACATGAAACTAAGTAACGAGATAAGTAAAAGTTAAGAGTTTTTCTAATCAATCCAATCCTGTGGACAGGAGTGATAAACTTCGATGGATGTGTACACTGACTCCAAACCCGCGCACACGTTTTATGTCGACCAGTGCACATCAATCAGGTGAGATATCAAATTACAGAAACAATTAACATGCAAATATGATGCTATTAACGCAACTTATCTACTGTGATTTTAGACTCTTTACAGGTGCAGTGTATTCAGTCGTACTCCTCCCAAGAGCCAGATGAACTCTCCATTGAGATGGCCGATGTTTTAAATCTTTTGGAGAGGACAGATGATGGTATGTGACTTTAAGTCACCTTCAAAATGGTTCAGTGTTACCAATTAATCATCATGCATCAATTTGGGTTGCTCCCAGGCTGGATGATGGGGGAAAGGCTCCATGATGGCGAAAGAGGATGGTTCCCAAGTCGACTAGTGGAGGAAATCCAGAGTCAGGAGGTGCGAGCTCAGAACCTGAGAGAAGCATTCAAGGTTCATCATGCTCAAGAGGGAGGTGGTGCACTGCAAAGTGGAACAAGGATTGGCTCAAGAGGGGGGAGACCCATGCCAAAAGTCTCCAGCCTCTTCAGTTCGTGGAATGATCAGATGAGCAAGAAGTAAAGCAGGAAGCTTGAACAAGATGCATGTGCAGAAACATTGAGTCCTTGAAATCTTGAACTATGAGCAGATGACTTTCAAGCGTTCACTGTCTTGCTCTCAGTAGCCTCTTTTACACCGAGATTCAAAAATTCACACATCAGAGCCTTAACAGAAGAGCCGGCATTTATCCGCCCTTGCTTTTTATGCAGAAACCAACAAAGGCGGGATTTTGCCGTGACTGTGTGCAGTTTCGTAGAGTGAGATGGCTTACCACAGTCAGTTAATTAGATGACATCACCGCCAGCATCTGATGTCATGTGAAGAATTACACGACAATTGCTTCCAACTCTACTCGACTCCATACACATATCGCTTGCGCGCATTTTGTCGACAGCAGCTGAAAGTTTTGCTATTTCATCCACAGGTACACATGAAATTATAAATTTAGTTAAGTAGTTTCATTGTTGTAAATCACAATGAAAGATGATTCGATACATATTGCAATACATGAGGTAAGACACGATCCAAGAACAGTACATTTTAAAGTAGAACAATTCAATTTGGTTTGATTCAGTTGTGGGGTTTTCATCCACCCATTTTTATTCAAATTTTGAAATGAAATGCAAAAATAAAACTGAATGGAAACGCTAGAAATTTAAAAAAGTGCCCAAAATTTTACGCTTAGATGGATTTTGGAGCGTATCAAAAAAAGGAAAATGCGAATTTTGGCGATGGAAACAGGTTTTGCGAATAACCTCTGGCAAGACCGGATACACGTCGCACGTTTTGACCGGATATTACGTCACACGTACGTTTGTAGTCCCAAAGCAATGGCGGACAATAAAGTAAGTTATGTTTGGGGGGGACGATAAAACAGAAATATTTTTGGAATTAATTAAACAAGCAAATATTAATGCTATTTTAGATGGAAAACAGCAAAGAAACGCTATGGTTTATCAAGAATTACAAAAGCAAACTCATACGACGTCATCACAGGACGCAGTCGCTTCCCGTTCTTCTTCTTCTTCTTTTAAATTACGGGTGGATCCCATCTCTATGGTGTATACCGCGAGTCCCCTCTCAAGATTCACAAAAGAAGAACAGATGGAAACGGGCACAAGTCGCATGTCAGTTTTGTCATGTTTATTAAAATTTACCAACATGTAAAAGTTCTCTAAAGCCCAAACAATTCAAGCTAATTAAACTCAAAGAACAATTCACTAGCAACATCAACCGGATTTGATCAAACTACGAATGAAGAATGGTACATTTTAAAGTGTTATGATTTGATTTGGTTAAATTTTCCGATTCAAATCGATTTACGTTACACCCCTACTATATGTGCAATGGGGTGTACATCACTCCAATTAAAGACGATTCGATACGCGTCTTGATAAATTTGGTGCGATACGATTCAAAGACAGTTCATTTCAAAGTGGAAATATTTGGTTCAAAGTACGGCCCAGTTTGAGAATGTATAATGTAATGACTTTATTAATGTCATTTTACAATATGAATGAACTAGTACTGTAAATGTGGACCTCAAAGATAAAGTATATCTCGCCAATAAACAATGATATCATTACATATATCTCACTACATTTTAAAGTGGAACGATTCAGTTTGATTTGATGCATTTAAATCAAAACCTGTTTTACACCCCCAACATGTATATATTCTATATTTACTGTATATGGCTTGGTTGTGGCAAAACGGCTAGGTCTCGCTAGCTTAAAAGTAGACTTTACATGATCTGGCTTTTTTTTGCGGAGCCGATCACTACATGGAGCAATATGTCAGTAAATACACAATAGCATTTGTATTTACTGGATATACTGGTGTACTGTTTATGGAGTATCAGCAAAAGTATTCTCAAGCATGTTTGCCTGTGTAAAGGTTTAACCCCCAAAAAAATTCTAGGCAATAATATGTTCTATGCAGCACCACTATTCTATGGTATTCTGGTTAATATTGCACTAGTGGAATATGAGTTAAGCAGCTAAATCTAGCAGTCTTTATCAATATCAGAAGGCGGCCATTTTACCACTTGCTGTCGCGTGAAAATGACATCACAGTTGCTCAGGTCTCAGGTAACAACCAATCATAGCTCAACTTCAGAAAACAGATGAGCTGTGATTGGTCATTGCCTGAGCAACTGTGATGTCATCTTCAGTCGACGGCAAGCGGCAAAATGGCCGCCCCCGGAGATAGATAAAAACGGCTGGATTTTGCTGCTTAACTCATATTCCACAAATGTAGTATTATTCAGAATGTCATGTTTAGATTAGTGAGGTCACATATAACATATTATTGTCAAGAAGTGTTTAAGGTTGACTTCCTCTTTAATAAACAAGCAACTTATTTTTTTAGTAACAATGGAGCTGCTTTCAAAACAAAAAATCCCAACTACTCTAAACACTTTCATTGGAACCATGAATTTCAATGACGAATTACAACATTAAAGGGATACTTGACTCATTAAGCCATTTTCAGTCCAATTAATACCTTTAAAACAAATTTTTCCACTTGATGTCGACTAAAGATGACATCACCTGTGCTGAGGAAATAGGTAACGACCAACCACTCGCGGTGCGAGAGTTCATTTGGGTTGCACGACATCGCTCAGTGTGCGGCAATCTTCTGTCATGGCTCTGATACTACCTCCAAACATGGAATATTGCCAAGATGACTTTGTCCCCCCTCATTCCATCTCGGTGCCGTTTATACACGGAAAATGAACGTCTTTTATAGGCAGTGTAAAAGTGGCTAGTGATTACAGACCAATCCAAACAATGTTGCATGGCTCACAAATGTGCAATGAAGGTTGTTTTTTTTTGGTTTGGTTTCGCTCTTAATGTGGTGTGTAATAAATGAAGAAACTACATTTGATATTTACTTGAGGGTGCAATGGTTGTTACCCGCAAATTTAGTTGTAGTTAATTTATTGTGAAGATACTGTAAATGTCCCTCAGATGCATGGGCAGGGTTTAACCATTTAATTGTGTTCCTTCATTTCATTATAAAAATGCAGAGTAAATGGTATATGAAAAGCACCATTGATTACCCAAGTGTCTGTCTGTGAATATTGGAAAAAAAAGTGAGTCCGCAAAATGTTATTTGGGTTGTATGTGTGACTCCCTGATCACAGTTTGTTAGCCCCCCCCCCCCCTCCCAAAAAAATCTTGCTGGGATGAAAATATACAACATTTTAGACCTTAAACATTTGTATGCACCATTTGAACCTTTAGGAAAAAGACACACAAATGCACAGATGATCAATTCTTGTTTTATTGCATTTAGGCTGTAAATGTATATAATTTAATATGAAGTGTGGAACAGCATGATTGTGAAGTCTGTAAGTGTACATAAATGAAATGAAAACTAAAATGAGAACATAATTGTTATTTTGTTTTTTAAATATGTATATTGTTGATGATAAAGTAAAAAAATATGTAATCATCAGAGGTTTGCTGATTCTGATTTCTTAATAATAAAAAATAAAAAAATAAAAGTGGAAATAAAAACTAAAAAATATAATAAAGAAAATAAATACAAAACATTTAAAACGTAAATAAAAACAACACACACACACACACACACACACGCACACCCCCGCACACACACACACACACACACACACACACACACACACACACACACACACACACACACACACACACACACAATGAAATGCAAGATTCAAAAAACAAAAACATTTAAAATAAATGTGTATTACTATATTTACTTTTATTTTTGTATCTTGGCGGCACGGTGGCTGACTGGTTAGCACGACCGCCTCCCAGTGCAAAGGTTGTGAGATCAAGTCCGGGCTTCGACCTTCCTGGGTGGAGTTTGCATGTTCTCCCCGTGCTTGCGTGGGTTTTCTCTGGGTACTCCGGTTTCCTCCCACATTCCAAAAACATGCATGGCAGGTGAATTGGACACTCCAAATTGTCCATAGGTGTGATTGTGAGTATGATTGTTCGTCTCTGTGTGCCCTGCGATTGGCTGGCAACCAGTTCAGGGTGTACCCCGCCTACTGCCCGAAGCCAGCTGGGATAGGCTCCAGCGACCCTTGTGAGGACAAGCGGTACAGAAAATGGATGGATGGATGGATGGATTTTGTATCTTGTTTTTTTTTAACCCATTTATTTATTTTTTATTTATGTATACAGGGTGGGCCAATAAAATGTTACCACTTTTTTATTCTTAGAATTTCCAAAACAAAGATTTATTTTTCATTTTTAGGAATATAAACAACAAAGCACTCATTTCTCACCCTAATGGCTCAAAAGCAATTAACTGTGGAGGAGAGAGTGAAGATCATGGAACCATTTTAATCAAAATCGGTAACCCACACTCAGTGGCAGTCTCCCGTCACATGGTCTGGTCGATTTTGTCGGTGATTCCTCCAGACAGTGTATCACGGTCTCAGTGTTGATGGCTGTCCTTGCAGACCTCGGCCTATACTATCTCCTTTATTCACATTGGTCCCATGTCCTGTTTTCCTGAACTTCTGCAGAAGACGTCAAATTGTGAGTCTGCTCGGAGGATTTCTTCTCAGAAAATCAATCGTGAATTGATGTTGATTTTGATTCAAAATATGCTTGCAGTATTTTCACTTTCTCCTTGACAGTTTATTGCTTTTGATCCATTAGGGTGAGAATTGAGTGCTTTGTTGAAAATGAAAAAGCAATGTATGTTATTTTGGAAATTGTGGTAACATTTAATTGGCCCACCTTGCATATTTAGTTTTTATTTCCATTTATATTGTTGATTTATATTTTTATGTTCTTTCTTTTTTAATTTTCACTTTTATTTATTTATTTATTCATTTATTTATTATTTAATTTTGGCAGTTTTGTCCTCCATAGTGTGAACGGAAATTTTTCCTACACATCAGAGAGGGAAATATTCAGATTTAATAAAAGCCAGGCTACTTTTCCATTCATTTATTTGTCATCACATTCTTTTTATTTTCTTGTTTTTGGCTGTGTAACTGGAAAATTCCTCTTCTCCACTCCTACCATGAAGTAATAGCGACATTTACATATGAACGTCTCTCTCGTTCCCATGGCAATGGTCGCCATTCACATATGAAGACAACAGAGTGTTACATTTGCAAATTCTGGCCTTTTTGACCATGTCTTGGGCTTAAACGGGTCCTCCTATTGTCCTGTAAAATCTTCAAAACAAACTGGTAAAAGATAAAGAAGAAAGATAAGGGTGAGGTAATGTGCATTTAGTTATCATGGCCTTTTTTTTTTTTTATAAACTTGCACAGCTTTTTCAGACGTTATGATTGTAAATGTATGTACGCACAGAGTCATGAATTTTTTACTCCTCTCACATGACACGACGATCAAATCGATTGATCACTCAGTGTCGCTTGGTGATTGGCCCGAGTGGGTCAGACATGCCCAGTGTTGCGAGCTGGACTGGTTTCCACTCTAGTCACTCACAGGGCACATAGACTAAGTTGATGAAGTGGGAATTAAAGCCGCGTTGCATGCATGGAAGTCAGGTGACTCCATTTATGAATGTATTATAGGCTCCAGCGAGTCCGCGACCCTAGTGAGGATTAGTGGTGCAGAAAATGGATGGATTAATAGTCAGTCTAGTTCAGTGTGAAACTCAACAAATATTTTCGGAGTACTTGTGGACCCTCGCATACTCACATAATCACCCCCTTCACATTTATTTGTGATTTTTTTCTCAATGTTTATTTATGTATTGCTTTATTGTTAAAAGTGCATTTGGGAGTTTAAAATGATAATATTAAAGCTTTTTGTACACCATGCATGTTCTACCAATGCCCAGATGAGTACAAAGAGCCCTGACATTTTTTTTTTTTTTATTTAACTGTGACTGCACCTATCAGATTGTATCTTCCCTTCAGTTTGGAGTGTTTCTTGGGGGTGGGGAGTGGTGGAGGGTGACATCATGCTCGTCCCTGCACACATTTAGTGTTAGTGTACGACACAATTGGAATGAAGAAAAGAGGCCGGCTTCGCGTGAAGTCCAAATTCCAGCTCAGACTCCAAGAAAACTGAAATAAAAAAGTTTATTCAAGCTCACCAGCGCATTATGCATGAGATTTTCACAGAGAGTAAATATGTGACAAACTCCACAAAGCACCTTTAAAGGTAAAGTTTGAAGCATTTCCGTTGCAGTGAGTAAACACAACCATAGATATCTATAAAGACGAGATGTCTGGTCCACGCTGCTGGCCAATGGACTCAAACGTCTGCACGGGCGGCCATCTTGCCACAGTCACCTTGCTCCGCCTCTCATTCATTACTGTGTTTTTATCGTACATGTTCTTTAAAATAACTCAAAATAGCGGTTCACCAAAAATCAACTGATTATTGAACAGTTTAGTTTATAAGTGTAGTTATTATACTATATACTTGTGAACTAATTTGCTCCCAAAAACGTATAAATACGTTGTATTTTCAATATTTTATGTGTCCCAAAGATATATTCATATGTTTTTTATGTTTGTTTGTTTTTAATGCTAGAGCATACGGGAAGGCTTTGATGCAGCCTCTCAACTGCATAAAACAGTTGAAGCATTGCTAGTTATTATGAAAACGGCCAGCAGGTGTCAGCAGAGCAAAAGAGATGAACCAGGGCCATGTTGAAAACAAGCTGATTTACCCACAGTTCTAAGCAGATTTGTGGATAATGATTAAACTTAGCTATATTCTAATGCTACCTGCTGCAAAACGGAAACAGATAGAAATATATATATATAATTTTATTTTTTTTCCTGATGAAAGAAGAGACTCTAACCTTATTTTTTTATGTTCCATGTTTTTATAGCAATAGAACACAATATTCTGTGGGCCTTGCAAAATCAGTCAAACTCTAGTAAAACAGCCGGGAGCGAAGGGGATTGCTTCAGTGAAAATGGCTGGGAGTGAATGAGTTAATAATTATAAATCCATATAGTTAAAAATCCATCCAGAGTTATTACGACTTTATTAAAGTTTGTGAGAAAGCATCCCGTGTGTAAATCCGTACAGTTTAAAGCGAGATAACAGAGTTTACATTTGTTCAGATCACTCATCTTCGCTCACAGTCAATACAACAGACCAGATTGCCTGCCTGTGACAAGATGGTCGCCTCGTGCGGACGTTGATTCTGCGCTGTAAGACATCTAGTCTTTATAGATATCTATGAACACAACACTCCAAACTGAGGCTCTTCCCATCGGGCTTAACGGTTCATGCCCACAGCCTCTGACAGCAACTCAGCCGAGCACCGCTAGCTTACTGTAGCTTGTTGCTAAATTAGCAGGCTAACATTTTGTGTTTGGCAACTCCGCGTCGCTCTTCAGCCCAAATCTCTCCTTCAGGACTCGGAAGCTCTGGACAGGCTGTTGAATCGAGTTTGGCTGTGTTTCTGAAAATACTTGTTTATCGATATGTATCCAATATTTGACGTAGTTAAAACCAACTGAATGCAAATTCAAGACTTCAGTCCATTTTTTATTCATTTAGTATGCCTCCACAAACTGGCACTGAGCACATGCGCAGTTTTATTTTCAGCTTGCCTTGGCAAATCAGTGCCCTTCTGCAGTACACCGGCCTACTGTGATTGGCTGGAGGGAAAACGTTAAGCCTCTGCCCAGAAGCGTCCCGATCACATCAAAACAAAAGGCCATAAAACAAGTGGGGATTTAGGACAAAATTACTACCACACAACAAAAGTCCAGAGATATTGTTTGAGACTGATTTCATTTGTATCCATCCAGCGTTTATTTTTTAGGGAAATGCTTCGGACTCTACCTTTAATATTATGTATACTGTTATAAACCAGGGATGGGCAAGTACCAATACCACGTATGATGTATCGGTATTGGGCTGATACCTGGCCTTATTTCAAAGAATCGGTACTCGTGACACTATTGTGGCCATTTTATGATTGGGAACTAGAAATGAGAATAACAATAAATTGCCATTCATTTCTTGCGATTTCAAGGAAAAATGCTGCATTGGGATACATAGAGCTTTCTTCAAAATGATTTGTCTTTTTTTTTTTTTCAGAGGAAATGTTATGTATTGTAAGTACTAGTGGTATCAGTACTAGGTATCAGTGTCAGTGACTACTCAAGTTGAATACTTGGTATCGGTTTGAAAAAAGGTGGTAACGAACATCCCTATATATACTATTTTAAAAATAGTTTTAGCTGATTTTTCAGTTTTAGAAAAACACCTTATTGACAAAAGAAATTAAACAAAAACTGTTTCAGAGTTACAGAGACAAGACAAGTCAGCCAAGAAAAGTACTGAACTTCAGCTCATTTTAGTGGGACACATCTCCCAAAATGTTCCCTGTGGCATTGTAGAAGCAAAACTCCAGCGCCACCCTCACCTTCCCGGTACAATGCCACAAGGAGATGGCACATAAATTTGTCTTCCCTTCTGTATTTATCACCACAAAAATATATAAACAAATAACTATCATGGAACAGCAACAGCAGCACAACAAGAACAAATATGTCTTTTAGTCTCTTAAACTCCAGCAAAACATGAAAAAACATTTCACTCTAAAAACAGTTGGGTCACCCACAAAACGACGATACAGTATGTGATTGTTTTGTGAATTTTTAATTCGACCCAAAAATTTAGTGATGATCTCCTTTTGAGGTTTCGAAGAAGAACTGAGAAGTTAGCCATTTTTTCCCTTTTAGTTCCTTGAGAAATATATACTTTTTAATTTAAATTGATTAATAGCAGGTTGGAAATAAAAGTATTTTATTTCTTTACACAAGCAGTGTCTGTCATTCCTTCTCCTCATTTAAATTGGTGCTTGTCACATACAGTGTGTCTTACATTCCGTTATGTATTAGATAGGAGCCTGACACCTGTTTATTGGAAACAAGGAATTTTTACTGCATTCAAAACATGCCTCAACAATTTGTAGCATGTCAAACAAAATTAGTCGGTCCACTTGGCTGTGCTTAGGTTCCCTTCAGAGCTAGTAGTGGGAGCCTTTCATGCGCTAACAGTTAACCAGTCAGAACATTATTAAAGGATTTTATTAAAATTATTGTCAATAGTTAAAGGTGGATCTTTTGTCGCTGCGTCTTCCGGGCGGATCATCTTAACGATTGGTTCTCGATCTTGTCAATCAATCTGCCGTAACGACGTGCGTGCTCGTTCCTAGCTGCACATGAGCTCTTTGAATGTTTGTAGCATGCAGCCGCTGAGCTTCGGATTCAGCCATTCATCGTTGTAGCTCCACCGATCTCACCGCATACTTTGAAAATGGCCGCAAGAGGACGTCCGTCTATGAAGTGAGGCCGGCTGCAGACTGATGATTTTACTTGAAAAAAATCTACTTTCTTAATGTGTCAACCTTTACTAGGCTTTTTCAAGTAAATACACCCCCCCCCCCCCCATTTTTCAAGTGTAGGCGTTTTCCCCCCAACGAACAGGAGAGCTGGTACGATGGTCTTCCGCAAACGCATTTTACAAAAACTCTTCTTTTGTTTCGAAAAGATCCTTGAATACACCTTTAACATCAATTGACATATCAACCTAAATCAAAAATATGTTCAGAAAATGTATCAAATGCAGAGCTAAGCTGCATAGGGATGTTAAATATCACTTCTTTTTTCAGACCAATACCAGTATGAGTACTCAACTCTTGAATAGTCACAGATACAGATACCAAGTACTGATGTCACACCGTGGTGAAGTTGTCTTGTCATTTCCTGTTTTATTTTGAAAATTCTGACTCCTTTCGTTTAAGGTCACTTGCCCTTCCTCATGTGGTGTCAGTGTCAACCCTGATTCCTGATTGTGTCCACCTGTTTCCCATTACCCTCATGTGTTAAATGGTCTGCGTCTCCCATGTCTTGTGCCTAAGTGTTTTCGTCAGAGCCAGTCACAGTCCTCAGCCTTGGTGTCCTGTCTCTCGTGTGAACTTTGGTTTGTAACTTTGTATAGCCACAGTATAGTTTTAGTTAAGGAGTGATATTGTTTTGTTTGTAGTTTAGACATCCTCCCTTTTGGAGCGCCTTTAGTTTAACATTTAATAGCCTTTGTTTTTTCTAAACGAGGAGTTTTTTTGTTTAATAAATATCTGCCTTGGCCTCAAACTCCTATCTCGGAGTCCTAAATCTGCCACGTCGTGTCAACTGATACTGCTAGTACTTACAATACATAAAATGTTCCCCGAAAAAATAACAATGACAGATAATTTTAAAGAAAGGTCTACAGGTATTTTTCCCAATACAAAAATTTTCCTTAAAATTGCATGATATTACTGGTAATTGTCTAGATAGATAGATCGTAAATACTCATACCTTGAAATAAGGCCAGCAATCAGCCCAATACTGATACCTGGTATTGGTATTGGCTCATCCCTGCTGCCGTATCATATGAGAGCTATGTCTAATAACTTGGTTATCTCACAGTAATTAGACGGTCAAATATATTATGAACAGCTTTCAGTATTGGGGTTTCCATCCAAACGTTTAGAATTTTTTAAGCAAATTCAGTGAACATGCACAAAATGAACATGCGCGTTTCCGTTTGTTATTATTTAGTGACTATTGAGAGGAGAGAAGACTGCACCATAAGATGACATAAGAGATCGCCTCTCTGCCACAAGACACTCGGCTAACTGTCAACATAAGGTTAATGTTTGTCTCTTTTGGTAATTCCAGAAATATTTCAATGTCTTTGTGCCCTCCTACCTTACTTATGATTACAATATGCTTGTGTGATGTAATATGTGCCATGTATCTGGTCCTGCCATTGTTTGTTCAAACCTGTTTCAATTGCCAAAATTCAAATTTTTCTTTTATCAATAAGCTGAAAAATACTCTCCCTCTAAGTGTAAAAACAATTTTGCAAATGTTAGACCTTGTTCGAATTTCCTTTCACAATTATTGAAAATTCGAATGAAAATAGGTGGATGTAACTCTACCTAGTATGCTGCAGTACAGTTCGACCCCACAGCAAACTACATAAAAAAAGAAAGAACATGAATGTAATTGCCGCCATCGTTATTTCATTTTGAAATACTATGCTTTTATTTTGACATGTCAAACCGGAAATTGCGGGCTTAAAATAGCTTCGGAGGGGTTTACACAGCAAGGGGGGGGGAAAGCATTTGACGATGCGGGTTTTCCTTTCGAGCTGGTTGCTCTTCGTCGTCATTTCTCGTTTGCAAAAGCTGAGCAAACGGACAAAGTTGGCATAAGAAGCTGTTAAAGCATTTTTGACCGTAATGATTGCCCGTTGAAGAAGACTGCCGTTGATTAAGAGCAGGCCAAAGTGTTCTCCGGTGTTTTGCTGTTCAATAAACATCAGTAAAAGGCACTGGAGACTCGCATCTAATCAATGGGCGGTATGATTAATTACCCCGTATGCTTCTCTGACTGTTAATGTATTGGATATCATTATGCAAGTGGCCATAATGTTATGGCTCCTTGATGTATGGCAGATCTGCAAAGTAAACATGGCAGGTTTAATCTATGGTCATGACTCATGATATGACATAATGATGCTTGACATAATTGTGAAGTATACCACATTATTCTACTGTAGTTGTACGTAAGTGAGTGATGATGAATGATTTGAAACATTCCATTGCATTAGTCAGATCATTGTTTATTGTATTCTCAATTATTTGATATGATTGTGCAGTCAAACTAAAAAACAACAATAACACATAAACAAGAGGCTAGTTTGAGTAAAAATAACTCTTAATGTCAAATACAATATAAAGCTGCTTCCAGTGTTTGTTGTTGATCCAAGTGCAGTCCAGATGCGTAACGTTTTCCATATTGATCATCAAAGTTAGCACCAAACATGATTGCATGTTATTTCCTGGTATAACTGGAGGTCGTGCAGGCAAAACAAAACAAAAATATACTCATTTATTTCTATATAATACTTATGTTAGTGTATAAACACAATAAAGATAATTGTATAAAAATATTAAGGCTTGTATTTCGATTCAGATTCAGTAGATTTTTAGTTCACTATTGTAAGTAGAGTATAAAATGTGAGAACACAAAAGTATAATAATTAATTTACAACAGAGGAGGCAAATCCAGGTCCAGAAAGTAAAAACCCTGCCACAGTTTGGCTTTAGCTCCAGGTGCTAGCAAGCGAGCTATATATATATATATATATATATATATATATATATATATATATATATATATATATATATATATATATATATATATATATATATATATATATATATATATATATATATAAAGAAGTCTATCTAGCATAACAAATTATGTGAATTCTAAAATCGTTTATTTTCAAATATATATCAAAACAGACTTCAATTATATTATGTACATTGTATTTTTCAAGGGGAGGCTCGATATGTATCCCCCTAGTGAGTAGAAACAATCATTGTGCACACCCAGCTTAATATTAAAATTATGTTTATGTTCTGTTGAGGGTTCCTGATGTGTTTGAAAACAGAAGAATATGGCTGATAGATTGAGGTAATGTAAGTTAATGATGAAACATAGTGGACACCTTCAGAAAGTATTTTAGCAGCAATGTGTGCAGCTGCCAGCAACACAAAAAAAAGCCAATGTGAGGTTATTTCATGTGGTGAGAACGATGGCCTGGTCTGGAATGGTGACAGTGCAAACCTTTTGGAAGACAAGCTACCGCTCAGCCTTTATCTTATAGCGGAGAACAAGGTAGGTGGCCAGCCGCAGGATGAGAAAGAAAACCCCCAGGACGATGAAATCAATGTAGAGCTTGGCATCTTCTACGTCTAACAGCTGAAGAACCTCTTCGGGCTGTTGGAAGCGACACGTCTTGCCGGGACACTCCAGCTCTGAACGATTCATCCCGTAGATGGACAGAATCACTCCTTCAAAACCATACCTTTGGGAGACACGTAAACACATTCCAATTGAAACATTTTATTAACAGTGTGGCTTTCAAAGTAGTAGAGGTCTGCTGTGTATTTCCTTTTACACACCAGGAAGTTCTTTATTATTCATGGTTCATGGTGGCCATTCATTTGTATGGTATGGGAATTGTACCCTGTCTACAGGACTGGAAGGCTCTCCAAGGTTGACATTAATGATGCACAACACATCTGTGGAATGGCCTTAACAACACTAAACCACCACAAATACTAATAAAGTGTAAATGCTTTTAAATCCAGGTTAAAAACTATCCTCTTATCACATACTTTTAATTAAGGTCATTCAAATTATTTTTACAATCATGTTTTTGAAAATCATTGTACGCTCTTTTAGTAATTTTAGAAGCTTTTTTTGTGTGCATTTAATTATTTTGCTTTTACATCGCTGTAACTCTGTAGAGGCTTTTATGTATTTATTTTTTGTACATTTTATTGTACATTTAGAACAGATCTCAAATTTGCAATTAATCGTGAGTTAACTATTGAAGTCATGTGATTAAATTTAGATTTAAATCGCCTGACATCCCTTGTGTGTGTGTATGTATGTATATATATATATATATATATATATATTTATATATATTAAGGCTGTCACTTTAATGCGTTAATCTAGATTAATTAATTACACGCAAATTAGCGTTTGAAAAAATAACGCAATTGATCGCGGGTGGCAAGTCGATGCGCAATTTGGCCCATCAAGTTACCCGTTGGCGACAGAGGCGCGCCACTACAAGGTAGCACTACTAGCCCTTACAAGCATTGACAACAGCAGTCATGGACACGAGTGCAGCACAGCCAGGAGAGCGAGGCAAACTTATTTGGACCTATATCTCCCAGAGCCGTTATTTTGAAGGTTCTATTCTTTTCAATGTACATCTTTCACCTTGACGGGACCCGCGGGATTACGCAGCTGGGGTTCTGTAGTTGCTGCCACAACTGCCATTCATCACGGAGGCTACAAGCTAGATCACCATGGCGGAACGCAATGTCGTGGAGCGATGGCACCGACATAGTTGGAAAGCTGTTGTCGAGACGAGCCCGGGGTGCCCGTAGGTACCCCGGTAGGACGTACGGTTCAGGAGATACAGCCGTCCAAAGACTTCCACGAGACCGATGATTTCAAGGTATAGTAAAGGCTTATAGTAAAAAATAAATAAAAAATAGGCTGCTAGATGTGATGGAGTCATGACGTTTTTGTCAGTACAAGCCTGATAATCGAAATCAATAAAGGTCCACCACCCGTCCGTCTCAGAAAAGCAAGAGAGGGATTTTATTAGCTACTTAAAACAGCGAGTAATAACTATGTTAGGCTCAAAATGACGGCTCTGGGAGATCTAGTTGTCTTAAAATTCTGGTAGTGCTAGTGGTTAAACGCAAGTTTATTTATAAAAAGAATAAAGCCGGGACTATTAACAAGAACGCAGTGATTTGTACCTTTTGTAAAACAGAAAAAAGCAGCTCCAGCCTGATTTATCATTTAAGACTCTCTTCAAAAACATTTTGAACAAAATTGAAGTTTAGATTATTTTTTTAAATAATGTATGGTCTAATTAGTTTGTTGATGTGCTTAAACATTTTCTTTTGAATTTCATTTATGAAGCACTTATGGAGCACTCTTCTCTTCTTGGTGTATTCAATTGATTAGTCATGCACTAGAATTTTGTAATATCCTGGAATTCAAATTCTTTATTTGGGGACCTTTATCAGATATGAGATTAAAATAGATTAATTAGATTAATTAATTAAAAATCCTGTAATTAATTAGATTAAAAATTTTAATCGCTGACAGCACTAATACATACATACATATCTCTCTCTCTCTCTCTATATATATATATAATTACTATTATTATTATTATTATTATTTATTTATTTTATTTTTTTGAAAAAATACTATTCACAAGATTTTACAGTAGCCTGAAAATGCGCAACTGTGTGGAAGCATACTGTCACATATATAAAAGTGAACACACTCGTACCATAACACTTCTAAAAGCTAAGCCATGTGTTAAATTCACCTTACATTGCCTGTTGCAACATACCTGTTTTTAATGCTTAAAGTTGTAAAAGTTGCGTGTGTGTCTGTGGGTGAGAGATCGCATGCTCATATTTTCAGTCAATGTGAGTGCATGTTTTGGTTCAAAAGATGGATTAGTATATTATTTGTTGACAAAAAGCTAATCAAACATTTACTGAGCAGCATAGTGTCGCCGTCTTGGAAGTGCTCTTATGCCGACACTGCACACACCTGACGTATGACACATAAGAGCTCCACTGCAGGTACTTTGGAATTGTGTCAAAGTTCACAAAGAAACCAGAGAAAAGCAGCACTGGGATGGCTGTGACTGGTCCAACAAATGTGGCCACCTGTGTACAAGTACAAAAATGTATTTACACACACAAGTTGAAACAAGCAAGAAAAAGAAAATTTGTGTTTGCATTTTTTTTAAAGTGCAGTACCTGCAGTGAGGTGGAGGCGGCGCCAACTAGCATGCCGAGGGATTGTGCGACCAGCGAAGTGCAAATGGACAGCGCTATGAAGAGCAGGTAGCGGCTGGCTTCAGGAGGCTGCTCTGTCATCCAGTACACGATGCTGCAGTACATGATGGGGCAGATCACCTGAAACAACATATTGCTATTGTTATAATATTGCTATAGTTTCATTTCCATCCGTATGCACTATGTAGAGTACAGTAATGTTGATCTATCATCATTTGCAAGGCCTCTGCCTGTAATTGCTGCTTTTATTCACATTCACACAGACTATATGTAGTATGCAAGCTTTAGTATTGTATTCTGTTTATATATTAGTGATTAGTGATGAATGCAAAGGGTAACCCATTTGGTACACACTCCTGAAATTACAAATGTGCTCAAATTATCTTCATATGTTAATATTAACAATGACTGGTATAAATATATGTGAAGACACTGATCATGTTACTGATTTCTCAGTAATTATGAAGCAGATAAATATTATATGCAACACTTTATTTGACTTAAAATCTTTCCGTGTTTACAGTTTCAAATGATCGCTTATTCATAATTCCTACAAAATCACAATGTCCCATCACTGGTGGGCTATTTTTTCGAGTAGTCCTGCAAGCTACTCATGTGGTCTTTGGGGGCTCCCTCGTACCCGCAGGCATGTTATTGATGACCCCAAACATTTTTTTTTTTTGTTCCACTCAATTCTGCTGACCATTGCTACTAATTACTCATTTATACCAGTGCAAGTGTGATTCAAAAAGAGAATAGTAACAAAAATGTTAGATGCAGCTCACTGCTAAGTAGCGGTATATTGTTTTAGAATAGAAATACAACACACAAATAAAATAGAGGTGGCAAATCCAGGTCCAGAAAGTAAAAACCCTGCCACAGTTTTAGCCCCTGGTGCTAGCTAGCTAGCTAGGTTGCTAGCTCCCTATAGCAGGTAAATGAGCACCAATGGAGCTAGCTAGCTAGCACCTGGGGCTAAATGCCACAGTTTGGCTTTAGCCCTTGATGCTAGCGAGCTATAGCTAGCTCTCTAACAGGTAAATAAGCATCAATGGAGCTAGCTAACAGTCAAACAGTGGCAGGGTTTCAACTTTCTGGACCTGGATTTGCCAAATTCCAATGCTCTAGTGAGCTAATGTTACAACAGTCCCACAGGGAACGCATTTGGTCATTGAAGGCTACTTGGTGCCCGTTGGCACCATGTTGGAGGCCCCTGTACCAACATTTGTGAGCAAATTTGTTATGTCAGAAGTGTGTATCAAACGGGTAGACCCTTCTCCTTACTCAGTACTCAAGAAGCGGCACTCAGTTGCAAATAGTGATGTAGTTGTAATAGTTGATTCTTTTTTAATGGAATCTGAAAGACTCAAGTACCACCAACCCACTTGGAATGGAATATCAGCCATGGTCTTGGCCAGATAATAGACTTTCAGGCTGTACCAGTAGTTCAGATGCTCCCTCAGAAACACTGACATCTCCTGAGGAACTGAAATATAACAAATGTGTATACTGAATGAAACAGTCACTAAAATGCTGAAGTTGCGGCTCTCTGCTCTTTTTTCATACTCACAGGTTAACACAGTTGGCATGAGTGCTCCAAACATGAGGAAAAGCATTGAGAAGAAGAGAAATCCAGTGTTGTTAAGCACCTTGCTGGCATCATTACCAATGTTCAGATACAGCAAGCCTATCAACACACCTATGACAATGTGGGACATCAGTCTGAGGTGGGTCAAAACCTGAAATCATAGGAAGACCAGCGTGTTTCATTGTAGTGTGTGTTGCATTTCTTTTATGTTAAAATCAGCATTTGTATAGTATTGTCATGTTGCTACCTGGTCTCGACAAATAGTTATGAAGGTTCTCTTGAAGAGGATGCAGAACTGTGTTAGTGTGCTTGTGGCAAAAGTATGTCTCTCTATGTGTCCAGTATCCTGAGCAAAATAGAGACAGTTGGCTTTATAGTACATATCCAAAGTTCAGTCAATCCCCCCAAAAAGCTTGATAACGTTTGTGCAGCCCCACTAGTCTAAATACAGTATCCTGGTTAATATTGCGTTCTAGTTTTAGTTATTTCAAAAATGCTTAGTTTTAGTATTAGTTTTTGTTTTTATAAAATGTTGTGTATAACTTGTGTGCAATATTTTATAAATACCATGGTAAAATGAAAAAAGCTACGCCCTTCTTACAGAGTATTTATTGCCTTTCGGCTGAATTAAATGAAAAAGCAGGCAAGGTGAGCCATTGGAGCCAAAAGTCAAGCAGGCAAAATTGGTGCCTGGGAGCGACATCATCTGAAGGTGCTTTTCTATTGGCTGCTGCTAGGTGACATCACTTTGGTGTGACACACTGTCAAACGTCCTTATTCCGGTTAATATTAAAATAAATATACTTAAATCACATTTAAAATCAACCCCAAAGGCTCATGTATAAAATTAATTACCAAAGCCGAAAACTAAGGACATTTTCAATGTAATTATAGGTAGTTTTAGTTACTTTTGGAATTGTACATTTTGTTTCAGTTAGTTCTCGTTTAAAAAAAAAAGCATTTTCGTTTTTATTTTATTTCGTTAACGAAAATGTTTTTTAGAATTTTAGTTTTAGTTATTTAGTTAGTTTTAGTTAAAGCTATACTTGACTCATTGAGCCATTTTCAGTGATAAAAAGTTAATAATTGTGTCCAGAATGAACAAAAAAACTAATAAATAAAAAAAAACCTCAAAATTTTCCACTTGCTGTTGACTGAAGATGACATCACCTGTGCTGAGGAAGTAGCTAACGACCAATTATGACTCACCTGTTTTCTGGGTTTGGTTAGCAAACTGAGCCATAATTGATCGTTACCTACTTGCTCAGCACAGGTGATGTCATCTTCAGTCGACAGCAAGTGGAAAAATTATTTTTTAAAGGTATTAATTCTACATAAAAAATAATTAAGTTATCAAATACATTCTGGTCAAATTATTGACTTTTTACTGCTAAAAATGACTCAATGAGTCAAGTATGCCTTTAACTAAAATAACCTTGCTGCGCCATAAGTTAGGCCTGGTTTTAGGTCATCTAAAATCTTGTCACCAAATTGCCAGATTCGCTGGGGCATGCAATTGAATAAACCAGAACAATTTAGGCGTACCAAATTCAAACACACTAAACTAAACTTGTCCCAAAATGAAAGACATGCTCGGTTTTTTTGCCAAGTCCAGCCTACTTTCTGTCACCAAGCGAGGCGCAACGTTGTCGCACACACTCATCACAAAAATGGAGACGTGCCCGTTTTTATTCAAATAGGGCCCAATGTTTTTATGCAAAGCAAGGCTTAAGCATTGTGTTCCTTTGTTTGGTTGAAAGAAGAATTAATTTAATTCAGAAACAGATGCACACCAGCACTTTGTTTACTGCCCACCTTAGAGTGTTCTGTGGTACAAACCACTGAGCCATTGCAGTTCTTCTTCTCTTCTATTGCACACATTCCTCCTTGGACTGCCTCAAACAAAACGGGGTTCAAGTCTCCATACTCTCCTGATGCCACTTCAATGACTGAATCAGATCAGGTAGATTAATAAGAAGTTTGATTATCTTAAACACTTGACTAAAAATAGACTTACTGAAGTCTGCAGGGTTATGATAGGTAGGACAGTAAAGTCCTAGTCCCTTCAAATAGGGGATGAGGTAGGGGCCTGTGCCTTTGTAGATACACTGACCCTGACCAAGAATGTAGAGCTGTGAAAGGACAGATTTGTTCAAATAATGACTTTTCTGGGTGATATTTTGCAGAATAATTCAGCAGAATGGAAACTGAAAAACTTAGTGGTTGCTTTTCAACCAATTTAAAACTTACAGAGAAGCAAAGGTCACAAAAACTTCAGAAAACAATTAATTAAAATATATATAAAAGATAAAAGATATGCAAAAGCACAAACAAATTATTTGTACGATGTTTTAGGACTAAACAAAATTTCTCTTCATGACATTGGGTGGCCCTTGCGTCCTTCTGATTTTCTGTATGTGGCCCTCAAACAAAAAGGTCTGGACACCCCTGCCTTAATAAATGAAGACAATCACAAAAATGACAAAACTACTAAGTTGATTATGCAATATGTATATGAAAAGTATAATGCAAATTTTGCATCCATGTTTGAGTGTGATTTTTATAGAATAACGCAACCTTGTCAAACATCTCAAAGAGTTTAGCACTTGGTTGGTGGATCGTGCAGATGATTGTCCTTCCTCCCAGCGCTAAAGAACGCATCAGAGACACGACCTGATAACACGATGCGCTGTCTAAGCCACTGCAAAGACAATCAAAGACACAAGTTCAATGAGCACAGGGAATGTGTGGTAAACACAAACAAGCGTTGTCATCATTCAAGTGCGCACGAAAGGACCCTAATAACCAAATGACGTGTTACTTATTGTATTTTCAAATTGGAAATTGTAATTACTTTCATGGACAGGACATGGTTGGCCATTCTATTCTGCTGTTTGTGCATGTGTTCTTTAGTTCATTTTTAATGTGTCATGTGAGTGACCCTTGATGTGACAGGCTGAAAGTCACAACATGCAGATAAAAAAATGATTAGATACTAAATGAATGCTGTTTTTTCGTTAGTTTAGTACTGTAGAGAAACAAATTTACTTTCTAACTGACAAACAGCCTAAATCAGGGACAGGCAACTGAAATAATGGAGGGGGCCACCGTTTTTCATCAGGGGCACTTAGGACCATGCACTTCCTAACCATCAGATGTAAGACAAAAAATTTAATTTTAAATATGGACAAAATACATGCAAAAAGTGTGCCCATTTGCTCCCAAAAGCGTATAAATACGTTCTATTTTAAATATTACCATGGTCCCAAAAACGTATGTATACGATCTTTAGTTTTTTTTATATGCTAGAGCATACAGAAGGCTTTGATGCAGTCTCTGAACTGAAGAGAACGCTTGAAGCAATTATCGTTATTACAAAAACGGTAAGCAGGTGGCAGCAGAGTACAATAGATCAACCAGGGCCATGTTGCAAAAAAGCTCTTTCCCCCACTATTTTGTACAGATGTGTGAAAAATTATGCAACTTAGCTAGATTCTAATGCTAATTTCTGCAAAACGGAAAGAGATGGAAATATACTTTTTTTTCTGATATAAGAAGATACTCTAATATTTCTTTTGATAGGTTCCATGTTTTTATAGCAATAGAGCACAATATTCTGTGGGCCTTGCAAAATTAGTCAAAATCCAGTACAACAGCCGGGAGCAAAGGGGATTGCATCAGTGAAAATGGCTGCGGGTGAATGAGTTGATATATTTCCTTTTTCATACTGTGATACATTTCTCAATGCATGTATAAATGATGCACTATTGAACAACAAAGGGTTTGAAGCAAACGACAAAATAACCACATATACTGTATTTTTTCTCCCCAGTGCAAAAGGCAGTCTTGCATAATAATTACTAATCAAAGGGCAGCACAAAACTTCTAAACAGTAAACCAAGACTAAGTGCAAGAACTCATTTTGTGCATATTGTTGGCGTCATGCTGAAACCTTTTAACTAACAATTTGGTACATTTATTATTTATTTATTTTTTAAATCTGTTCTGTTGGTCAGTCCACATATATGGGTGTTATTTTTACAAATTACTAACCAATCTATGTGTTGAAAATGTCTTGTTCTCTTTGATGATGTAATGTTAATGGTTGAACATGCATAAATTTTTTGGGAGATACAAGGTTTTGTTCGGCCCGTCACCAAAATCAACTTACAAAGATCAACTCACTCAAAATGTGATATTATTGAGGTGCTATGTTAGTCCTGCATGTCATTCCAAATCCTTAAATAATATAAGACAAGTAAACTAAGCCATTAGTCTTTAGATGTCACAACATATAATTGAGGTCCACTGAAATACATTACATAAAATATTAAATTTTTTGCAAACCCCAAAAATTCCACACACAAATCTGATAAAGCTCTAATATATCTAACATTTACAGAGGTTGTTCCACCCAAAAAAAAGGTTAATATATATATATATATATATATATATATATATATAGGAAAAAAATCTGCAATAGTGAAAAAATATGTTTATAATTGTTTATAATGTTTATAAGAAACTCTGAAGTAGTTCAACCCTATTGTTTGAGACAATGTTGTAATTTATGACTATAGAGTATTTACCATGTCAATTAACGAGAATATGGTCATCAAAGGCAGTGGTTCTCAACCACGGTCCTCGAGCACCACTATGCAGTCTGTTTTCGATGTCTCCCACAGCCAACACAAGTGTTTCAAACAAACAGCTAATTAGCAAGCTTTGCATGAAGCCTGATAACGATCCTCACCTGTGTTGGCTATGGGAGACATGGAAAACAGGCTGGATGGGGTACTCGAGGACCGGGGTTGAGAACCAGTGATCGAAGGTCATCAATATGACTTAAATAGTTTTACATCTGATAGCTTGCAATATTTTCAACATCTGACTTTTGTATTCTTATCTGACTTTGTGGCACTTTTTTTTATCTTAACAAGCATTGTGAGTTATGAGACACACAATTTTTCAATCCATACCAAAGTGTTATCATCACGCAGTTTAAAATACATGCAGATTTCAGTTAACGGTATCTTACCTGGTGGGCTCATCAAAAAACATGACTGGTGGATTGTTGACCAGCTCAAGGGCAATGGCGAGTCTTTTACACTGACCACCTGATAATGAGCCGGTACGAGTATGAGCACAGTCAAGAAGCCCCAAGGCAATCAGAATCTCGTTTACCTGTCACAGAAGGATCAATATCAAGAGAGATAAAATCCATCCAATCAGAATTAAAGCACATATCTCTTTTGTTAGCTAACTACACTCAAAATGCACTGTAAAATATGTCTGTAGAATTAACAGTGATTTTTTTGTACAATCGTGACATAAAAAACTCTGAAACAAATATTATCAAGCATTGTGTAATTTACATTAATATGTTGTAATACCAAACACAAGTGTTAATTTGACAGTAATAATTTTTTTTTAATCTTTTTTTTTTTTAGAATTCACAAATTACTGTAATTTAAACACAGATAAACTGTAGAACAAAAAACATTGTAATACAGTTAAAAATTACATCATAGCAGTGTTAGAATAACACTTTATGTCAGTACCAGTAGGTTCTTTGATACATTTTGTTTATGCCAAAAGAAACATGCATTTTACAAAATCATATTACAGATAAGAATATTTACATATACAGTAAAACCATGTCATGTGAATATAAAGGTTAAAATAAATGTAATATGTTGTTTTAAAATTGATATACTGGACCTTACCAGAAAAATTCTGTTAAAAAATATATAAATATTGTGCAAATAACAACAACTTTACAGGACAACTACTATCCTAATTGTAAGCTTTTTAAACTTGTAGATTCAACAGTTCTTTACTGATAACTTAACAAGAACACAGTGTGGTGGCTCAGTGGTAGAATGGTTGTCTTACAACCCTGAGCTTGTTGGTTCGATCGCAAGAAAACTCCTGATGCTGTGAATCATCAGTAGGTGAATAGTGATGAGTAGTCAAAATGCAAAGCACTTTGAGGGCCTTGTACGGTAGGAAAGCGCTATACAAATTAAGTACCAAGAACATGCTGCTTTTATACTATTTTAAATGCACATTTTGTTTATTGTACATTGAATCTCAATAAAATTTTGAAGCAGTTACTGTTTATTGCACATGAAATAAAATGTTGTTCTATAAAGTTGTTTACACTGTTTGCACTGTATTTATTTTTACAGAATTTCTCTGGCAACCACAGCTGCCAGATTTTGTCCATAAAAAACACATAATTTTTTTTACAGTGTGCTTCCAGCCTCAAACAAACAATTGCCAATGTGGTGGTTTAAGATAGCACTTGGCAGTCTTTGACAAATGAGTCCTGAGTTTATGCCATGAGTGGCCCAATGTCCTTTGATAATGATGATGATAACGTATGTAGCGTATTTAATCATTTCAAGCTGAACACAACCACAAACAAAACAAACAAACAAACAAAGAAAAATAGCATGTTGGTTGCCAGTTACTTAATTTTGGGTTGTCTCTGTACCTATATGTAGCTGTGTCAGATAATCCAAAGATTCATTAGCATATCCACATTGAGTGTGGCGTAAACTGTGAGAAATTGATCAACTGTGTCTACTTTACCAGTTCTTTCTTCACATCCATAGACTCATTCAGCTTCAAGTTGGCTGACACCTGTAACATAACATAATGCAAACAGTGAGTATGAAAAAAGAACACACATGTAAATGTTTGAATATCGTCACTTGCGTTACCATCATGGCTTCCCGTGCAGTGAGATGTGGTAGCAGCATGTCTTTCTGCATGATATAACATGACATTTTCCGAAATGACCTCAGGTCCCTGGGTCTCCCGTTTACAAGGATCTGACCCTTCATTCCTGTTTCCCTAATCACAAGAAAGGACACATTCGTCATCAACAGTACAGCAATAAAGGTACCGCATGGGGGGAGAGTCATATTGTAACTTTAGAGGAGGTTTTAGCTCACCTGTATCCCGCCAAAATGTTCATTAAGGTAGACTTTCCAGCACCTGAGGGACCCATGATTCCTACAAGCTCCCGACTGCAGAATTTCCCAGAGAGGCATTTCAATAAGGGTTTGAATCCTAGTACAAATATTGAAGATAAACATTGATCCTTTATGGATTTATATGTAGGAACAGTAAATTAAAACCTCGCGACAAGTAGTCAAGTTTTGAATCAAATGTGTTTATGGATAGCCTCTTGAGAGGAGCAGCCATCTCATAATGTTTCATAAAACCTATACAGTCATGACAAGAAACGCATAGAAACTCTCAAATAGCCATTTGCCTAAAATCAAACCCTTATCATCATTGTAATGTATATTCAAAATGATTCCACTGGCTGGGTGGCAGAGCTATAGGTGGATAAGGAAATGAATGATCAATGGCCACTCCATGGCACAGATATGCTTCCGCCATTTCAAGACTCTAGTGTGTAACTTCATTTAAACGGAATAAAAGGATTTGGTTTGATTAGCCAATATTGACATCGGCTGTGACCACTCCCGCAGTGACGCAGAGAGACGTCCCTCAACCAGATCTGCCAGCCTGCGCTCATCTAAGAAATGATCAACATCCGGTCTCAACCACCTCTGGACCAGATTTACACAAGTCATTAAAATAGAACCCTACGTTTTCAATAAAGGCAGAAGTGCATGTTTAAAAAGACCAAAAGGTCTGCTAGTTCGGCCATTTTGGGTTTAATACATACAGCAGTAATTGGTTAAAAATGCACACCTTAAGAGAACTCTGTCGAGCCTGTTGGAGATTACACTGCGAGGCTGAAGGTGTGTGGCTTTTGTTAAACTACTGTATGTCTACATAATCAGTTATGGGTAATCATAGCTGGGAGACTATTCTTGTCTGACTGATGAAAGTATGAAGAATGACTAAACCTACTTATTTTTATTAAATATATATATATATATATATATATATATATATATATATAGAGAGAGAGAACGCGTTAACTAATTAATTACACACAAACAATTATCGCATTAATCATGTGTTAACGCAGATTAATATAAACTATTAATTTTGACCGCAGATGATCATTTAGCTTGACAGTGGATGGTTATGTTAAAGGTAGCACAGGTTGTGTTTGAGCAAAAAACATAACAGCTCTAATATACATATACACATACATATATATACATGCGCGCGCACACACACAATAAATATAATTGTTTTTTTTTAATACACCCTCATTTCTTGACTTTCTGAGTTTGTGAGTTTCTTTGTAGGTGTATTTCATAGATAAAACATGTTGAATCAAGTGCAGTGAAACCTTCGCCTCAGGCTGATCAACTCATTAAATAATAAAAATATTTTGAACTTTAATTGCTTGCTCTAGGGTGATCAGGTTATATCTCCCATTCTCCCATATTCCAATAGCCAGTGAGTCAATGACAACATTGAAATTTAAATAAAATTAAAAGCTTAATGTGCATCCTACGTTGGACTTTATTTGAAAGCCAGGTGGCAGACATGTGCAGTCAGTAATCCTGTGTTTTAGCCATGAATGGATATTTCATTTGGAATATGTGTTGACGTACAGTGGCAGGATTGCAAAGCGTTAAGTGTGTGATTTGCAGTCAAGTGTGCGCCAAAATATTACTACAAATGTGTCATTTATCAATGAATTTGTCAACTAAGAAGAAGAATTCTGTAGATAGCGGGGAATTAGTTTTCGAGTCATTGTGTTTTGAAGTAAATTTACTGTCAACTAGTTTGTTGTCTGTCGAACATTAATGTTAGCCAAGTCATTTCAGACAACTGCTACTTAAAAAAATACAATTGAAAAAAGATTTATGTGGGTGGGAAAATAATTTTAAAATGAATGTAAAGGTCAGATTTTTGAATAACAATTAAGCTCATTGTTTTTTTAATGTCTATTCCTAATATGCGTCTCAAAAAATACATGAGAACAGCCAAATTGATGACTTCACAAAGTGTTTGTAATGAAGATGAGTTTAATGTGCATTACCTCTCCTCCTACAGCATGATCCCTCACGAATGGTGTAAGAGATGTCAATAAACTCAAGATCCACAGGTGAGCGTTTGGGCAGATGGGTGAAGCGCTGCGCTTCTGCGATCTGGTTCTCAACCTTTTTTAGCTTCAACATGGAAGCCTCCTGTTGCTGAGTTCCTCCATTACAAATGACATTGTCCTCCATGGAAATACTCACAGAGTCAGGTTCCATAGCTTTGTTATCCATACTCGCCCTCTGTGAGCGTGAGATAAAAGAGAAAGCGATGAAAGAGAGGTGATTTGTAATTATTTGACATTATACATTATAACCGGTGTTTTCTAGAGGTACATGAGTCAGATTATCAAGTGAGCTTTAACTAACAAACATTCCTAAATTGAATTGATTATGCAGTTGTGCTAGGGATAGTTTTGGAATCCAATTCAGGCATCCTCCTGATCAATGGCAGAGACACGTGGTGGAGAAACATAATTCCAAAAACATATCAGAGCTTACACATGTGGCGTTCACACAAACCTAAGTTTATTATTATAAACCTTCAATATAAAAAAATAAAATAATAATTATCAAACAACTGTGTCACATCTGCGGGTGTGTTTTTGGACACAGTTGTCATGTTGCCTGAATGGCAGCCTATGTTAGTGCTATGTTAGTCCATGAAAAGGCATAATTTACTTGTTATTGTTATTTATTTATTTGTATGTTTAATAAGGGTGGGAACCTCTGGGTACCTCACGGTACGATACAATATGCGATACAAGGCTCACGATAACGATTATCTCACGATATGACGATACGGCGATTATCAGTATATTGGTCAGGTAATAAATCCACGATAATCTATGACAAAACTACTCAAGACATAAATTGATGTTTTTTCAATGAGAAAATAGTTTATTTTTGTACCATCACAGGAGCAAAATATTAAAACTGGTGTCTTCTTCACAGTGAGTACTTAAGTGTTTTTTTGTTTTTTTTTTACATTTTACAAATTTCTTCTTAACAGAGACCACTTTTTGTGAACACATTTGGGTCTTTCTTAAACACTATTGTCATGCAACATGTCACTCAGTTACATCGTCAATTGTTTCATTTTATAAATTGTGATTTTTTTGTGTAACATTGCAAAAGTAAATAAATACAATTATTTAAATATTAAAACCAATTAAATCCATATTAATATTCATCAGAAATTGTGTGCTTCAAAAAGTAAAACATGTTTTAAAATGTTACGTATGCAAAACTGAGTCAGTTGCTGGACAGATAATACATTTCTGTTTTACACAAGTAAAAGTAAGCTCATGAGTCTTCTTCGCCTGAAGACTTCCATACATTTCCCCGCCACTCTTATGAGGCGCTCCCCCTAGTGGCCTGCCAAGTAATTGCTCAATAAGTAATGAACAATGGAGCCGTTATAGTGACTGTATATGAAATACAAATATCGCGATACTTGCGTAGGAGTATCGATAATCTATCACGAGACAAAGTATCATGATTTATCGTGATATTGATATATCGTTACACTCCTAATGTTTAATGTTTTGAACAAATAAATGTGTGTAAAATCAAATATTTTTTTTTTTTTAAACTACTTAGTCATGAATTTCGCTGTTCGGTTTTCTTTTCTACTTATTGTGTACAGGTCAGTAACTGACATTTGCCTTATTGCCGCCAAGTGGCAGAAAGCTCTATTGTAACTGAGAAACTCATTGACAATTGTAACAGCTCCAATGCATTGAATTCATAACATATGCTCTGAAATTATTTTTATGCAGCCCACTAGTCGGCGCTCGCAGCCCAAGGTCGGCATGTGAACGGTATGGCTGCATGGTTAAGAACCACTTATTTTGACATTTCAGGTATGAACTTGCCACCATATGAGTCATGGTTTCACCCTGGCCACCCCAATGAAAAACATCTGGCTACGCCCCTGCTCCTGATAAGACTCTAAAGAGCAGAAATATGTACTCAAACTCTTGATCGCAAAGCTAACATCAAAATGGAGATATAATCTACTTGTTTTATACTGTATAAGCAGTTCCCAAGTCTGAGTTGGCACAGTAATTTGTCCTCTTTGAGTCAGAGGTCTCATCTAATCTTTCATGGGGGTTCTTAATCCTTTCAGGGATTAAAATCAACTTTCTTTTCCAGCCTTGATCTGTTGGAAGCAGGAGGGGCTGTAGTTACCTCCTTGGGAAAATCTGCAGACTCATGTGTGATACCAAGCCAAGCTAATGTATGGGAAATGAGTATTCCTTCACTTGCCCTCCACTTCACACTTAGACAACCTAATTTGACTGACAGCATGGAGTGGGAGGTCTGAACTCTCTCTTTTAGGTAACAAAGGGTTCTGATAAAGAGAAGGCAGGGAACAGGAGAGACACATTTCATGCCAACATATCACGAGTCAACCAGGAGAGTCCTCTGGACGAGAGGCACGGTCCACGGAGAGAACTCAATGGCCCAGGATCACGCCACCTCAGGTGCACTGTTACGCTTCATTCTCATTTGAGAGTTTGTCACATCAAGAATACACATGTGGAATTGATAGTACCCGCTGTTAATGAAAGGAAAACCCCATAGTGGTCACAAAAAAAACTCAAATCTGGCAAAAGTAATCACCTATATTAGGGGTGTCAAAATTAGTGTGTTAATTTTGAGTTAATTCAAAGTTCCTCACAAATGATTAACAACGCTGAATGATGGCCCCTTACTTGGAAAGCCTGTACTAAGTTAAAATTGAGCAGTAATTAATAAAAAAATAATGCATATGTTTGTGGAGACTGGGGTCAAGTTGTATTTTATAATTTTAAAAACGTGCAGAATTTCACAAGTTACTTCATGTTAAAGATTAGATAGCTCTTAATATGAAAAGAAAAAATGCACTGAGCTGTCACCAATGTCTTACAAATGCAATGATGCCATCTAGTGGCAGAAATGACATCAACACAAATCAATATCACACCAAAAGAATTTCAGTACAGTACATCTTTTTAATTTTAACTAAATTTTATGAATTATTATGAAATTACTGTTTCAATGACTAAAAGATGCAGCCATATTTCTTAGTTGAATATTTTTTCCACTTTTATGTAACAGCAGTATGAAACTTAGAAAAAACATTTTATTGTACACTTAGAACAGACATAAAATGTGCGATTAATCGTGAGTTAACTATTGAAGTCATGTGATTAATTATTATTATTATTTTTAAATGTAATCGCCTGGACCAGAGCAAACAAATGAGAGATTTGTCTCACGAGATTAGAAACAAAATGATAGACAAGTACGATAAGACCATCACCAAGCAGAATATGAATTGAATTCTGTACTGAGTATAATCAAATCTCAACACTGTCAAGGAATTCTCGAGAGACATGCTGCCAAGTGTTAGAAAGCCTGGTCTCGGTCGCAGATCATGAGTCTTGCAACAGGATAATGACCCGAAACACAAAGCTAAAAACACCCAAGAATAGCTAAGAGCAAAATATTCAACTATTCTGAAGAGGCCTGAGTCCTGATATACAGTAAATCCTATTGAACTAGTGGAAGAAGCTGAAGCATGCCATGTGGAGAAAGCACCCTTCAAAACTGAGGCAACTGGTAAGTAAAGGGTACCGTTAACCCCCCCCCCCCCCCCAATGCTTAGTTTCATGATTTCTTTGTCTGTTCAGTTGAATCACAATTAAAAAGAAATGTCAGTTTTTTATTCGTTAATTTACATGTTTAAAAAAAAAAAATATTATTAATTTTGTCAGTTTCAAGATATTTTTGTGACAACTGTGGGGTTTTCTTTCAATAAAAGATGGATACAACAAGAACAATTTTGTCCACGTGCTTAACTGGAATAACAATTAAAAACAAATACCCCAAACAAATACCGTTTCCCTTTGGATTTTATGTATACTTATTCCTATTGACCATTTGCACCGACGTCACGTGATCCTGTGACTGCCCTATGACGGACGGCGGAAGGAAATGATTGTTGAATGGAAGTGGACGTGACCCGGAGCGACTTAGTGACTTAGCCACTGTTATTTTACAAATTAAAAGTTATTATTGCCCATAGAGCCATGGAATCTACTTACTTACTTAAACCGAAGTTCGCCTGTCAGTCGAGTTGCACATTTAGTCGGGACTCATAGAGCGCGATATTTACTTAAGTTGGAGAACGCTAGTTTGAAAACAGCCCCTTACCTTCTGTTGCCTGCTGTTTTTACCAAGTTAATCAAATCGCCGACTTTCACAGCGCACGACCTATATCATTATGTATTCAATGCCGTCTCTTCTCCTTACACTGGGGCTGATTTAAAAGCTTGTCGCTGGCTGAGTCTCTGGGACGAGATGCTACGCTCACACCGGGGGGACACTATACCTCGTAATGCAAAGGTAAAACTTGTTTATCATGGTAACTGACTTATTTTTACATAGTCGGTTCTATATTGAAACGCTGTGATGATGTTATGTTACTATGTTTATTAGGGATACAAATCTTAAAATGTACATGTACAAGTTTACTGATTAGTATTTTCTAAATTTTAGTTAAAAAAAAATCGCAATAATCAATTTATAGATTCGCATCGGGATTAATCGGTATTGAATCGAATCGTCACCTATGAATCGTGATATGAATCGAATTGCCAGGTACTAGACAATTCACACCCCTAATGTTTACTAGCTTGGAACAAATGACTATCGTAGTGGCAAGCTATGCAGTCATTTCATGAATATGACTCCGGCTCCAGAGTGAAAAACAAGCACAAAGACAAAATCCCCCATTATTAAACAGTCAAATGCACTTAATAGTTTTGAAGAAGGTGCATTTTAAAACTAAGCTGTGTGTTTGTGCAGTTGGAGTGGACGCTAAATATCTGGCTCGTTAATGTGATTTGAAAGACGCAATTTGACACCTCTGTTACAATCTTTGTTAGAGTGTACGTTTACTAGTAAAATGTATGAACATTTATCTACTAATTACAACATTTATCTACTAACCTTGCAAAAAATTATCGCTGCAAATCCGTGAATACTTTGTGGGCTGCCAGTCCTTTCTGTTGATTGCTGCTATCAATCCACGTCTTTTGTTTTCATTAGTAGGTATGCGATAAAAAGCAACATTTGGTTTACTCTGTCTGACTGTACAACCGACCGCAAAGCAAGATATGACTATTTTATAAGATAATCGATTAGATAAAGGACTTTACGCTGTACGACATTCAATGGTTACAATACAGGCAAGTCGCTCTTTTGCCGTCCAGCGTCCCAGAGGAGGCGTTCCCATGAGGGCTGTGACGTCACGTGCAAAAGGTCAATACAGAGCAGCCTTTTGAATTAAAAGCATGGATTTCAAAACAAGATATAATTAAACATCACACACTAAACAGCTTGAGGAATTCTTAACATGGTAGATATTACTAAATTACTTGAAGCCCTTTTATATAGAATTTCATTCTTTGCACTTCGCTCTATTCCTTAAAAAGAAGTTGTACAACCACATATTTTGATTGGGATTTTTTTTCCTGGCCACTGAATTATTTGTTTCATCTTATTTATGTTTTTTTTTTCTTTTCATTTTATTGTGTGTTCTATGCAAAATGACTTTTATGAGAAAATTGAAAAAATATAATTGTCATGAATTTCATTAAATTTTAAGGAAATTTGCTAGAGTTGGGATAGATATATTATTTAAAAAAAAATCTGTCATTGTTTTTTGGGGAAATATTATGCATCATAAGTACTAATGGTATCAGCACTTGGTCATCCATCCCTAGACAAAAGTAATAACGATAAAATGTTTTTATGGACTAAATAAAAACATTCTTCATTTACAGACATCTGGCTAATGCTTTTTCATGAAGGAGACCATCATTAGGCTGAAAATGTTGCCAACATGTTTGATCAAACAATGTAATGGAACTTTTTAACCTGTTCATTCCAAGTTCCTTAAACCCAAACTTGTAGACAAGAATCATATTTGTCACAAAGTGAAGAATATACGTGTAAAAAATAAAATAAAAAAAGCATTACAGGCATGTTTTAAACACATTCTAAAAGAGTAATTAGACAACTTGTTACTCTGGATTACAGAGAACATTTTACATGCATAATTCACATAAAAATGTGTATTAAAAAAAAAGGTTGCATATCCCTACAATGGAATGTGAAACTGAATTAAAGCTGACCTAACATGAACTATGCCAGTTTTTTCTTGTACAGTGAAGTGAAAACGCTGCACTCAATGGTTCCTTTAATCTTAAAGTAGGCAAACTACATGTGCTATCCAGGAACAAGAAGTCCTTCTATCCAGACAGTGACAGGAAGGAAGGTACAACCTGAAAAAATATTTGCAATCATATTTACATTCCCTGTGGAATTATCAGTGCAACCAGGAGCCAAAGGCGTAATCTCACAAAACCATCTTGGCAAGATAAATGATTGTGTTTGCACTGAAGGAACCAAGAAGCATTCTTGCTACTTTTTCCGCTAGCAGGCAGTAACAGGATGACATTTTACTCCCCATGAGAAATAAGATGCATTTTTGTGCACATTTGAGAGGTAACATCGTCTGTCTTATTTCAATGTATTAGACAACTTCATGTAGCGGGGATGATGCAGACAAAAGTGAGCCAAATGTTTTCTCTGCAGTTTGAGGGGAATGTTCCGCTTCTCTTTCCCTGCGCTGTAAAATCAAAGCGCAGGAAGCGACACATTGTATTGTGTGAGACACAAACTATGGTTTTGTTTTGACTCTGAACTGATGGGGAAGTTCATATGTAGGCGCATTTGTAATTACTTTTTCGTTTATGCATGTCAGTTAACGCATTTATGGTCAAACTGGTATTACAATACTGACACAGTATCCTAGTGGTTAACACATTTGCATCATCGTGCTGATAAATGCAATATTAAATGAATGGATGGATGTTTTGGCAATGACGGTTGTGGTTGTTGTTTTTCAATGGCTTTATGTTGGGATTTCTTTTCTAAAGTAACTACGAGGTATGATAGATCTTTTCATTTGACGTATCTGATATTATAGTCGAGCTTGGCTTAAAAAACCCAGTGGCCACTGCTGTAAAAATCGGGTTATAGGTTGTGTCGTGGTACACGTTACTGCCTTTCAAATGGGTTAGTTTTGAAAAGCAGTTAGAAATAATGTAGGATGAAGAAAAGAACGTGTGCTAAGCAAAAGATTGTAAACATTCCGCCATAAAAGGACAGCATTCTTTAGTAAAGAAAGAGCAATGACCATGACTGAGAACTTGCCAGGCCTGATTACTGACAGATTTATGGAATCAAGAAATCATTTAAATAGCACCTGTCAAACAAAGTAAGCTACTAGATCTAAAAAATAAACTCAAAATGAATTCAGGGAAAAAAATTCTAATGTCAATCACTATCATAATCTTTAAGGAACATTCTGGATATTTTGTCAGGAACATTTAGATTTTCAGGAAATTTGCATCTCAGGCAGACAACAAACACACGCCACCAGAAAGACTCCAAACAAAATGATTTATTTTCATCACATTTTTATTACATTTTCTTAGTTTTGTTTTACAAAATACCGACCGTTTTTTTTCTTCGTAGTTTTGATTTAGTCAATTTTGGCACTTAATTGCTCAATATGCAACGATGTAGTGATAATTTACAGAATGACACAAGAAATATGAGGTTACACGGTCATTTAGCTAAACTGAATTGATTAGGAAAATTAGTAAAATGCAATATAATATAATATAATTTTGAGAACATTTATTGCTGCAGATCTCAAAATCAAAACTAGCCACTTTGTTTTGCAAGCAAACAAATTACTGATATTGAAAATATTTACTATACAGTATATTAATATACTTTTCATCTTAGTGGCCCCTTTTCTTGGCTGACACATACGATAACATATTAATCAATTTTCGGATTTCGGACTGTAATGTGTGTGTGGCTGTGGATTCAATTTTCTCTGTCGACACTTATTAATTTGCTGTTCATGGTTGGTTATTCTTTGCTGTATCGAATGCGGTTCTAGTGGGACTTGTGTGAAAATTGTATTGTGGCATCAATCATTTATTCAAGCGTTTTGTGACTACATTTAGCATGGCTTAGCCTTAGCATTTCTTCTCCTGCTAAATTAAATACTACTTGGCTGCTGGCTGTTGTTTAGGCAGCCATAACCGCAGAGCTACGTATCTCCTGTTGTACACAGGGGACGCTGCAATGACTTAACGTTATCGGATTGGTTATTTGGCAGAGTCCAAATATTTCATCAGCCACACACAAGTCACTCAAGCGCACCTGGGTTATGAAAGTTTTGGCGTGGCCAACTCAAAGCCAGGACGTAAATCCAATTGTGATGCTGTCTGTGGTATGACCTTACACATGTCATCCTCGAAAACCCTCCAATATGACTCACTGAGTTAAAAACAATGCTATGAAGAAGCGTGGGCCCAAACTCCTCCATGGTGATGCATAAGAATCATAATCAGTTATCGCAAATGCTTGATTTTATGTATTGTTTTCAAGGCTAGTACAACCACATTTGGTTCTGGGACAATTTGTTTTCATGGACGTTCAGATTGGTTTGGAGTTGAGATACAGTAGATAGGTTTGAACTTTGAGTACAAAGTTGCGCTCAACATTTTTGATACTTTAAGATTACTATCAGTGGTGGGTAGAGTAGCCAAAAATTGTACTCAAGTAAGAGTAGCGTTACTTCAAAAAAATATTACGTAAAAAGTAAAAAGTAGTCAACAGAAAAATCACTCAAGTAAAAAAGTATTTGCTGAAAATAATACTCAAGTATTAAGTATTAAGCTTGAACATGAAGTCTGATTGATTTTTAAAAACAATGTCATCAGACAAATATATACAATTATGTGAAAATTCTGGCATCTTCAAATGATAAAATAAAAATAAAAGATAATTTTTTGAGCTCGAACAACAGTGCAAGCAGACACGTTCACCCAAGAATGCACAATCCATTCACAAATTGTGGCGTAACTCGCTCGGCGCTTCCTCTCAACCAGGCAGTTTCTTAAAGCATCAAGACGTCATCTTTCAGTTGACTCCTTTGGATTCTCATCATGCCTGCTAGTCTCCAACCAGGGCCCTATTTCCTGTATATAAGCAATATGTCCGCGGAAATGCTCCCATACAGTCAGTCAAGTGGAGCACTTACGTGAAAATACGGTAAATCTAATGTATGAATGGGGCGGCGGGTAACGACTCTAGTGTAGCCCAATGTAGCGGAGTAAGAGTAGCGTTACTTCTTCACACATCTACTCAAGTAAAAGTCAAAAGTATTGTGCGGTAAAAATACTCTTAGAAGTAAATTTTTTCAAAAAGTAACTCAAGTAAATGTAACTCATTACTACCCACCTCTGATTACTATGCCAACAAATAGTATTAATATACAGGAAATGGGGCCCTGGTTGAAAACTAGCAGGCATGATGAGAATCCAAAAGAGTCAACTGAAAGATGACGTCTTGATGCTTTAAGAAACTGCCTGGTTGAGAGGAAGCGCCGAGCGAATTACGCCACAATTTGTGAATGGATTGCGCATTCTTGGGTGAACGTGTCTGCTTGCACTGTTGTTCGAGCTCAAAAAGTTATCTTTTATTTTTATTTTATCATTTGAAGATGCCAGAATTTTCACATAATTGTATGTGTGCGAAGTGATTGTGCTCTTACATAACATGAGGAAGCTGAAACTAAGTAGAGAGCAGACCAAGCAAAGTAGGTTAACAGTGCAGGTCTCCCATGACTTTGTAAGCTCAATTGCTGAGGAGGCTTAAATGGGGAAAGAAAGAAAAAAAAAGAACCATTTTTCATTCAAGCGACAGTGGCTGCATAAACCTTCAAAAGGGCCCTTGAGTTTAGGAGCAGTTTTACTCATACAAACAATGAAATTAACTAACATCTTATCACCGAGAATATGAAGTGAATACCAACAAAATAATTGTGAAAATGTTGGTCAAGTACACTATGGACAATCATTTTAAATCCTAATTGAGTTTTTGAGGGTACTGCACCATAACTTTAAACACACTGAAAGTACAGATCAAATAACATATGAAATTAAAGTCATGTATTGGCAACTCAGATTGATTCACTTATTAAAAATCATTCAATCTAAAACAGATACATTTTTATGTTCCTAGTGACAACAAATTGTTTGACTTCTTAAGACATCATATATTTTTGATGGTTATTTATTGTTGGTTATTTATTGTTCAGTTAGTTATAAAAAAAATAAATTAAATAAAAGTTTGACATAACTATTGCTCATGTCATTTCCTGTGGATTATTTTCTCTGTGGATTCAGTCAAATACTTTTAAATTATGACAGGACTGAAACATATTAGAAATGCATCTATCAAGAAAAAATGTAAGTAAAACAATTTAAGTGGGTTGAGTGAGAAGGCAGCTTATATGAATAAGAATGTGCTTCACGATGACAAATTGTTTTACATTTAAACAAACAGCGTTCACTGCAACAACAAAAATCTGCTTCAAGTACATTTGAAAATGAAAAATGTGATCTTACGATATCTGTTGTCAAGTATGAAGTCTGTTTGTGAGAGTCCCGGCTTGAGTGTTCAGTATCCAGCTGAGAGTGTTCTACACCATCTCTGCTCGCTGGGCTCCAGCTGACAGGGTGCATCAGTACAGGAGGGGCGTGGGCGGGGGGTCGACTCAGAGTTGACTTGGTAGGTGGATAGACGGATGGAGGAGGGGCTGTTCTGACATACCTGAGTCACATGAGGGATTAAACAACACCTCTTGGAAATGTCACTTTATGCCAGTCTTATCTTTATCATTGGTGACCGATTGTGGCAAATTTACATAATGTTTTTTTTTCTTCTTTAGGTTAACTGTATTATGGTGACAACTATACATAAAGGTGCAATACAATGTTAACTTTATAGGGAAGTGCCAATAAGTAGGGAAAAAATGAATGCAGCGGTGTATGACCTTTCAAGATTTCACAGTCTAATGAGGATTTTGAATGTGGAGCCGCATGTACAGCTGTCTCATTAATATGACCAAAACTGTTGATTTGTAGAGAAACTATAAATTAGTCTAAATTTGTCCTGAAAGAGAACTTTGACTAAGGCCTATTACAATCTTTCCTTTTGAATATTTATTCAACTGTAGAGCGGAGCCTTTATTTGTACATGCACAATTTTATAAATGAAAAAATTGAACTGATAGAGAAAATGCGAAGAAGCATGAAGAGGTTTGATGGAGGCAGACAAGTGGAAGACTAAGAAAATGGTCTTCAACACTCTAAAAACAGTTGGGTCAAAAGTAACCCAATTATGGATCAAAAATGGACTGATCCACTTTATGGGTAAATTTGACCAACTTTCTGGGTTGTTTTACACAAAATGACCCATTTTGTTGACCCAAGTAAAGGATCTGAACAATATTTATGAGTTGTTTTACACTAAAAGAACCATTTCCTGACTCAAAGTTGTGTCAATTTGACCCAAGTAGAAGAGTCCATTTTTGACATATAGTTTTTAGAGTGTATAACGTCACTTCATGTTCTCAGGGCCAAGTGGCAGCCAGAAAGACTCCACATTTTATTTCATGTCCAAGACTATTTCTGATTTTCGGTAGATGCTGCTGTTTTAATTAGCAACCAATAAACAAAAACCTGCAATTGAGCAGTAACTGTCCGGTAAAATGTTTAATATGACTATTTTCACACTCATTTTGGTTATATTATGACTATAATTTGACTCTCAAGTTTTCAATAGGAACTTCCGGTTTCAGAGATCCATCAATACCATTGCCTTGGGGTATGTTTTGTGTTGTTACTGCTATGACACATCATGTGGAAGTTGGAGTCACAGTCAAATTCCTCAGTGGTTGGGAATAAGGCAAAAAGACAACAAGCCACAACTCGTCCAGGAGAGTTACATATCTCCAAGACTGAGTGCGCAGCTAAACGTGACCCGTGCCCGTTGAGACATGTCAACTCTAAACAATGGATATTTGGACTTTATTCTTTGTCTTGTATTTGTCTTCATAAGCAGCAGCAATTCATCTGAGGACAAGGGATTTCGACAGGCTAATTTTGTAAAACTTTTTCACTGGTTTCTCTGGTGCCGTTCCTCCTAATCATGCTCTTCCAGGTCTCACTTACGTGCAAAAAACCCCCAAATATGGTCTTATTCGGGGTTTTAAAATCCTAAATAAGACCCCTGGGTTATCCCTTTTCTAAACCGAGTATACACGCTCAGAATACTTCCATTGAACATGACACTGGTTTGTGTTCTGCACACGCTGTATTTGCAAGAAGTCTTGGTCCTTTGAGTACAACAAGTACTTGATTGTGTGGTTGTCTCATGCTGTGTGCTACCCACAGGACATAAACAAGGAGAGATAAACAATGGCGAAGGTTTGACTTTTGAGTTCTGAAGAATTTTACTGTTGTAGCATATACAGGCTGACAAAAAGAGACCTAGAACTGAACCTTGAGGGATCCCCGATGTTGTGGCTATGCGGAAAGAGGACCCAAGGGTGCTTTCAACCACAATCATGTGTCGGATCTTGTGGGGGGTGGGGCCTGGGAGCTGGGATGATTTTTAATTGTAAAGCACTTTGTGTTACAATCCTTGTAGGAAAAGCGCTTCATACATAAAAAATTTGATTGATTGATTGATATGTCTATATATAACATATTTTTTTAAATTATAATCATTTTTAAATTAAGAGCTGGTTGAAGTGACTGGGGAGAAAGCTGCTGCCCCCGCGACCTGACCCCAGATAAGCGGTAGATGATGGATGGATGGATAAACCAACAGTAATTAAGACAAGTCATATAGATTAGTAAATATATGGCATAAAGGTACATTTTAATTAATTAATTTTAATTACAATTAAAATAGTACAGGCATTTAAAATGAGACAGCCAACAGTTGTTACCATTTAATAACTCTGCTGTTTGGAACCTGCAAAATACTTTTGGTCAGGGGTGTCAAACTCAGGGGCTCAGGGGCCGCATGGAGGAATATAGATTACCAAGTGGGCCGGATCGTTAAAATAATGGTATATGACTTAAAAACAATTGCCATCAATTATACACAGATTTTCGCTATTTGTGCGCCAGCCCTAAATTACGGAGCTCAACTGTAATCATATTATTCAAAATAATAACACGAATGTAAATGGAACGCGGCAACACTTTGCCTGTATGAGTTTCGGACGTGTTAAATCTACCTGTTTTGCATATAAAGGTATATATTGTTCCCAGAATGCATTGTTTGGCGCAGTTAATGAAGTGATAAGGACGTTAGTCCTTGTCATATGTGTTTATGTTAGCAGTAGATGAATTTGTGTCATATTTAACATGTTTCTGTTGGTCTATGATTTTTTTTTAAATAAATAAATAAACAAAACGTAACTTTATGTTGTATGTAAAATAATGACATCCAGAACGATTCCGTGTATAAGTTGCGTTGCTCATCTGAGGACTGAATTTATATGTTTTGATTGTGGCCGGCTGATTAATCGGTCCGACATTACTAATGTTTGTTACTTTACAAAAACTCGTGGGCCGTATGTTTGACACCCCTGCTTTTGGTGATGAAAGCCAACTCTCCTATACTCCTATAATTAAACACTATAATTTTACCTTGTTGCCTTTCTCATTGAATAGGCTCTGTACGGTATGTTGCAGGTCAGTGATTCTCTTTGCATGTAGGTAAACCTGAACAGTTTCCTTATTCCTCTATTGAAATTAATGATTCTGCAATTGGAATAATGTTTATCTTTCTGTTATATTCTAGTTTACAGGAATGAGGAGCGGCTACAATGGTGAGCTGTTAAAGGGGTGGGGGAGGGGATTTGTGTACATAACACCCATGTTCAAACACTTGACAACGGCTTGATCAAATAATATTTATCGGTTATTCTAGGTCAAAACATTCAACATGCACACTATTAAATGTTTGTATCAATTCCTGTTGATTTAGGACCAGACATTTCAGTCTACTGATGTTACTTTGTTTCTTTGTTTATTTTTTCTTTCTATCTATCTATCTATCTATCTATCTATCTATCTATCTATCTATCTATCTATCTATCTATCTATCTATCTATCTATCTATCTATCTATCTATCTATCTATCTATCTATCTATCTATCTATCTATCTATCTATCTATCTATCTATCTATCAGGGCTGGGCGAATTTTAAAATTGAATTGAGAATGACCCCTAAATTCCAATTCAATTATTGAATGTGAATTTGAATTGAGATGACAAGCAAGAAACAGAATTTCAATTCAAATTAGAATTTCAGGAAGTAAAAAGAGATTTATGCAACATTAAAGTGTATTTATTAGTGAAGCTTTACAGTATATAAGGCTATTTACAACATGAATTTCATACAAATATTATTGTAATGTTCCCATTGGCTCACCACCGATGGGAGAGGCCAAAGGGGTCGGGTGTATAGAGAGCTGGGTGGCAGCCAAGGGCGGGGACCTTGGTGGACCAATCCCCGGCTACAAAAGCTGGCTCTTGGGACATGGGATGTCACCTTTCTGGTGGCAAAGGAGCCCGAGCTGGTGTGTGAGGCCGAGAACTTTTGACTAGACATATGCTGCTTTTTCACCGGACCGGTTCCACACGAAACAGTATTTTTTGTCCCCCGATGTTCGCGTTATCACTTTTTGTGACTTTTTCGTGGCCGAGTGGTTACAACGGAACCACTTTTTAAAATCACCAGCTCTGCATACGCCTGGTTCTGCATTGCCGGTCGTCTGGGGCCGAGCGGGCTCATGTCACCACTGTCATCAGATTGGCCGACAGCCACGCAGCAAGCAACGCCTTGGCACGCACCCTTTTCCTTATTTTACACGAGCGAGGCAAAAAAATAAAAAATATCACCACAATATATATTCTGTACAATGTGCCCCTGCTAATTGCAGGTGATAGGGACCAGGGCAGCCTACAAATAGAAAAAATCCTTGTGTAATTGACATCCATTAAAAGCATGTAGGCTATAGATTGGTTGATTGATTAAAGGCCATATGTATCTCGTGCAGTTAAATTTGTATAAGCTAATAGTCCGTAACCTAGCCTTGCATTGTTGTAGCTGAATGGATACTTCCTCAAAAACAATTCTATGACAGAATTAGTCTCTTCTCACTCCCTATTTGGGATCGAACCATGGGTGCAGTCCAGTGCATTTTTTATTTATTTTATGGGTTTGAAACCATATTTCTCGAATTATCGAATCTAGCGTCTAAAGCAGAAGTGGGTAAAGTCGGTCCTCGAGGGCCGGAGTCCTGCAGGTTTTGGATGTTTCCTTTCTCCAACACAGCTGATATATGATCAGCACATCAGCAAGCTCTGCATACGCCTGGTAACGATCCTGTTGATTGAAATCAGCTGCGATGGAGCAGGGAAACATCCAAAACCTGCAGAACTCCGGCCCTGGAGGACCCACTTTGCTCACCTCTAGTCTAAAGTCTTTTTAGTTTTCAAATATGGATCGAGTGCAGAGCAAGTTTTGCAAAGGCTAATAGTCCATTTGCCACCTGCTAGCTTTGCACTGGTGTAACGTAGTGGTTACTTCATCAAGAAACACTACCATGACAGAATTCGCCTCTTCTCAATCCCGATTTGGGATCAAACCACGGGTGCTGTCCAGTGTTTTTTTTTTCATTTAAATGCTTTGGCACTGAAATGTTTGAATGATCGAATCTACCATCAAAAGGCTATACGTTAGTGGACCGTGTTCTACTTGCCTATTTTTAGTTTTCAAACATTGATCTCGTTCAGAGCAAGTTTTGCATAGGCTAATTAGTCCATTTGTCACCTGCTAGCTTTGCACTGGTGTAGCTCAGTGGTTTCTTCATCAAGAAACAATTCTATGACAGAATTTCACTCTTCTCAATCCCTACTTGGGATCGAACCACGGGTGCTGTCCAGTGTTTTTTTTTTCATTTAAATGCTTTGGCACTGAAATGTTTGAATGATCGAATCTACCATCAAAAGGCTATACGTTAGTGGACCGTGTTCTACTTGCCTATTTTTAGTTTTCAAACATTGATCTCGTTCAGAGCAAGTTTTGCATAGGCTAATTAGTCCATTTGTCACCTGCTAGCTTTGCACTGGTGTAGCTCAGTGGTTACTTCATCAAAAAACAATTCTATGACAGAATTCTCCTCTTCTCAATCCCTGCTTGGGATCGAACCACGGGTGCTGTCCAGTGTGTTTTTTATTCATTTAAAGGAATTGGCATTAAAATTCTTAAATTATCGGATATACGATCGAAAGGTTATGTACTTGTGGACCCTGTGTTATTTATTTTTAGTTTTTTTTTTTAAATAGATCTCGTTCAGTGCAAGTTTTGCATAGGCTAATAGTTTGTCACCTGTTAGCTTTGCTCTGGTGTAGCTCAGTGGTTACTTCATCAAGAAACAGTTCTATGACTGAATTTGCCACGGGTGCTGTCCAGTGTGTTTTTATTCATTTAAAGGGTTTGGCCCTGAAATTCTTGAATTAACAAATCTACCATCAAAAGGCTATACGCTAGAGAACTGTAATTAATTTGTCTATTTTTAGTTTTCAAATATGAATCTCGTTCAGAGCAAGTTTTGCATAGGCTAATAGTTTGTCACCTATTAGCTTTGCACTGGTGTTGCTTAGTGGTTACTTCTTCAAGGAACAATTCTATGATGAAATTGGGCTCTACTCAATCCCTACTTGGGATTGTTAGAGTAGGCAATATTATTATTGTACTCTTTGCGTGTTCAATTAACTGAATGGTGAGATTCTGGTGAAGAAGTCCCTTTGCAAAGGTATAGTTATTCAGAAGCTTCTGATCACACAAAATGAAGACACTCAAGCCGTGTTCCGTTCAGATTGTGTCTCCCTCCTCCCCTCGCACATCATTATTTATTGAAAAGTGGGTGAATACGAAAAGTCTCCTTTCTCCTCCCATGGACAGATTCCTATGAGTACAAATCAGATTAGACTTGAACAATAATAAATCAGCCTGTCCTTGGACTCTCTTCGACCGGACACAGACTGGTACAAACTCTACTCCCTCCCAGGCAAGAGAGAACAAAGGACTATAGATTGGCTTAACATATGAATTAACTGTTGTCTTATATTTATATCTTTATAACTAATATCCAAAACGGTTAAAATATAAATTGAAACTGAAAAACAATGTTAATAATCAACATTCCCTCATTTGAGCTCATGAGAGCTCAACACATTAAAACATTTTTTTCTCAATGGTTGTGTGGTGGAAATAATTATCATTAAAACATCCCTTTAGCAGGAGAGGAGATAGTTTAGCCCTTTAGCAGGAGAGGAGGTAGTTTAGCAATCATATGACATTAAAAAACAATTTGATACATTTAAAAGATTTTTAGTGGAATAAGCATAGCATATGTGAGGCTTAACATAAAATGTTGTTCATTAAAAAGTGTCGCAATGTATCGGCAGACGAATATGTGTTCTTTGAAGCCATCTCGTGATGAAGTTCTTTGTTGAATGAGAAGATGACGTTGTCAGCTTTTTGCAGAACCCCAGAATAGATTGCCTGCAAATGTGATTCTCGTGATGATTGCCCAGGAAAAGGCACTTGACTTGATCCGTTGAATGATGTCAAAACATCTCCAGAACCGAACACTGGGTCAGCTGACGTGGCTCCCAGGTCGGGGTGATAAGATTGATGATCATCAGTTGATGAGATAGCCGGCAGCCTTGTAGGCCAGTTGTGGAATGTTGTCTCCCCCTCAACCTGAGAATAAAATATGTTCATTTAGTCTTCTCATAAACCCACATAAATTTTATTTGGAGGAAAAACCCTGATAGTTTGTTAGTTGGGATTAATAAATGTTATTTGGTTAAGATCCGTAGGTCCTGCGCTGTTGGAACAGGAAAATATCTATTTTTGTGACATTGAAATAGAGCCCAGCCTTTGATTGAGTTGAATGGCATTCGCTCATTCATTAATATAAGACAGAGCTTGTAAATATTTATTTTTCAAATAGGTTTTGTTCAATAATAGGTAATGATTTTTTTATACCACGACTAAATTTGTTCTAAATTTGCATAACTGTGCCTTTCACCATCCTGAAAGGAATCATTTTACTAGCATATCATATATTCTCTTCCCAGAATCCCACGACCGGCCGAATCGTGACATCCTGGAAAAAGCTCACATATATTCATATTATATATACTCTTTTGCAAACACTGGGCTCCAAACATTACATTTTTCAATTGTTTCTGAGATAAAAGATATAATATAATATAATTACCTTCATCCGGCGAATATGCATTATTGTCCTTGCTTGCTTCAGACTTACTTTGCTCCGCTCGATTTCCTCTGGTAGATTTCTTCATATTCAAACTGTGGATTATCACTTCAAAACCTTTTCATTTTTTAATCTACTAATTCGTCTACATTGGTTAATTTCTTAAACATAAACTCCCTCATTTTGACAAAGATCCACTGATTTTTTCAAACACGTCAAGATAAAGGGAGGATAAAATAGAGACCTCATAACTCAAAAGACGTCGTAAATAACACAACCCTCTAAATCAGGCTATGAGATAAACGAGAGAGCTACAAAACACTACAATAAAAATGAGCATAAACAGATACAATTTAAGACACTAATATATGATGATTTTGGGGCCATAAAAAATAGAGGTAACCATATTAATCTAATTCTCCTAGAGTTAAGCAAACTAAAAATTATTCTCAAACTGCTAATCAACCTCACCTCTTTTACAGATTAGTGGGGCTCATAAAAAACACAGCACAAAAAATATTTCTGGGATTCATAAATCACAGTGCTGTGAAAAAAATAATAATCTAAAATTAACCATCAAACTCGCTATTATTTATTAAATAGCATCAACTCAGTACGATAAGATGCATGGTTCAATATTATGTATATAAAACATATACTTAGATAATATATATATTAATAATATATACTACTGTGAAAACTTCTGGGAAGTCTTTTACTTATTACTACTCCTTTTATTCTATTATTTTGTCTATACTGTAGCTGCAGCTGGACGGAGTCCAAAAAAACATTCCTCACAAAAAAATAAATAATATATATATATATCGTATCATATCGTATTAATTAAATTCCCATTGTACCAATTCAGAAACTGATTCTCCCAAGAAAATAGGCAAAAATTTAGTAGGCTATAGATTGAAATAAATTTTCTCAATCCCTCATTTCAAATTCACAAATGTCGTTTTCAATTTCCTGAAATACCTTGCATATACCGTGCAGCATTTCACTGATTGAAGGGTCGCATCCTAGTCAGACCACCAGCTTTCAAAAGTCAATGTTCAGGGCGGCGGCTGTGTCAGACAATGTTCAGCAGGCATCAGCGATGAGAGGAGACATCTCTGTAATGAGGCTTGTACACAGTCACTGGGCATTGTGGAAGTTGAGCACCATGTTTTTTGTAGGCACAGGAGGAGAAGACTGTGCTCTGCGGCTTTGACCTTTGATCTCTGCCACGTCCATTCAGACTTTGTCTGCAATGTGGACCCGATGACACATTTTCGGTCCTTCCAGGCGCTCACCTCGACCAACGAATGCACCCGGCTGATCCAATGCACTACAATGCCAGACTGAGGAAATGGGATCATAGCAAGATAGTTCACTTCCTGCTTTCTCAAAAATGTTTTGTAAAAAACAGCTCGTTTTTTGGGAATACCCTTCATAATAGCTACTAGCAATACTTGCAAATACAATGTATCAGCAGCTGGGGCGCATCCCGTTCGCAGTTTATAATCAGTGAAGGCCATCAAACCCTCATCTGCTTTGGAACTTAAGCATCAGTTTCTGAAATGACACACTCAGAGAAAAAACAAATATTAAAAATCACTATTATTATATCGACTTCAAAAACATTTATAACTTCTTATTCAACTATCTTACTTCTAACCACAGCTGTACAGATGTAGGCATAATTATGCCAACTCAATATAGCCCAATACAAAATACTATTATTCTATCATTATCCTTTATTCATTTGCCCCGAAAAGGGAAAGTTAACAAATCAACCATCTTCATCAATTATTATAGTGTAAAAGACTATCAATTCAGTCACTAAAAAAAAATAAAAATAAAAAATAAAACACTAATTTAATATTCTTCTACAAAAACTCAACAATATCTTTCAAATACTATTACTTATTTTTTATTGTTCATCATACCTCTCTTACCTAAAAAAGAGAAAAAGTCCCATTACGAGGACACATTATGCTCTAACCCATAGCCCCCTCCTTTTCTTCTAACCTAGAAACGGGGGGGGGGGGGGGGGGGGATCTTAACATTATACATCGCAAAACCTATTTTACCACATTCCCATTCGAAAAACAAACGGCACTATCACACCAGTCTCATCTCACACAAAAACAACACCAAACTTAGTTAAAGATATTGAAGAAAAACAAACAAAATCACCATACGCACATTTCTCACTCACAATCACAATAATAGCCCCCACCTTTTAGAAGCTAGGTCACACACTCAAACACATACGCACACACTCTTTAGTCATTATAAAATAATAAACGGTTTTATTCTATCAATTCGTTGTCTACAAATCTCATGGCATTTAAACCGCAGTTTTGTACGGTGATTTCAGTAAACGGGTTAACTTATTTCAGAGGGGAAGTTACTTTAGCATCAAAATCAGACACTGTATCATCACCAGCATCTATCAAAGAAAATACAAAAGTCCCTCGTACCATTTTGTCCAGCGACAGCTTTTCATACAATCGATCCATAGTTTGTTTTTTCATTTTTCATCGACGTTCTTTTATTTCCGCATGGCTGCGACTCCAAGCACAAGTTCCGACTATAAACCGGAAGCACATTCAGGACAAACCATTCTGTATCCCGGTCGAAATCGCCCTCCATTTTTGTAGTTTTTTATTTTTTACTTTCGGTTTATATTCTACGCAAGTAGTATTAATATTTATCAATACAGTGACGTCTCACTTTTAATATAATAGTTCAATAGGTTAAATTTATTCGACAACGTTTACACAATGTCGACAACGCTTAAACAATGTCGACAACGCCTAAACATTCTACAGGAACAACATAGATGGCCACACAACAGACACACATAAGAATCACGTGACCTCTCGTTTATACACAGCGGTTATCCAATCCCGCTGAGCTAAACTGTCCTCCATATATTGCAAAAAAATTTTGCAAGGCGCTTATTTTCAAAATAACTCGTCACGCGCTATCGAATTAAACCGTAGAACAAAAGTAATTCATACGGTAATCCTGACCTCAAAACTACAAAAGTAGAAGCGCCATAATAAAAAAAAAAAAACACGTAATCTCTCGATTGCAAATACAGCGACACAAATCCAATTATCGCTGTAATCAACCTGGACCCCTCAATATTGTTCAATTTCAAACAGGCGCATTTTCAAAATAACTTATTACGTATAAATGGACGTTCTCAAATAAGCATCATGATTACTTATCCAGCGGTCCGAACCTCGGCCAAACTGCTAAAAAAGGCAGAGCGCTTACCATAATCTTCGGAATCCTTAGTGGAAGAAAGACTTCTCACGTTATCCGGCAAACCTTTTATTCAATATATATTATGGTCTAAAGATTCTTCGTAGCGAGACGAAAACAAAACAAAACAACAACAAAAATCAATTCGCTACTTCATCCTGCTTCAAAAAGCGCTATTTCTAGGTCTGCACTTACGTCACTTTTAAATGCACCACCCCACGTACGTGTCCAGTTCGATGTCGTAGGAAAAATCCCAACTCTAGAACGACATCAAACTACAACTTGTTCACACAGACCTCATGTAAAAATTTAGACAATTTAGAAGACGAAAAACCAGTTGCAGCGGTCCCAAACAGACAGAACCTCCCTACGTGGATAAAAGTCTCCACTTACCGTACTTTATTTATTTAGGCCTAGAAGTTCCGCCCGTCCGGGAACGCCGCAGCTCGCAAACCGTCAAAATATTTGCGTCACCATTCGTTAGAATTCAGCGTCGGGGATCACCATTTGTTAGAGTAGGCAATATTATTATTGTACTCTTTGCGTGTTCAATTAACTGAATGGTGAGATTCTGGTGAAGAAGTCCCTTTGCAAAGGTATAGTTATTCAGAAGCTTCTGATCACACAAAATGAAGACACTCAAGCCGTGTTCCGTTCAGATTGTGTCTCCCTCCTCCCCTCGCACATCATTATTTATTGAAAAGTGGGTGAATACGAAAAGTCTCCTTTCTCCTCCCATGGACAGATTCCCATGAGTACAAATCAGATTAGACTTGAACAATAATAAATCAGCCTGTCCTTGGACTCTCTTCGACCGGACACAGACTGGTAAAACTCTACTCCCTCCCAGGCAAGAGAGAACAAAGGACTATAGATTGGCTTAACATATGAATTAACTGTTGTCTTATATTTATATCTTTATAACTAATATCCAAAACGGTTAAAATATAAATTGAAACTGAAAAACAATGTTAATAATCCAACAGGATCAAACCACAGGTCCTGTCCAATGTTTTTTTTTTAATTCATTTAAAGGGTTTGGCACTGAAATTCTTGAATTATCGAATGTACCATCGAACGGCTATGCACTAGTGACTAGTGTATCGTGTTCCAATTGCCTATTTTGACTTTTCAAATATGGATCTCGTTCAGGGCAAGTTTTGCATAGGCTAATAGTCCATTTGTCACCTATTAGCATTGCACTGGTGTAGCTCAGTGGTTACTTAATCAAGAAACAATTCTATGACAGAATGTGCCTCTTTTCTATCCCTACTTGGGGTCAAACCACAGGTGCTGTCCAGTGTTTTTTTTATTATTTTAAAGGGTTTGGCACTAAAATTCTCGAATAAACTATGCTTTAGTGGACTGTGTTCCATTTTCCTATTTTTAGTTTTAAAATATGAAAAGTTTTGTATAGGCTAAAAGTAAATTTGTCACCTTACCTTTGCAATGGTGTAGCTGAGTGGTTACTTCATGAAGAAGGCTTCCTGACTCTGATGGAGGACGCAGCTTTTTATCGCTCTGTGAGTTCACTCTCACTCCCTACAGTGCTAGTTGTAATAACAACTCCATTGTTTTTACAACAGCCTAGTGGGAAAAGAGCAGAGGAGACGATGAGCTGAAGGCTTCTGCTTTCCAATTGGAGAATACCATAATGGATATGAAAAGGAAGATGCTGGAATTGATACAAAAGGTGAATCAAAATTATGAATTTATGTGGAATGAGATTCAAGAGCAGAAGAAGGAGATGAAAGAAATTGTTTTACACATTGCTGCCATGGAGAAACAGGTGCATAACCTTGATCAAAATTCTCACATCAATGATGTCATCATTGCCGTCATTAAAACCAGGCCGCGCACATATGCGTAAGCTGCGGCCAGAAGAAGTGAGGAGCATCCTGACCTGAATTCTGAAAGCGAAACAGTATAGCAAGAGGTAAGTGATAGCCAAACTTCAAGGATTGGGAATAATAGTGGAATTGAAACACATCCAAGTGTGCTACCCGCTTCCAGCTGGAGGGAGAAAACCACCAGTGGTCTAAATGAAGCTCACCAATAGAAAAAGAAAAATTGCACTCCTCAAAAAGGGCCCCCAAAAAAGGAAAAAATGTTTATTTGAATGAAAATCTGACCAAAAAGAATGCGGAAATAGCAAGAAAGGCACGTCAACTGAAGAAAGATGGGAAAATTGAGGCGACCTGGACCGCAAAACTGCAAAGTCTTCATCAAAATATGAAATAATGCTTTATATTGTCTTTTTTCTTTTACAAATGAATGAAAAATGAAAACGCAAGGGAGCTCCCTAGAGCAGATGAAAACCATGGTGATCAAAAGCGTGCAAGAGCTGGAGGTTAATAAAAGTTAAATATGGCCCAAATTTCTGACTCTAACTCTACTCTCATCACATCCGAATCTAGAAGATCAATTTGTGGATTGTGTCTTGAATGATCCAAATGGAAAATTTGACCCTGACAATATTTTTTTTTACAACAACAGAGCAGGCAAGTGCCACTACTATACTGAGGATCAATACAACAAATTAACCAATCTGGACGGTAAACTCTCATTAATGCATTTTAACAGCAGGAGTCTCGATACTAACTTTGGACACATCAAGAATTATATACAGAAGTTTAACCCCCAAAAAATCAATATAATAGCTGTTTCTGAAACATGGATGAAAGACAACAACTTAGACCTTGACCTCCAAGGATATAATATGGTATGTACGAACAGAACTGACAAAGGTGGAGAGGGGTCGCCTTGTTTGTGGACAGTAACATCAAGTTTGACATATTAAACAATATGTCGACAAGGGTTGATAATCTTATGGAATGTTTGTTGTCTGGAATTAGTAAGGAAAACTCTAATAACAGGTTGATTTTCAACTTTTATTTCTAAAACGAATGAAATGTAAAGCACGAGACAAATCGAAACACGACTCCTTTATTTGTTTTAGATTATAGGCTACCGCTGTTGCCACCGACAGCATTACTCAAACTGACCAGGGGATGGCGACAGAGTTACGTCTGAAGACGGTGAATACTGAATAGTGTTCTGCCATGATTCATATACATACATTTCACAAACGCTAACTACACACGTGGAGAGCATTAACAAAAATAATAAAACAAAGAAACAACTGATATAATAATAAAACAAATACAGCATATTTTTGCCTGATTATGAGTTCATTTTCATTAAGGTTTTATTTTCTTTATTTCTCTCTCTCTCTCTCTCTCTCTCTCTCTCTCTCTCTCTCTCTCTCTCTCTCTCTCTCTCTCTCTCTCTCTCTCTCTCTCTCTCTCTCTCTCTCTCTCTCTCTCTCTTTCTAATACGCTAACAAAGGGGTACCACTACCAAGTTACCAACAATTTCCTACGGGTGTTCCTACATTTTGCGACACTCTCGCCATCTCCTGGCCACTTTGAGAAATGCCGTCGGGGACAAATTTTCCATTTGCGTCTCGTGCTATGTCCTATTTTCGTTTTAGAAATAAAAATCGAACTGTTATTACAATTCTTCTTACTCGTTCCAGACAACAAACGAGAAAATCAAGCTGTATTTTAATTATGATGTTTTCTATTTTAATCAAATAACGATAACGAATCGTTTTTCTATTTTTAGTATGTGTTTCCAAAAATAATATCCAAAGATCAAAAGGGATACGGTACCCACCAAAGTACTATAATGTATAATAACACATTTTTCAGCCAGTGTTGTTGCACTGGTGTGGCTCAGTGGTTACTTCACCTAGAATCAATTCTAATTTAGAATTCGCCTCTGCTCCGTCCCTGCTCGGGATCGGACCACGAGCGCTGTCCAGTGTTTTTTTTTTATTATTTATTTATTTTTTACCTTTACTCCCCCCTCTCACACCCATTCAAAGACTAATATATCATATCCTTTGAGTCCATCTTGATACTCTTTAGATGTGTTCTCGTTTGCGGGTTATTTTCAGATTTATTTTTGAGACAAACATCACGCGGTTTCAAGATATTCACGCACACAAGTCCTCAGATATATTGTGTTTCTGCTTCTTGTGTGTTTTTATGTGCTGCATGTTTAGGGGTACAGTAATCCGACACTTGCAAATAAAGTGTTTTCTTGTAGGTCACCTACAGAGTGATGCAGGTGTCTGAGGCAAGTTAGAAGGTCAGACAGATGGAGGTGCAGCAGTGAGTCTGGTAATAATATCCAAAAGGAATTAAACCCACCGAGGTAACATATCTGTATAATAAGACATTTTTCCTTGAATGACTTTGCACCGGTGTAGCTCAGTGGTTACTTCGGCACGAAACAATTCTATCACAGAATTCCTTCTACTCCAACCCTACCCGGGATCAAACCACGGGCGCTGTCCAGTGTTTTTGTGTGTGTCTTCCGTCACCGGGATACGTAATACCTATTCAACGCACGTGGTTGTATGCCAAGATGTTTTCTCATGTGACGTTCGATACGACGTACATGGTATGGATCCAAGGTTTTTTCATTGTGATACTGAATTTACCTTACCATACAATTTACTTCATATGCTTTTCGAGCATTTCTGACGTGAGAAATAGGTGCGAGGCTCTTTATTTGGAATATTATCCAAATACAACCGAGATTATAACGTTTTATCTACTGTACAATTTATACAGTAGGTATAATATCATACCCTCAGTTGTAGTTAAACATTTATCGTCGATTTTTGTCAGAGTCTATGTCGAGTTTACGGGAGTGAAATAAAGACCAGACCATTTACGTAAGTTACTCAACAGCGACTCTTATTGGTTGACTCAGTGTATCAACGTTGACTTTCACTTTTTGTGTCGCGTGGGCAAGGGGCAGTACTGTACACATAAAGTAACATTACTCTCGTAATGATAGAGTGGTCGTGGTGCACGATTATTTCATGTGCAGTAAATTAGACCTTTTTTTTTCTTCTTTAGAATCAACCGATGAAAAATACTGACATTCGGTAGAGCTTATAATGCCATATGAAATATAAGAAATGAAATATGCTAGCAAATAACCGTCATTAGTTTTATACAGGAAAAGGATGGCTCGATATGAGATATTATCTATAATTATTTATTTACATTAATGTTTTATGCGGGCGGAAGAATCTGTGAAATGTAAACAAAATGAAGAATAATGACCCTTTTTCCTGTCGTGCATGCGTAAAGTCGACATGAATGCTGTTGACAAATGTGGGAGGTGCCAAACCTCGGCGTAAGTAGATCTTTCTTTGTCACAGTAAAATATGCGCACCAAAATGCAGCTTACTGTGCGTAGCGTATAGAATTACAACTAACTTTAGGTTGTTAGCATCAATCACTAGGATGTGCATCTATTTAACAACCATAAGGTAAAGCGCTTTGTTAAACATCTGCAAAGAACCGCTGGGCCGAACGTTGTAGACAACAGGAAGGATCTCGTCCAGCTCGCAAAAAAGCGTAACTTCCGGTTTGGATCCATAAAGTATATGCAGCATATGCAGCAATTATATAGATCTTGAGAAGCACTTTTAGCACGTCAATTCAGCATTTCATTTAATAGCAGAAAGGTCGTCTAACGCTGTTTCCTCATATCTCTGATCTCCAGCAGGTCGTCAGTTGAGGCCAAGTAGAGAAGAGCAGGTTTCAGTTCTCCTGCTTCTGACCTTTGCACAACAACAACACTTTCACAGCAATCATTAAATGTATAATAAAACATAATCAATCAGTTAAATCATAATAAAATCATCTGTTTCAAGAAACAATTCTTGACAGAATTCACCTCTTCACAATCTCTATTTGGGATTGAACCACGGGTATCTTCCAGTGTGTTTTACATTAATTTAAAGGGTTTGGCACTGCAATTCTTGAATTATCAAATCTACCATCAATGTTTAATTTGCCTATTTTTAGTTATTTAATATGAATCTCGTTCAGAGCAAGTTTCGCGAAGGCTAATAGTCCATTTGTTACCTGCTAGCTTAGCACTGGTTTAGCTCAGTGGTTACTTCATCAAGAAACAGTTCTATGACAGAATTCTCCTCTTCTCAATCCCTGCTTGGGATCGAACCACGGGTGCTGTCCAGTGTGTTTTTTATTCATTTAAAGGAATTGGCATTAAAATTCTTAAATTATCGGATATACGATCGAAAGGTTATGTACTTGTGGACCCTGTGTTATTTATTTTTAGTTTTTTTTAAATAGATGTCGTTCAGTGCAAGTTTTGCATAGGCTAATAGTTTGTCACCTGTTAGCTTTTCTCTGGTGTAGCTCAGTGGTTACTTCATCAAGAAACAGTTCTATGACTGAATTTTCCGCGGGTGCTGTCCAGTGTGTTTTTATTCATTTAAAGGGTTTGGCCCTGAAATTCTTGTATTAACAAATCTACCATCAAAAGGCTATACGCTAGAGAACTGTAATTAATTTGTCTATTTTGAGTTTTCAAATATGAATCTCGTTCAGAGCAAGTTTTGCATAGGCTAATAGTTTGTCACCTATTAGCTTTGCACTGGTGTTGCTTAGTGGTTACTTCTTCAAGGAACAATTCTATGATGAAATTGAGCTCTACTCAATCCCTACTTGGGATCAAACCACAGGTCCTGTCCAATGTTTTTTTTTAAATTCATTTAAAGGGTTTGGCACTGAAATTCTTGAATTATCGAATGTACCATCGAACGGCTATGCACTAGTCTAGAGTATCGTGTTCCAATTGCCTATTTTGACTTTTCAAATATGGATCTCGTTCAGGGCAAGTTTTGCATAGGATAATAGTCCATTTGTCACCTATTAGCATTGCACTGGTGTAGCTCAGTGGTTACTTAATCAAGAAACAATTCTATGACAGAATGTGCCTCTTTTCTATCCCTACTTGGGGTCAAACCACAGGTGCTGTCCAGTGTTTTTTTTATTATTTTAAAGGGTTTGGCATTAAAATTCTCGAATAAACTATGCTTTAGTGGACTGTGTTCCATTTTCCTATTTTTAGTTTTAAAATATGAATCGTGCGCGGAGCAAGTTTTGCATAGGCTAATAGTCCATTTGTCACCTGTTAGCATTGCACTGGTGTAGCTCAGTGGTTACTTCATGAAGAAGGCTTCCTGACTCTGATGGAGAACGCAGCTTTTTATCGCTCTGTGAGTTCACTCTCACTCCCTACAGTGCTAGTTGTAATAACAACTCCATTGTTTTTACAACAGCCTATTCGGAAAAGAGCAGAGGAGACGATGAGCTGAAGGCTTCTATTTTCAAATTGGAGAATACCATAATGGATATGAATCAGAAGATGCTGGAATTGATACAAAAGGTGAATCAAAATTATGAATTTATGTGGAATGAGATTCAAGAGCAGAAGAAGGAGATGAAAGAAATTGTTTTACACATTGCTGCCATGGAGAAACAGGTGGATGACCTTGATCAAAATTCTCACATCAATGATGTCATCATTGCCGTCATTAAAACCAGGCCGCGCACATATGCGTAAGCTGCGGCCAGAAGAAGTGAGGAGCATCCTGACCTGAATTCTGAAAGCGAAACAGTAGAGCAAGAGGTAGGTGATAGCCAAACTTCAAGGATTGGGAATAATAGTGGAATTGAAACACATCCAAGTGTGCTACCCGCTTCCATCTGGAGGGAGAAAACCACCAGTGGTCTTAATGAAGCTCACCGATAGAAAAAGGAAAATTGCACTCCTCAAACAGGGCCCCCAAAAAAGGAAAATAAAATATTTGAATGTAAATCTGACCAAAAAGAATGCTGAAATAGCAAGAAAGGCACGTGAACTGAAGAAAGATGGGAAAATTGAGGCGACCTGGACCGCAAACTGCAAAGTCTTCATCAAAATATGAAATAATGCTTTATATTGTCTTTTTTCTTTTACAAATGAATGAAAAATGAAAACGCAAGGGATCTCCCTAGAGCAGATGAAAACCATGGTGATCAAAAGCGTGCAAGAGCTGGAGGTTTATAAAAGTTAAATATGGCCCAAATTTCTGACTCTAACTCTACTCTCATCACATCCGAATCTAGAAGATCAATTTGTGGATTGTGTCTTGAATGATCCAAATGGAAAATTTGACCCTGACAATATATTTTTTTTACAACAGAGCAGGCAAGTGCCACTACTATACTGAGGATCAATACAACAAATTAACCAATCTGGACGGTAAACTCTCATTAATGCATTTTAACAGCAGGAGTCTCGATACTAACTTTGGACACATCAAGAATTATATACAGAAGTTTCACCCCCAAAAAATCAATATAATAGCTGTTTCTGAAACATGGATGAAAGACAACAACTTAGACCTTGACCTCCAAGGATATAATATGGTATGTACGAACAGAACTAACAAAGGTGGAGAGGGGTCGCCTTGTTTGTGGACAGTAACATCAAGTTTGACATATTAAACAATATGTCGACTAGGGTTAATAATCTTATGGAATGTTTGTTGTCTGGAATTAGTAAGGAAAAATCTAATAACAGGTTGATTTTAAACTTTTATTTCTAAAACGAATGAAATGTAAAGCACGAGACAAATCGAAACACGACTCCTTTATTTGTTTTAGATTATAGGCTACCGCTGTTGCCACCGACAGCATTACTCAAACTGACCAGGGGATGGCGACAGAGTTACGTCTGAAGACGGTGAATACTGAATAGTTTTCTGCCATGATTCATATACATACATTTCACAAACGCTAACTACACACGTGGAGAACATTAACACAAATAATAAAACAAAGAAACAACTGATATAATAATAAAACAAATACAGCATATTTTTGCCTGATTATGAGTTCATTTTCATTAAGGTTTTATTTTCTTTATTTCTCTCTCTCTCTCTCTCTCTCTCTCTCTCTCTCTCTCTCTCTCTCTCTCTCTCTCTCTCTCTCTCTCTCTCTCTCTCTCTCTCTCTCTCTCTCTCCCTCTCTCTCTCTCTCTCTCTCTCTCTCTCTCTCTCTCTCAAATTTTCCATTTGCTTTTCCATTTGCGTCTCGTGCTATGTCCTATTTTCGTTTTAGAAATAAAAATCGAACTGTTATTACAATTCTTCTTACTCGTTCCAGACAACAAACGAGAAAATCAAGCTGTATTTTAATTATGATGTTTTCTATTTTAATCAAATAACGATAACGAATCGTTTTTCTATTTTTAGTATGTGTTTCCAAAAATAATATCCAAAGACCAAAAGGGCTACGGTACCCACCAAAGGACTATATTGTATAATAATACATTCTTCAGCTAGTAATGGCGCACTGGTGTGGCTCAGTGGTTACTTCACCTAGAATCAATTCTATCATAGAATTCGCCTCTTCTCCATCACTGCTCGGGATCGAACCACGAGCGCTGTCCAGTGTTTTTTAAATTATTTATTTATTTTTTACCTTTACTCCCCCCACTTACACCCATTCAAAGACTAATATATCATATCCTTTGAGTCCATCTTGATACTCTTTAGATGTGTTCTCGTTTGCGGGTTATTTTCAGATTTAAATGCCTTGTCTATGGCTTGCTTTCTTTGGGTACTCCAGCTTTCTCCCACATTTGGAAAACGTGCATGTGATCAGTTATTTGATGAGTTTGACTTGCTTCTCGGTGGGAATGTGAGTGCAAGTGGTTGTTTATGTGTCCTGCAACTCGCTGGCGACCAGTCCAATTTGCTATGGGGAGAGATTTGTCTCAAAATTATTCACATAAATACATTCAGGATTTTCACGTGATTCCGGTCCACGAACATATTTATGATTTTCAAGTGTTTTTCCACGATTCACAAATATATCCTCAATTTCATGCGCATTTATTTTTGAGACAAACATCACGCGGTTTCAAGATATTCACGCACACAAGTCCTCAGATATATTGTGTTTCTGCGTCTTGTGTGTGTTTATGTGCTGCATGTTTAGGGGTACAGTAATCCGACATACATATCTGTATATTAAGACATTTTTCCTTGAAAGACGTTGCACTGGTGTAGCTCGGTGTTTACTTCAGCAAGAAACATATCTATGACAGAATTCGCCTCTTCTCAATCCCTGCTTGGGATCGAACCACGGGTGCTGTCCAGTGTGTTTTTTTTTTCATTTAAAGGTTTTGGCACTGAAATGTTTGAATTATCGAATCTATCATCCAAAGGCTATGCGCTAGTGGACTGTAATTCCTTTGCCTGTTTTTAGTTTTAAAATATGAATCTTATTCAGAGCAAGATTTGCATAGGCTAATAGTCCATTTGTCACCCGTTAGCTTCACACTGGTGTAGCTCAGTGGTTACTTCATCAAGAAACAATTCTATGACAGGATTTGCCTCTTCTCAATCCCTACTTGGGATCCAATTGCGGGTGCTGTCCAGTGTATTTTACATTCATTTAAAGGTTTTGGCACCAAAAATTCTTAAATTATCTAATCTACCATCAAAAGGCTATACACTAGTGGACTGTAATTCATTTGTCTATTTTTAGTTTTCAAATATGAATCTCGTTCAGAGCAAGTTTTATATAGGCTAATAGTCCATTTGTTAACTGGTAGCTGAGCACTGGTTTAGTTCAGTGGTTACTTAGTCAAGAAACAATTCTATGATATAATTCCCTTCTTCTCAATCCCTACTTGGGATCGAACCATGGGTGCGGTCCAGTGTTTTTTTTTTATTTATTTAAAGGCTTTGTTGGCACTGAAATTCTTGAATTATCAAATCTACCATCAAAAGGCTATACGCTAGTGGACCGTGTTCTACTTGCCTATTTTTAGTTTTCAAACATGGATTTCGTTCAGAGCAAGTTTTGCATAGGCTAATTAGTCCATTTGTCACCTGCTAGCTTTCCACTGGTGTAGCTCAGTGGTTACTTCATCAAAAAACAATGCTATGAAAGAATTCCCCTCTTCTCAATCCCTACTTGGGATCGAAACCACGGGTGCTGTCCAGTGTTTTTTTTTCTTCATTTAAAGGTTTTGGCACTGTAATGTTTGAATGATCGAATCTACCATCGAAAGGCTATGCACTAGTGGACTGTAATTAATTTGTCTATTTTTAGTTTTCAAATATGGATTGCATTCAGATTAAGTTTTGCGAAGGCTAATAGTCCATTTGTCACCCGTGAGCTTTGCACTGGTGTAGCTCAGTGGTTACTTCATCAAGAAACAATTCTATGACAGAATTTGCCTCTTCTCAATCCCTACTTGGGATCGGACCACGGGTGCTGTCCAGTGTGTTTTTTTTTTCATGTAAAGGTTTTGGCTAGTGATGGGAAAACGAAGCTTCATGAAACACTTGTGATATGTTTTGACTCCCCTCGATGGTGCTCTTGGTTTAAATATAAAGGCTAGTGCAAAGGAAATTGATTACATTTCCACTGCATCTTTCAACCAAGAGTGGCATCTAGAGGCGTCAAAAAATATTACAAGTGCTTCATGAAGCTTCATTTTCCCATCACTAGTTTTGGCACTGAAATGTTTGAATGATCGAATCTACCATCTAAAGGCTATGCACTAGTGGACTGTAATTAATTTGTCTATTTTTAGTTTTCAAATATGGATTGCATTCAGATTAAGTTTTGCATAGGATAATAGTCCATTTGTCACCTGTAAACTTCGCACTGGTGTAGCTCAGTGGTTACTTCATCAAGAAACAGTTCTATGACAGAATTCGCCTCTTCTCAATCCCTACTTGGGATCGACCCACGGGTGCTGTCCAGTGTTTTTTTTTTTTCATTTACAAGTTTTTGCACTGAAATGTTTGAATTATCTAATCTACCATCAAAAGGCTATGCACTAGTGGAAAATGTTCCAATTGCCTATTTTTAATTTTCAAACATGTATCTCGGTCAGAACAAGTTTTATATAGGCCAATAGTCCATTTGTTAACTGCTAACTTAGCACTGGTGTAGCTCAGTGGTTACTTCATCAAGAAGCAATTCTATGACAGAATTCGCCTCTTCTCAATCCTGACTTGGGGTCGAACCACGGGTTCTGTCCAGTGTGGTTTTTTTTTCATGTAAAGGTTTTGGCTAGTGATGGGAAAACGAAGCTTCATGAAGCACTTGTGATATTTTTCGACTCCTCTAGATGGTGCTCTTGGTTTAAATATAAAGGCTCGTGCAAAGGAAATCGATTACATTTCCACTGCATCTTTCAACCAAGAGTGGCATCTAGAGGCGTCAAAAAATATTACAAGTGCTTCATGAAGCTTCATTTTCCCATCACTAGTTTTGGCACTGAAATGTTTGAATGATCGAATCTACCATCGAAAGGCTATGCACTAGTGGACTGTAATTAATTTGTCTATTTTTAGTTTTCAAATATGGATTGCATTCAGATTAATTTTTAAATAGCATAATAGTCCATTTGTCACCCGCAAGTTTCGCACTGGTGTAGTTCAGTGGTTACTTCATCAAGAAACAATTCTATGACAGAATTCGCCTCTTCTCAATCCCGACTTGGGATCGAACCACGGGTGCTGTCCAGTGTGTTTTTTTTTTCATTTAAATGTTTTGGCACTGAAATGTTTGAATTATCAAATCTACCATCTAAAGGCTATGCACTAGTGGACTGTAATTAATTTGTCTATTTTTAGTTTTCAAATATGGATTGCCTTCAGATAAAATTTTAAATAGCATAATAGTCCATTTGTCACCTGTAAGCTTTGCACTGGTGTAGCTCAGTGGTTACTTCATCAAGAAACAATTCTATGACAGAATTCGCCTCTTCTCAATCCCGACTTGGGATCGAACCACGGGTGCCATTGTGGTTTTTTTTTTCATTTAAATGTTTTGGCACTGAAATGTTTGAATTATCGAATCTACCATCTAAAGGCTATGCACTAGTGGACTGTAATTAATTTGTCTATTTTTAGTTTTCAATTATGGATTGCATTCAGATTAAGTTTTGCGAAGGCTAATAGTCCATTTGTCACCCATAAGCTTCGCACTGGTGTAGCTCAGTGGTTACTTCATCAAGAAACAATTCTATGACAGAATTCGCCTCTTCTCAATCCCGACTTGGGATCGAACCACGGGTGCTGTCCAGTGTTTTTGTTTTTTTCATGTAAAGGTTTTGGCTCGTGATGGGGAAACGAAGCTTCATGAAGCACTTGTGATATTTTTCGACTCCCCGAGATGGTGCTCTTGGTTTAAATATAAAGGCTAGTGCAAAGGAAATTGATCACATTTCCACTGCATCTTTCAACCAAGAGTGGCATCTAGAGGCGTCAAAAAATATTACAAGTGCTTCATGAAGCTTCATTTTCCCATCACTAGTTTTGGCACTGAAATGTTTGATTGATCGAATTTACCATCTAAAGGCTATGCACTAGTGGACTGTAATTAATTTGTCTATTTTTTGTTTTTAAATATGGATTGCATTCAGATAAAGTTTTGCATAGGATAATAGTCCATTTGTCACCCATAAGCTTCGCACTGGTGTAGCTCAGTGGTTACTTCATCAAGAAACAATTCTATGACAGAATTCGCCTCTTCTCAATCCCGACTTGGGATCGAACCACGGGTGCTGTCCAGTGTGGGTTTTTTTTCATGTAAAGGTTTTGGCTAGTGATGGGAAAACGAAGCTTCATGAAGCACTTGTGATATTTTTCGACTCCCCGAGATGGTGCTCTGGGTTTAAATATAAAAGCTAGTGCAAAGGAAATTGATTACATTTCCACTGCATCTTTCAACCAAGAGTGGCATCTAGAGGCGTCAAAAAATATTACAAGTGCTTCATGAAGCTTCATTTTCCCATCACTAGTTTTGGCACTGAAATGTTTGAATGATCGAATCTACCATCTAAAGGCTATGCACTAGTGGGCTGTAATTAATTTGTCTATTTTTAGTTTTCAAATATGGATTGCATTCAGATTAAGTTTTGCATAGGATAATAGTCCATTTGTCACCCGTAAGTTTCACACTGGTGTAGCTCAGTGGTTACTTCATCAAGAAACAATTCTATGACAATATTCGCCTCTTCTCAATCCCGACTTGGGATCAAACCACGGGTGCTGTCCAGTGTGGGTTTTTTTTCATGTAAAGGTTTTGGCTAGTGATGGGAAAACGAAGCTTCATGAAGCACTTGTGATATTTTTTGACTCCCCTAGATGGTGCTCTTGGTTTAAATATAAAGGCTAGTGCAAAGGAAATTGATTAAATTTCCACTGCATCTTTCAACCAAGAGTGGCTTCTAGAGGCGTCAAAAAATATTACAAGTGCTTCATGAAGCTTCATTTTCCCATCACTAGTTTTGGCACTGAAATGTTTGAATGATCGAATCTACCATCGAAAGGCTATGCACTAGTGGACTGTAATTAATTTGTCTATTTTTAGTTTTCAAATATGGATTGCATTCAGATAAATTTTTAAATAGCATAATAGTCCATTTGTCACCCGCAAGCTTCGCACTGTTGTAGTTCAGTGGTTACTTCATCAAGAAACAATTCTATGACAGAATACGCCTCTTCTCAATCCCGACTTGTGATCGAACCACGGGTGCTGTCCAGTGTGTTTTTTTTTTCATTTAAATGTTTTGGCACGGAAATGTTTGAATTATCGAATCTACCATCTAAAGGCTATGCACTAGTGGACTGTAATTAATTTGTCTATTTTTAGTTTTCAATTATGGATTGCATTCAGATTAAGTTTTGCGAAGGCTAATAGTCCATTTGTCACCCGTAAACTTCGCACTGGTGTAGCTCAGTGGTTACTTCATCAAGAAACAATTCTATGACAGAATTCGCCTCTTCTCAATCCCGATTTGGGATCGAACAACGGGTGCTGTCCAATGTGGTTTTTTTTTCATGTAAAGGTTTTGGCTAGTGATGGGAAAACGAAGCTTAATGAAGCACTTGTGATATTTTTCGACTCCCCGAGATGGTAGTCTTGGTTTAAATATAAAGGCTAGTGCAAAGGAAATTGATTACATTTCCACTGCATCTTTCAACCAAGAGTGGCATCTAGAGGTGTCAAAAAATATTACAAGTGCTTCATGAAGCTTCATTTTCCCATCACTAGTTTTGGCACTGAAATGTTTGAATGATCGAATTTACCATCTAAAGGCTATGCACTAGTGGACTGTAATTATTTTGTCTATTTTTAGTTTTCAAATATGGATTGCCTTCAGATTAATTTTTAAATAGCATAATAGTCCATTTGTCACCTGTAAGCTTTGCACTGGTGTAGCTCAGTGGTTACTTCATCAAGAAACAATTCTATGACAGAATTCGCCTCTTCTCAATCCCGACTTGGGATCGAACCACGGGTGCCAGTGTGGGTTTTTTTTCATTTAAATGTTTTGGCACTGAAATGTTTGAATTATCGAATCTACCATCTAAAGGCTATGCACTAGTGGACTGTAATTAATTTGTCTATTTTTAGTTTTCAATTATGGATTGCATTCAGATTAAGTTTTGCGAAGGCTAATAGTCCATTTGTCACCCATAAGCTTCGCACTGGTGTAGCTCAGTGGTTACTTCATCAAGAAACAATTCTATGACAGAATTCGCCTCTTCTCAATCCCGACTTGGGATCGAACCACGGGTGCTGTCCAGTGTTTTTTTTTTTTTCATGTAAAGGTTTTGGCTCGTGATGGGGAAACGAAGCTTCATGAAGCACTTGTGATATTTTTCGACTCCCCGAGATGGTGCTCTTGGTTTAAATATAAAGGCTAGTGCAAAGGAAATTGATCACATTTCCACTGCATCTTTCAACCAAGAGTGGCATCTAGAGGCGTCAAAAAATATTACAAGTGCTTCATGAAGCTTCATTTTCCCATCACTAATTTTGGCACTGAAATGTTTGATTGATCGAATTTACCATCTAAAGGCTATGCACTAGTGGACTGTAATTAATTTGTCTATTTTTTGTTTTTAAATATGGATTGCATTCAGATAAAGTTTTGCATAGGATAATAGTCCATTTGTCACCCATAAGCTTCGCATTGGTGTAGCTCAGTGGTTACTTCATCAAGAAACAATTCTATGACAGAATTGGCCTCTTCTCAATCCCGACTTGGGATCGAACCACGGGTGCTGTCCAGTGTGGGGTTTTTTTCATGTAAAGGTTTTGGCTAGTGATGGGAAAACGAAGCTTCATGAAGCACTTGTGATATTTTTCGACTCCCCGAGATGGTGCTCTTGGTTTAAATATAAAAGCTAGTGCAAAGGAAATTGATTACATTTCCACTGCATCTTTCAACCAAGAGTGGCATCTAGAGGCGTCAAAAAATATTACAAGTGCTTCATGAAGCTTCATTTTCCCATCACTAGTTTTGGCACTGAAATGTTTGAATGATCGAATCTACCATCTAAAGGCTATGCACTAGTGGACTGTAATTAATTTGTCTATTTTTAGTTTTCAAATATGGATTGCATTCAGATTAAGTTTTGCATAGGATAATAGTCCATTTGTCACACGTAAGCTTCACACTGGTGTAGCTCAGTGGTTACTTCATCAAGAAACAATTCTATGACAGAATACGCCTCTTCTCAATCCCGACTTGTGATCGAACCACGGGTGCTGTCCAGTGTGTTTTTTTTTTCATTTAAATGTTTTGGCACGGAAATGTTTGAATTATCGAATCTACCATCTAAAGGCTATGCACTAGTGGACTGTAATTAATTTGTCTATTTTTAGTTTTCAATTATGGATTGCATTCAGATTAAGTTTTGCGAAGGCTCATAGTCCATTTGTCACCCGTAAACTTCGCACTGGTGTAGCTCAGTGGTTACTTCATCAAGAAACAATTCTATGACAGAATTCGCCTCTTCTCAATCCCGATTTGGGATCGAACCACGGGTGCTGTCCAGTGTGGTTTTTTTTTCATGTAAAGGTTTTGGCTAGTGATGGGAAAACGAAGCTTAATGAAGCACTTGTGATATTTTTCGACTCCCCGAGATGGTGCTCTTGGTTTAAATATAAAGGCTAGTGCAAAGGAAATTGATTACATTTCCACTGCATCTTTCAACCAAGAGTGGCATCTAGAGGCGTCAAAAAATATTACAAGTGCTTCATGAAGCTTCATTTTCCCATCACTAGTTTTGGCACTGAAATGTTTGAATGATCGAATCTACCATCTAAAGGCTATGCACTAGTGGACTGTAATTAATTTGTCTATTTTTAGTTTTCAAATATGGATTGCATTCAGATTAAGTTTTGCATAGGATAATAGTCCATTTGTCACCCGTAAGCTTCACACTGGTGTAGCTCAGTGGTTACTTCATCAAGAAACAATTCTATGACAGAATTCGCCTCTTCTCAATCCCGACTTGGGATCAAACCATGGGTGCTGTCCAGTGTGTTTTTTTTTTCATGTAAAGCTTTTGGCTAGTGATGGAAAAACGAAGCTTCATGAAGCACTTGTGATATTTTTCGACTCCCCGAGATGGTGCTCTTGGTTTAAATATAAAGGCAAGTGCAAAGGAAATTGATTACATTTCCACTGCATCTTTCAACCAAGAGTGGCATCTAGAGGCGTCAAAAAATATTACAAGTGCTTCATGAAGCTTCATTTTCCCATCACTAGTTTTGGCACTGAAATGTTTGAATGATCGAATCTACCATCTAAAGGCTATGCACTAGTGGACTGTAATTAATTTGTCTATTTTTAGTTTTCAAATATGGATTGCATTCAGATTAAGTTTTGCATAGGATAATAGTCCATTTGTCACCCGTAAGCTTCACACTGGTGTAGCTCAGTGGTTACTTCATCAAGAAACAATTCTATGACAGAATTCGCCTCTTCTCAATCCCGACTTGGGATCAAACCATGGGTGCTGTCCAGTGTGTTTTTTTTTTCATGTAAAGCTTTTGGCTAGTGATGGAAAAACGAAGCTTCATGAAGCACTTGTGATATTTTTCGACTCCCCGAGATGGTGCTCTTGGTTTAAATATAAAGGCAAGTGCAAAGGAAATTGATTACATTTCCACTGCATCTTTCAACCAAGAGTGGCATCTAGAGGCGTCAAAAAATATTACAAGTGCTTCATGAAGCTTCATTTTCCCATCACTAGTTTTGGCACTGAAATGTTTGAATGATCGAATCTACCATCTAAAGGCTATGCACTAGTGGACTGTAATTAATTTGTCTATTTTTAGTTTTCAAATATGGATTGCATTCAGATTAAGTTTTGCATAGGATAATAGTCCATTTGTCACCCGTAAGCTTCGCGCTGGTGTAGCTCAGTGGTTACTTCATCAAGAAACAGTTCTATGACAGAATTCGCCTCTTCTCAATCCCTGCTTGGGATCAAACCATGGGTGCTGTCCAGTGTTTTTTTTAATTTATTTAAAGGCTTTGGCACTGAAATTCTTGAATGATCAAATCTACCATCAAAAGGCTATACGTTAGTGGACCGTGTTCTACTTGCCTATTTTTAGTTTTCAAACATGGATCTCGTTCAGAGCAAGTTTTGCATAGGCTAATTAGTCCATTTGTCACCTGCTAGCTTTGCACTGGTGTAGCTCAGTGGTTACTTCATCAAGAAACAATTCTATGACAGAATTCCACTCTTCTCAATCCCTACTTGGGATCAAACCACGGGTGCTGTCCAGTGTTTTTTTTTTTTCATTTAAATGTTTTGGCACTGAAATGTTTGAATGATCGAATCTACCATCGAAATGCTATGCACTAGTGGACTGTAATTAATTTGTCTATTTTTAGTTTTCAAATATGGATTGCATTCAGATTAATTTTTAAATAGCATAATAGTCCATTTGTCACCCGCAAGCTTCGCACTGGTGTAGTTCAGTGGTTACTTCATCAAGAAACAATTCTATGACAGAATTCGCCTCTTCTCAATCCCGACTTGGGATCGAACCACGGGTGCTGTCCAGTGTGTTTTTTTTTTTCATTTAAATGTTTTGGCACTGAAATGTTTGAATTATCGAATCTACCATCTAAAGGCTATGCACTAGTGGACTGTAATTAATTTGTCTATTTTTAGTTTTCAATTATGGATTGCATTCAGATTAAGTTTTGCGAAGGCTCATAGTCCATTTGTCACCCGTAAACTTCGCACTGGTGTAGCTCAGTGGTTACTTCATCAAGAAACAATTCTATGACAGAATTCGCCTCTTCTCAATCCCAATTTGGGATCGAACCACGGGTGCTGTCAAGTGTGGCTTTTTTTTTTCATGTAAAGGTTTTGGCTAGTGATGGGAAAACGAAGCTTCATGAAGCACTTGTGATATTTTTCGACTCCCCGAGATGGTGCTCTTGGTTTAAATATAAAGGCTAGTGCAAAGGAAATTGATTACATTTCCACTGCATCTTTCAACCAAGAGTGGCATCTAGAGGCGTCAAAAAATATTACAAGTGCTTCATGAAGCTTCATTTTCCCATCACTAGTTTTGGCACTGAAATGTTTGAATGATCAAATCTACCATCTAAAGGCTATGCACTAGTGGACTGTAATTAATTTGTCTATTTTTAGTTTTCAAATATGGATTGCATTCAGATTAAGTTTTGCATAGGATAATAGTCCATTTGTCACCCGTAAGCTTCGCACTGGTGTAGCTCAGTGGTTACTTCATCAAGAAACAATTCTATGACAGAATTTGCCTCTTCTCAATCCCGACTTGGGATCAAACCACGGGTGCTGTCCAGTGTGGGTTTTTTTTTCATGTAAAGCTTTTGGCTAGTGATGGGAAAACGAAGCTTCATGAAGCACTTGTGATATTTTTCGACTCCCCGAGATGGTGCTCTTGGTTTAAATATAAAGGCAAGTGCAAAGGAAATTGATTACATTTCCACTGCATCTTTCAACCAAGAGTGGCATCTAGAGGCGTCAAAAAATATTACAAGTGCTTCATGAAGCTTCATTTTCCCATCACTAGTTTTGGCACTGAAATGTTTGAATGATCGAATCTACCATCTAAAGGCTATGCACTAGTGGACTGTAATTAATTTGTCTATTTTTAGTTTTCAAATATGGATTGCATTCAGATTAAGTTTTGCATAGGATAATAGTCCATTTGTCACCCGTAAGCTTCGCGCTGGTGTAGCTCAGTGGTTACTTCATCAAGAAACAATTCTATGACAGAATTCGCCTCTTCTCAATCCCTGCTTGGGATCAAACCATGGGTGCTGTCCAGTGTTTTTTTTTATTTATTTAAAGGCTTTGGCACTGAAATTCTTGAATGATCAAATCTACCATCAAAAGGCTATACGCTAGTGGACCGTGTTCTACTTGCCTATTTTTAGTTTTCAAACATGGATCTCGTTCAGAGCAAGTTTTGCATAGGCTAATTAGTCCATTTGTCACCTGCTAGCTTTGCACTGGTGTAGCTCAGTGGTTACTTCATCAAGAAACAATTCTATAACAGAATTCGCCTCTTCTCAATCCCGACTTGGGATCGAACCACGGGTGCTGTCCAATGTGGGTTTTTTTTTCATGTAAAGGTTTTGGCTCGTGATGGGAAAACGAAGCTTCATGAAGCACTTGTGATATTTTTCGACTCCTCTAGATGGTGCTCTTGGTTTAAATATAAAGGCTAGTGCAAAGGAAATTGATTACATTTCCACTGCATCTTTCAACCAAGAGTGGCATCTAGAGGCGTCAAAAAATATTACAAGTGCTTCATGAAGCTTAATTTTCCCATCACTAGTTTTGGCACTGAAATATTTGAATGATCGAATCTACCATCGAAAGGCTATACGTTAGTGGACCGTGTTCTACTTGCCTATTTTTAGTTTTCAAACATGGATCTCGTTCAGAGCAAGTTTTGCATAGGCTAATTAGTCCATTTGTCACCTGCTAGCTTTGCACTGGTGTAGCTCAGTGGTTACTTCATCAAGAAACAATTCTATAACAGAATTCGCCTCTTATCAATCCCGACTTGGGATCGAACCATGGGTGCTGTCCAGTGTGTTTTTTTTTTCATTTAAATGCTTTGGCACTGAAATGTTTGAATGATCAAATCTACCATCTCAAGGCTATGCACTAGTGGACTGTAATTAATTTGTCTATTTTTAGTTTTCAAAATTGGATTGCATTCAGATTAAGTTTTGCTTAGGATAATAATCCATTTGTCACCCGTAAGCTTCGCACTGGTTTAGCTCAGTCGTTACTTCATCAAGAAACAATTCTATGACAGAGTTTGCCTCTTCTCAATCCCGACTTGGGATCGAACCACGGGTGCTGTCCAGTGTGGGTTTTTTTTCATGTAAAGGTTTTGGCTCGTCATGGGAAAACGAAGCTTCATGAAGCACTTGTGATATTTTTCGACTCCCCTAGATGGTGCTCTTGGTTTAAATATAAAGGCTAGTGCAAAGGAAATTGATTACATTTCCACTGCATCTTTCAACCAAGAGTGGCATCTAGAGGCGTCAAAAAATATTACAAGTGCTTCATGAAGCTTAATTTTCCCATCACTAGTTTTGGCACTGAAATATTTGAATGATCGAATCTACCATCGAAAGGCTATGCACTAGTGGACTGTAATTAATTTGCCTATTTTTAGTTTTCAAACATGGATCTCGTTCAGAGCAAGTTTTGCATAGGCTAATTAGTCCATTTGTCACCTGCTAGCTTTGCACTGGTGTAGCTCAGTGGTTACTTCATCAAGAAACAATTCTATAACAGAATTCGCCTCTTCTCAATCCCGACTTGGGATCGAACCACGGGTGCTGTCCAATGTGTTTTTTTTTTTCATGTAAAGGTTTTGGCTCGTGATGGGAAAACGAAGCTTCATGAAGCACTTGTGATATTTTTCGACTCCTCTAGATGGTGCTCTTGGTTTAAATATAAAGGCTAGTGCAAAGGAAATTGATTACATTTCCACTGCATCTTTCAACCAAGAGTGGCATCTAGAGGCGTCAAAAAATATTACAAGTGCTTCATGAAGCTTAATTTTCCCATCACTAGTTTTGGCACTGAAATATTTGAATGATCGAATCTACCATCGAAAGGCTATGCACTAGTGGACTGTAATTAATTTGTCTATTTTTTGTTTTCAATTATGGATTGCATTCAGATTAAGTTTTGCGAAGGCTAATAGTCCATTTGTCACCCATAAGCTTTGCACTGGTGTACCTCAGTGGTTACTCCATCAAGAAACAATTCTATGACAGAATTCGCCTCTTCTCAATCCCGACTTGGGATCAAACCACAGGTGCTGTCCAGTTTGTTTGTTTTTTCATGTAAAGCTTTTGGCAAGTGATGGGAAAACGAAGCTTCATGAAGCACTTGTGATATTTTTCGACTCCCCGAGATGGTGCTCTTGGTTTAAATATAAAGGCTAGTGCAAAGGAAATTGATTACATTTCCACTGCATCTTTCAACAGAGAGTGGCATCTAGAGGCGTCAAAAAATATTACAAGTGCTTCATGAAGCTTCATTTTCCCATCACTAGTTTTGGCACTGAAATGTTTGAATGATCGAATCTACCATCTAAAGGCTATGCACTAGTGGACTGTAATTAATTTGTCTATTTTTAGTTTTCAAATATGGATTGCATTCAGATTAAGTTTTGCATAGGATAATAGTCCATTTGTCACCCGTAAGCTTTGCACTGGTGTAGCTCAGTGGTTACTTCATCAAGAAACAATTCTATGACAGAATTCGCCTCTTCTCAATCCCTGCTTGGGATCAAACCATGGGTGCTGTCCATTGTTTTTTTTTCTTCATTTAAATGTTTTGGCACTGAATGTTTGAATGATCGAATCTACCATCTAAAGGCTATGCACTAGTGGACTGTAATTAATTTGTCTATTTTTAGTTTTCAAATATGGATTGCATTCAGATAAATTTTTAAATAGCATAATAGTCCATTTGTATCCCGTAAGCTTCGCACTGGTGTAGCTCAGTGGTTACTTCATCAAGAAACAATTCTATGACAGAATTCGCCTCTTCTCAATCCCGACTTGAGATCGAACCACGGGTTCTGTCCAGTGTGGGTTTTTTTTCATTTAAATGTTTTGGCACTGAAATGTTTGAATTATCTAATCTACCATCAAAAGGCTATGCACTAGTGGAAAATGTTCCAATTGCCTATTTTTAGTTTTCAAATATGGATTGCATTCAGATTAAGTTTTGCACAGGATAATAGTCCATTTGTCACCCGTAAGCTTCACACTGGTGTAGCTCAGTGGTTACTTCATCAAGAAACAATTCTATGAAAGAATTCGCCTCTTCTCAATCCCGACTTGGTATCGAACCACAGGTGCTGTCCAGTGTGTGTTTTTTTTCATGTAAAGGTTTTGGCTAGTGATGGGAAAACGAAGCTTCATGAAGCACTTGTGATATTTTTTGACTCCCCTAGATGGTGCTCTTGGTTTAAATATAAAGGCTAGTGCAAAGGAAATTGATTACATTTCCACTGCATCTTTCAACCAAGAGTGGCTTCTAGAGGCGTCAACAAATATTACAAGTGCTTCATGAAGCTTTATTTTCCCATCACTAGTTTTGGCACGGAAATGTTTGAATTATCGAATCTACCATCTAAAGGCTATGCACTAGTGGACTGTAATTAATTTGTCTATTTTTAGTTTTCAATTATGGATTGCATTCAGATTAAGTTTTGCGAAGGCTAATAGTCCATTTGTCACCCGTAAACTTCGCACTGGTGTAGCTCAGTGGTTACTTCATCAAGAAACAATTCTATGACAGAATTCGCCTCTTCTCAATCCCGATTTGGGATCGAACCACGGGTGCTGTCCAGTGTGTTTTTTTTTTTCATTTACAGGTTTTTGCACTGAAATGTTTGAATTATCTAATCTACCATCAAAAGGCTATGCACTAGTGGAAAATGTTCCAATTGCCTATTTTTAATTTTCAAACATGTATCTCGGGCAGAACAAGTTTTATATAGGCCAATAGTCCATTTGTTAAATGCTAACTTAGCACTGGTGTAGCTCAGTGGTTACTTCATCAAGAAGCAATTCTATGACAGAATTCGCATCTTCTCAATCCAGATTTGGGGAACAAACCACGGGTGCTGTCCAGTGTTTTTTTATTTTTATTTAAAGGCTTTGGCACTGAAATTCTTGAATGATCAAATCTACCATCAAAAGGCTATACGTTAGTGGACCGTGTTCTACTTGCCTATTTTTAGTTTTCAAAAAACATGGTTCTCGTTCATAGCAAGTTTTGCATAGGCTAATTAGTCCATTTGTCACCTGCTAGCTTTGCACTGGTGTAGCTCAGTGGTTACTTCATCAAGAAACAATTCTATGACAGAGTTTGCCTCTTCTCAATCCCGACTTGGGATCGAACCACGGGTGCTGTCCAGTGTGGGTTTTTTTTCATGTAAAGGTTTTGGCTCGTCATGGGAAAACGAAGCTTCATGAAGCACTTGTGATATTTTTCGACTCCCCTAGATGGTGCTCTTGGTTTAAATATAAAGGCTAGTGCAAAGGAAATTGATTACATTTCCACTGCATCTTTCAACCAAGAGTGGCATCTAGAGGCGTCAAAAAATATTACAAGTGCTTCATGAAGCTTAATTTTCCCATCACTAGTTTTGGCACTGAAATATTTGAATGATCGAATCTACCATCGAAAGGCTATGCACTAGTGGACTGTAATTAATTTGCCTATTTTTAGTTTTCAAACATGGATCTCGTTCAGAGCAAGTTTTGCATAGGCTAATTAGTCCATTTGTCACCTGCTAGCTTTGCACTGGTGTAGCTCAGTGGTTACTTCATCAAGAAACAATTCTATAACAGAATTCGCCTCTTCTCAATCCCGACTTGGGATCGAACCACGGGTGCTGTCCAATGTGTTTTTTTTTTTCATGTAAAGGTTTTGGCTCGTGATGGGAAAACGAAGCTTCATGAAGCACTTGTGATATTTTTCGACTCCTCTAGATGGTGCTCTTGGTTTAAATATAAAGGCTAGTGCAAAGGAAATTGATTACATTTCCACTGCATCTTTCAACCAAGAGTGGCATCTAGAGGCGTCAAAAAATATTACAAGTGCTTCATGAAGCTTAATTTTCCCATCACTAGTTTTGGCACTGAAATATTTGAATGATCGAATCTACCATCGAAAGGCTATGCACTAGTGGACTGTAATTAATTTGTCTATTTTTTGTTTTCAATTATGGATTGCATTCAGATTAAGTTTTGCGAAGGCTAATAGTCCATTTGTCACCCATAAGCTTTGCACTGGTGTACCTCAGTGGTTACTCCATCAAGAAACAATTCTATGACAGAATTCGCCTCTTCTCAATCCCGACTTGGGATCAAACCACAGGTGCTGTCCAGTTTGTTTGTTTTTTCATGTAAAGCTTTTGGCAAGTGATGGGAAAACGAAGCTTCATGAAGCACTTGTGATATTTTTCGACTCCCCGAGATGGTGCTCTTGGTTTAAATATAAAGGCTAGTGCAAAGGAAATTGATTACATTTCCACTGCATCTTTCAACAGAGAGTGGCATCTAGAGGCGTCAAAAAATATTACAAGTGCTTCATGAAGCTTCATTTTCCCATCACTAGTTTTGGCACTGAAATGTTTGAATGATCGAATCTACCATCTAAAGGCTATGCACTAGTGGACTGTAATTAATTTGTCTATTTTTAGTTTTCAAATATGGATTGCATTCAGATTAAGTTTTGCATAGGATAATAGTCCATTTGTCACCCGTAAGCTTTGCACTGGTGTAGCTCAGTGGTTACTTCATCAAGAAACAATTCTATGACAGAATTCGCCTCTTCTCAATCCCTGCTTGGGATCAAACCATGGGTGCTGTCCATTGTTTTTTTTTCTTCATTTAAATGTTTTGGCACTGAATGTTTGAATGATCGAATCTACCATCTAAAGGCTATGCACTAGTGGACTGTAATTAATTTGTCTATTTTTAGTTTTCAAATATGGATTGCATTCAGATAAATTTTTAAATAGCATAATAGTCCATTTGTATCCCGTAAGCTTCGCACTGGTGTAGCTCAGTGGTTACTTCATCAAGAAACAATTCTATGACAGAATTCGCCTCTTCTCAATCCCGACTTGAGATCGAACCACGGGTTCTGTCCAGTGTGGGTTTTTTTTCATTTAAATGTTTTGGCACTGAAATGTTTGAATTATCTAATCTACCATCAAAAGGCTATGCACTAGTGGAAAATGTTCCAATTGCCTATTTTTAGTTTTCAAATATGGATTGCATTCAGATTAAGTTTTGCACAGGATAATAGTCCATTTGTCACCCGTAAGCTTCACACTGGTGTAGCTCAGTGGTTACTTCATCAAGAAACAATTCTATGAAAGAATTCGCCTCTTCTCAATCCCGACTTGGTATCGAACCACAGGTGCTGTCCAGTGTGTGTTTTTTTTCATGTAAAGGTTTTGGCTAGTGATGGGAAAACGAAGCTTCATGAAGCACTTGTGATATTTTTTGACTCCCCTAGATGGTGCTCTTGGTTTAAATATAAAGGCTAGTGCAAAGGAAATTGATTACATTTCCACTGCATCTTTCAACCAAGAGTGGCTTCTAGAGGCGTCAACAAATATTACAAGTGCTTCATGAAGCTTTATTTTCCCATCACTAGTTTTGGCACGGAAATGTTTGAATTATCGAATCTACCATCTAAAGGCTATGCACTAGTGGACTGTAATTAATTTGTCTATTTTTAGTTTTCAATTATGGATTGCATTCAGATTAAGTTTTGCGAAGGCTAATAGTCCATTTGTCACCCGTAAACTTCGCACTGGTGTAGCTCAGTGGTTACTTCATCAAGAAACAATTCTATGACAGAATTCGCCTCTTCTCAATCCCGATTTGGGATCGAACCACGGGTGCTGTCCAGTGTGTTTTTTTTTTTCATTTACAGGTTTTTGCACTGAAATGTTTGAATTATCTAATCTACCATCAAAAGGCTATGCACTAGTGGAAAATGTTCCAATTGCCTATTTTTAATTTTCAAACATGTATCTCGGGCAGAACAAGTTTTATATAGGCCAATAGTCCATTTGTTAAATGCTAACTTAGCACTGGTGTAGCTCAGTGGTTACTTCATCAAGAAGCAATTCTATGACAGAATTCGCATCTTCTCAATCCAGATTTGGGGAACAAACCACGGGTGCTGTCCAGTGTTTTTTTATTTTTATTTAAAGGCTTTGGCACTGAAATTCTTGAATGATCAAATCTACCATCAAAAGGCTATACGTTAGTGGACCGTGTTCTACTTGCCTATTTTTAGTTTTCAAAAAACATGGTTCTCGTTCATAGCAAGTTTTGCATAGGCTAATTAGTCCATTTGTCACCTGCTAGCTTTGCACTGGTGTAGCTCAGTGGTTACTTCATCAAGAAACAATTCTATGACAGAATTCGCCTCTTCTCAATCCCGATTTGGGATCGAACCACGGGTGCTGTCCAGTGTGGGGTTTTTTTCATGTAAAGGTTTTGGCTAGTGATGGGAAAACGAAGCTTGATGAAGCACTTGTGATATTTTTCGACTCCCCGAGATGGTGCTCTTGGTTTAAATATAAAGGCTAGTGCAAAGGAAATTGATTACATTTCCACTGCATCTTTCAACCAAGAGTGGCATCTAGAGAAGTCAAAAAATATTACAAGTGCTTCATGAAGCTTCATTTTCCCATCACTAGTTTTGGCACTGAAATGTTTGAATGATCGAATCTACCATCTAAAGGCTATGCACTAGTGGACTGTAATTAATTTGTCTATTTTTAGTTTTCAAATATGGATTGCATTCAGATTAAGTTTTGCATAGGATATTAGTCCATTTGTCACCTGCTAGCTTTTCACTGGTGTAGCTCAGTGGTTACTTCATCAAGAAACAATTCTATGACAGAATTGGCCTCTTCTCAATCCCGACTTGGGATCAAACCACGGGTGCTGTCCAGTGTGGGGTTTTTTTCATGTAAAGGTTTTGGCTCGTGATGGGAAAACAAAGCTTCATGAAGCACTTGTGATATTTTTCGACTCCCCGAGATGGTGCTCTTGGTTTAAATATAAAGGCTAGTGCAAAGGTAATTGATTACATTTCCACTGCATCTTTCAACCAAGAGTGGCATCTAGAGGCGTCAAAAAATATTACAAGTGCTTCATGAAGCTTCATTTTCCCATCACTAGTTTTGGCACTGAAATGTTTGAATGATCGAATCTACCATCTAAAGGCTATGCACTAGTGGACTGTAATTAATTTGTCTATTTTTAGTTTTCAAATATGGATTGCATTCAGATTAAGTTTTGCATAGGATAATAGTCCATTTGTCACCCGTAAGCTTCGCGCTGGTGTAGCTCAGTGGTTACTTCATCAAGAAACAATTCTATGACAGAATTCGCCTCTTCTCAATCCCTGCTTGGGATCAAACCATGGGTGCTGTCCAGTGTTTTTTTTTATTTATTTAAAGGCTTTGGCACTGAAATTCTTGAATGATCAAATCTACCATCAAAAGGCTATACGCTAGTGGACCGTGTTCTACTTGCCTATTTTTAGTTTTCAAACATGGATCTCGTTCAGAGCAAGTTTTGCATAGGCTAATTAGTCCATTTGTCACCTGCTAGCTTTGCACTGGTGTAGCTCAGTGGTTACTTCATCAAGAAACAATTCTATAACAGAATTCGCCTCTTCTCAATCCCGACTTGGGATCGAACCACGGGTGCTGTCCAATGTGGGTTTTTTTTTCATGTAAAGGTTTTGGCTCGTGATGGGAAAACGAAGCTTCATGAAGCACTTGTGATATTTTTCGACTCCTCTAGATGGTGCTCTTGGTTTAAATATAAAGGCTAGTGCAAAGGAAATTGATTACATTTCCACTGCATCTTTCAACCAAGAGTGGCATCTAGAGGCGTCAAAAAATATTACAAGTGCTTCATGAAGCTTAATTTTCCCATCACTAGTTTTGGCACTGAAATATTTGAATGATCGAATCTACCATCGAAAGGCTATACGTTAGTGGACCGTGTTCTACTTGCCTATTTTTAGTTTTCAAACATGGATCTCGTTCAGAGCAAGTTTTGCATAGGCTAATTAGTCCATTTGTCACCTGCTAGCTTTGCACTGGTGTAGCTCAGTGGTTACTTCATCAAGAAACAATTCTATAACAGAATTCGCCTCTTATCAATCCCGACTTGGGATCGAACCATGGGTGCTGTCCAGTGTGTTTTTTTTTTCATTTAAATGCTTTGGCACTGAAATGTTTGAATGATCAAATCTACCATCTCAAGGCTATGCACTAGTGGACTGTAATTAATTTGTCTATTTTTAGTTTTCAAAATTGGATTGCATTCAGATTAAGTTTTGCTTAGGATAATAATCCATTTGTCACCCGTAAGCTTCGCACTGGTTTAGCTCAGTCGTTACTTCATCAAGAAACAATTCTATGACAGAGTTTGCCTCTTCTCAATCCCGACTTGGGATCGAACCACGGGTGCTGTCCAGTGTGGTTTTTTTTTCATGTAAAGGTTTTGGCTCGTCATGGGAAAACGAAGCTTCATGAAGCACTTGTGATATTTTTCGACTCCCCTAGATGGTGCTCTTGGTTTAAATATAAAGGCTAGTGCAAAGGAAATTGATTACATTTCCACTGCATCTTTCAACCAAGAGTGGCATCTAGAGGCGTCAAAAAATATTACAAGTGCTTCATGAAGCTTAATTTTCCCATCACTAGTTTTGGCACTGAAATATTTGAATGATCGAATCTACCATCGAAAGGCTATGCACTAGTGGACTGTAATTAATTTGCCTATTTTTAGTTTTCAAACATGGATCTCGTTCAGAGCAAGTTTTGCATAGGCTAATTAGTCCATTTGTCACCTGCTAGCTTTGCACTGGTGTAGCTCAGTGGTTACTTCATCAAGAAACAATTCTATAACAGAATTCGCCTCTTCTCAATCCCGACTTGGGATCGAACCACGGGTGCTGTCCAATGTGTTTTTTTTTTTCATGTAAAGGTTTTGGCTCGTGATGGGAAAACGAAGCTTCATGAAGCACTTGTGATATTTTTCGACTCCTCTAGATGGTGCTCTTGGTTTAAATATAAAGGCTAGTGCAAAGGAAATTGATTACATTTCCACTGCATCTTTCAACCAAGAGTGGCATCTAGAGGCGTCAAAAAATATTACAAGTGCTTCATGAAGCTTAATTTTCCCATCACTAGTTTTGGCACTGAAATATTTGAATGATCGAATCTACCATCGAAAGGCTATGCACTAGTGGACTGTAATTAATTTGTCTATTTTTAGTTTTCAATTATGGATTGCATTCAGATTAAGTTTTGCGAAGGCTAATAGTCCATTTGTCACCCATAAGCTTTGCACTGGTGTACCTCAGTGGTTACTCCATCAAGAAACAATTCTATGACAGAATTCGCCTCTTCTCAATCCCGACTTGGGATCAAACCACAGGTGCTGTCCAGTTTGTTTGTTTTTTCATGTAAAGCTTTTGGCAAGTGATGGGAAAACGAAGCTTCATGAAGCACTTGTGATATTTTTCGACTCCCCGAGATGGTGCTCTTGGTTTAAATATAAAGGCTAGTGCAAAGGAAATTGATTACATTTCCACTGCATCTTTCAACAGAGAGTGGCATCTAGAGGCGTCAAAAAATATTACAAGTGCTTCATGAAGCTTCATTTTCCCATCACTAGTTTTGGCACTGAAATGTTTGAATGATCGAATCTACCATCTAAAGGCTATGCACTAGTGGACTGTAATTAATTTGTCTATTTTTAGTTTTCAAATATGGATTGCATTCAGATTAAGTTTTGCATAGGATAATAGTCCATTTGTCACCCGTAAGCTTTGCACTGGTGTAGCTCAGTGGTTACTTCATCAAGAAACAATTCTATGACAGAATTCGCCTCTTCTCAATCCCTGCTTGGGATCAAACCATGGGTGCTGTCCATTGTTTTTTTTTCTTCATTTAAATGTTTTGGCACTGAATGTTTGAATGATCGAATCTACCATCTAAAGGCTATGCACTAGTGGACTGTAATTAATTTGTCTATTTTTAGTTTTCAAATATGGATTGCATTCAGATAAATTTTTAAATAGCATAATAGTCCATTTGTATCCCGTAAGCTTCGCACTGGTGTAGCTCAGTGGTTACTTCATCAAGAAACAATTCTATGACAGAATTCGCCTCTTCTCAATCCCGACTTGAGATCGAACCACGGGTTCTGTCCAGTGTGGGTTTTTTTTCATTTAAATGTTTTGGCACTGAAATGTTTGAATTATCTAATCTACCATCAAAAGGCTATGCACTAGTGGAAAATGTTCCAATTGCCTATTTTTAGTTTTCAAATATGGATTGCATTCAGATTAAGTTTTGCACAGGATAATAGTCCATTTGTCACCCGTAAGCTTCACACTGGTGTAGCTCAGTGGTTACTTCATCAAGAAACAATTCTATGAAAGAATTCGCCTCTTCTCAATCCCGACTTGGTATCGAACCACAGGTGCTGTCCAGTGTGTGTTTTTTTTCATGTAAAGGTTTTGGCTAGTGATGGGAAAACGAAGCTTCATGAAGCACTTGTGATATTTTTTGACTCCCCTAGATGGTGCTCTTGGTTTAAATATAAAGGCTAGTGCAAAGGAAATTGATTACATTTCCACTGCATCTTTCAACCAAGAGTGGCTTCTAGAGGCGTCAACAAATATTACAAGTGCTTCATGAAGCTTTATTTTCCCATCACTAGTTTTGGCACGGAAATGTTTGAATTATCGAATCTACCATCTAAAGGCTATGCACTAGTGGACTGTAATTAATTTGTCTATTTTTAGTTTTCAATTATGGATTGCATTCAGATTAAGTTTTGCGAAGGCTAATAGTCCATTTGTCACCCGTAAACTTCGCACTGGTGTAGCTCAGTGGTTACTTCATCAAGAAACAATTCTATGACAGAATTCGCCTCTTCTCAATCCCGATTTGGGATCGAACCACGGGTGCTGTCCAGTGTGTTTTTTTTTTTCATTTACAGGTTTTTGCACTGAAATGTTTGAATTATCTAATCTACCATCAAAAGGCTATGCACTAGTGGAAAATGTTCCAATTGCCTATTTTTAATTTTCAAACATGTATCTCGGGCAGAACAAGTTTTATATAGGCCAATAGTCCATTTGTTAAATGCTAACTTAGCACTGGTGTAGCTCAGTGGTTACTTCATCAAGAAGCAATTCTATGACAGAATTCGCATCTTCTCAATCCAGATTTGGGGAACAAACCACGGGTGCTGTCCAGTGTTTTTTTATTTTTATTTAAAGGCTTTGGCACTGAAATTCTTGAATGATCAAATCTACCATCAAAAGGCTATACGTTAGTGGACCGTGTTCTACTTGCCTATTTTTAGTTTTCAAAAAACATGGTTCTCGTTCATAGCAAGTTTTGCATAGGCTAATTAGTCCATTTGTCACCTGCTAGCTTTGCACTGGTGTAGCTCAGTGGTTACTTCATCAAGAAACAATTCTATGACAGAATTCGCCTCTTCTCAATCCCGATTTGGGATCGAACCACGGGTGCTGTCCAGTGTGGGGTTTTTTTCATGTAAAGGTTTTGGCTAGTGATGGGAAAACGAAGCTTGATGAAGCACTTGTGATATTTTTCGACTCCCCGAGATGGTGCTCTTGGTTTAAATATAAAGGCTAGTGCAAAGGAAATTGATTACATTTCCACTGCATCTTTCAACCAAGAGTGGCATCTAGAGAAGTCAAAAAATATTACAAGTGCTTCATGAAGCTTCATTTTCCCATCACTAGTTTTGGCACTGAAATGTTTGAATGATCGAATCTACCATCTAAAGGCTATGCACTAGTGGACTGTAATTAATTTGTCTATTTTTAGTTTTCAAATATGGATTGCATTCAGATTAAGTTTTGCATAGGATAATAGTCCATTTTTCACACGTAAGCTTCGCACTGGTGTAGCTCAGTGGTTACTTCATCAAGAAACAATTCTATGACAGAATTCGCCTCTTCTCAATCCCGACTTGGGATCAAACCACGGGTGCTGTCCAGTGTGTTTTTTTTTTCATGTAAAGCTTTTGGCTAGTGATGGGAAAACGAAGCTTCATGAAGCACTTGTGATATTTTTCGACTCCCCGAGATGGTGCTCTTGGTTTAAATATAAAGGCTAGTGCAAAGGAAATTGATTACATTTCCACTGCATCTTTCAACCAAGAGTGGCATCTAGAGGCGTCAAAAAATATTACAAGTGCTTCATGAAGCTTCATTTTCCCATCACTAGTTTTGGCACTGAAATGTTTGAATGATCAAATCTACCATCTAAAGGCTATGCACTAGTGGACTGTAATTAATTTGTCTATTTTTAGTTTTCAAATATGGATTGCATTCAGATTAAGTTTTGCATAGGATATTAGTCCATTTGTCACCTGCTAGCTTTTCACTGGTGTAGCTCAGTGGTTACTTCATCAAGAAACAATTCTATGACAGAATTGGCCTCTTCTCAATCCCGACTTGGGATCAAACCACGGGTGCTGTCCAGTGTGGGGTTTTTTTCATGTAAAGGTTTTGGCTCGTGATGGGAAAACAAAGCTTCATGAAGCACTTGTGATATTTTTCGACTCCCCGAGATGGTGCTCTTGGTTTAAATATAAAGGCTAGTGCAAAGGTAATTGATTACATTTCCACTGCATCTTTCAACCAAGAGTGGCATCTAGAGGCGTCAAAAAATATTACAAGTGCTTCATGAAGCTTCATTTTCCCATCACTAGTTTTGGCACTGAAATGTTTGAATGATCGAATCTACCATCTAAAGGCTATGCACTAGTGGACTGTAATTAATTTGTCTATTTTTAGTTTTCAAATATGGATTGCATTCAGATTAAGTTTTGCATAGGATAATAGTCCATTTGTCACCTGTAAACTTCTCACTGGTGTAGCGCAGTGGTTACTTCATCAAGAAACAGTCCTATGACAGAATTCGCCTCTTCTCAATCCCTACTTGGGATCGACCTACGGGTGCTGTCCAGTGTTTTTTTTTTTCATTTACAGGTTTTTGCACTGAAATGTTTGAATTATCTAATCAACCATCAAAAGGCTATGCACTAGTGGAAAATGTTCCAATTGCCTATTTTTAATTTTCAAACATGTATCTCGGTCAGAACAAGTTTTATATAGGCCAATAGCCCATTTGTTAACTGCTAACTTAACACTGGTGTAGCTCAGTGGTTACTTCATCAAGAAACAATTCTATGACAGAATTCGCCTCTTCTCAATCCCGACTTGGGATCAAACCACGGGTGCTGTCCAGTGTTTTTTTTTTTTCATGTAAAGCTTTTGGCTAGTGATGGGAAAACGAAGCTTCATGAAGCACTTGTGATATTTTTCGACTCCCCGAGATGGTGCTCTTGGTTTAAATATAAAGGCTAGTGCAAAGGAAATTGATTACATTTCCACTGCATCTTTCAACCAAGAGTGGCATCTAGAGGCGTCAAAAAATATTACAAGTGCTTCATGAAGCTTCATTTTTCCATCACTAGTTTTGGCACTGAAATGTTTGAATGATCGAATCTACCATCGAAAGGCTATGCACTAGTGGACTGTAATTAATTTGTCTATTTTTAGTTTTCAAATATGGATTGCATTCAGATTAATTTTTAAATAGCATAATAGTCCATTTGTCACCCGCAAGCTTCGCACTGGTGTAGTTCAGTGGTTACTTCATCAAGAAACAATTGTATGACAGATTTCGCCTCTTCTCAATCCCGACTTGGGATCGAACCACGGGTGCTGTCCAGTGTGTTTTTTTTTTTCATTTAAATGTTTTGGCACTGAAATGTTTGAATTATCGAATCTACCATCTAAAGGCTATGCACTAGTGAACTGTAATTAATTTGTCTATTTATAGTTTTCAATTATGGATTGCATTCAGATTAAGTTTTGCGAAGGCTAATAGTCCATTTGTCACCCATAAGCTTCGCACTGGTGTAGCTCAGTGGTTACTTCATCAAGAAACAATTCTATGACAGAATTCGCCTCTTCTCAATCCCGATTTGGGATTGAACCACGGGTGCTGTCCAGTTTGTTTGTTTTTTCATGTATAGGTTTTGGCAAGTGATGGGAAAACGAAGCTTCATGAAGCACTTGTGATATTTTTCGACTCCCCTAGATGGTGCTCTTGGTTTAAATATAAAGGCTCGTGCAAAGGAAATTGATTACATTTCCACTGCATCTTTCAACCAAGAGTGGCATCTAGAGGCGTCAAAAAATATTACAAGTGCTTCATGAAGCTTCATTTTCCCATCACTAGTTTTGGCACTGAAATGTTTGAATGATCGAATCTACCATCTAAAGGCTATGCACTAGTGGACTGTAATTAATTTGTCTATTTTTAGTTTTCAAATATGGATTGCATTCAGATTAATTTTTAAATAGCATAATAGTCTATTTGTCACCCGTAAGCTTCGCACTGGTGTAGCTCAGTGGTTACTTCATCAAGAAACAATTCTATAACAGAATTCGCCTCTTCTCAATCCCGACTTGTGATCGAACCACGGGTGCTGTCCAGTGTGGTTTTTTTTTCATGTAAAGGTTTTGGCTCGTGATGGGGAAACGAAGCTTCATGAAGCACTTGTGATATTTTTCGACTCCCCGAGATGGTGCTCTTGGTTTAAATATAAAGGCTAGTGCAAAGGAAATTGATCACATTTCCACTGCATCTTTCAACCAAGAGTGGCATCTAGAGGCGTCAAAAAATATTACAAGTGCTTCATGAAGCTTCATTTTCCCATCACTAGTTTTGGCACTGAAATGTTTGAATGATCGAATCTACCATCTAAAGGCTATGCACTAGTGGACTGTAATTAATTTGTCTATTTTTAGTTTTCAAATATGGATTGCATTCAGATTAATTTTTAAATAGCATAATAGTCTATTTGTCACCCGTAAGCTTCGCACTGGTGTAGCTCAGTGGTTACTTCATCAAGAAACAATTCTATAACAGAATTCGCCTCTTCTCAATCCCGACTTGTGATCGAACCACGGGTGCTGTCCAGTGTGGTTTTTTTTTCATGTAAAGGTTTTGGCTCGTGATGGGGAAACGAAGCTTCATGAAGCACTTGTGATATTTTTCGACTCCCCGAGATGGTGCTCTTGGTTTAAATATAAAGGCTAGTGCAAAGGAAATTGATCACATTTCCACTGCATCTTTCAACCAAGAGTGGCATCTAGAGGCGTCAAAAAATATTACAAGTGCTTCATGAAGCTTCATTTTCCCATCACTAGTTTTGGCACTGAAATGTTTGATTGATCGAATTTACCATCTAAAGGCTATGCACTAGTGGACTGTAATTAATTTGTCTATTTTTTGTTTTTAAATATGGATTGCATTCAGATAAAGTTTTGCATAGGATAATAGTCCATTTGTCACCCATAAGCTTCGCACTGGTGTAGCTCAGTGGTTACTTCATCAAGAAACAATTCTATGACAGAATTCGCCTCTTCTCAATCCCGACTTGGGATCAAGCCACAGGTGCTGTCCAGTGTGGGGTTTTTTTCATGTAAAGGTTTTGGCTAGTGATGGGAAAACGAAGCTTCATGAAGCACTTGTGATATTTTTTGACTCCCCTAGATGGTGCTCTTGGTTTAAATATAAAGGCTAGTGCAAAGGAAATTGATTACATTTCCACTGCATCTTTCAACCAAGAGTGGCATCTAGAGGCGTCAAAAAATATTACAAGTGCTTCATGAAGCTTCATTTTCCCATCACTAGTTTTGGCACTGAAATGTTTGAATGATCGAATCTACCATCTAAAGGCTATGCACTAGTGGACTGTAATTAATTTGTTTATTTTTAGTTTTCAAATATGGATTGCATTCAGATTAAGTTTTGCATAGGATAATAGTCCATTTGTCACCTGTAAACTTCGCACAGGTGTAGCTCAGTGGTTACTTCATCAAGAAACAGTTCTATGACAGAATTCGCCTCTTCTCAATCCTGACTTGGGATCAAACCACGGGTGCTGTCCAGTGTGGGGTTTTTTTCATGTAAAGCTTTTGGCTAGTGATGGGAAAACGAAGCTTCATGAAGCACTTGTGATATTTTTCGACTCCCCGAGATGGTGCTCTTGGTTTAAATATAAAGGCAAGTGCAAAGGAAATTGATTACATTTCCACTGCATCTTTCAACCAAGAGTGGCATCTAGAGGCGTCAAAAAATATTACAAGTGCTTCATGAAGCTTCATTTTCCCATCACTAGTTTTGGCACTGAAATGTTTGAATGATCGAATCTACCATCTAAAGGCTATGCACTAGAGGACTGTAATTAATTTGTCTATTTTTAGTTTTCAAATATGGATTGCATTCAGATTAAGTTTTGCATAGGATAATAGTCCATTTGTCACCCATAAGCTTCTCACTGGTGTAGCTCAGTGGTTACTTCATCAAGAAACAATTCTATGACAGAATTCGCCTCTTCTCAATCCCTGCTTGGGATCAAACCATGGGTGCTGTCCAGTGTTTTTTATTTTTTATTTAAATGCTTTGGCACTGAAATTCTTGAATGATCAAATCTACCATCAAAAGGCTATACGTTAGTGGACCGTGTTCTACTTGCCTATTTTTAGTTTTCAAACATGGATCTCGTTCAGAGCAAGTTTTGCATAGGCTAATTAGTCCATTTGTCACCTGCTAGCTTTGCACTGGTGTAGCTCAGTGTTTACTTCATCAAGAAACAATTCTATGACAGAATTCGCCTCTTCTCAATCCCGACTTGGGATCAAACCACGGGTGCTGTCCAGTGTGGGTTTTTTTGCATGTAAAGGTTTTGGCTCGTGATGGGAAAACAAAGCTTCATGAAGCACTTGTGATATTTTTCGACTCCCCGAGATGGTGCTCTTGGTTTAAATATAAAGGCTAGTGCAAAGGAAATTGATCACATTTCCACTGCATCTTTCAACCAAGAGTGGCATCTAGAGGCGTCAAAAAATATTACAAGTGCTTCATGAAGCTTCATTTTCCCATCACTAGTTTTGGCACTGAAATGTTTGATTGATCGAATTTACCATCTAAAGGCTATGCACTAGTGGACTGTAATTAATTTGTCTATTTTTTGTTTTTAAATATGGATTGCATTCAGATAAAGTTTTGCATAGGATAATAGTCCATTTGTCACCCATCAGCTTCGCACTGGTGTAGCTCAGTGGTTACTTCATCAAGAAACAATTCTATGACAGAATTCGCCTCTTCTCAATCCCGATTTGGGATCGAACCATGGGTGCTGTCCAGTGTGGTTTTTTTTTCATGTAAAGGTTTTGGCTCGTGATGGGAAAACGAAGCTTCATGAAGCACTTGTGATATTTTTCGACTCCCCGAGATGGTGCTCTTGGTTTAAATATAAAAGCTAGTGCAAAGGAAATTGATTACATTTCCACTGCATCTTTCAACCAAGAGTGGCATCTAGAGGCGTCAAAAAATATTACAAGTGCGTCATGAAGCTTCATTTTCCCATCACTAGTTTTGGCACTGAAATGTTTGAATGATCGAATCTACCATATAAAGGCTATGCACTAGTGGACTGTAATTAATTTGTCTATTTTTAGTTTTCAAATATGGATTGCATTCAGATTAAGTTTTGCACAGGATAATAGTCCATTTGTCACCCGTAAGCTTCACACTGGTGTAGCTCAGTGGTTACTTCATCAAGAAACAATTCTATGACAGAATTCGCCTCTTCTCAATCCCGACTTGGGATCAAACCACAGGTGCTGTTCAGTGTTGTTGTTTTTTCATGTAAAGGTTTTGGCTAGTGATGGGAAAACGAAGCTTCATGAAGCACTTGTGATATTTTTTGACTCCCCTAGATGGTGCTCTTGGTTTAAATATAAAGGCTAGTGCAAAGGAAATTGATCACATTTCCACTGCATCTTTCAACCAAGAGTGGCATCTAGAGGCGTCAAAAAATATTACAAGTGCTTCATGAAGCTTCATTTTCCCATCACTAGTTTTGGCACTGAAATGTTTGAATGATCGAATCTACCATCTAAAGGCTATGCACTAGTGGACTGCAATTAATTTGTCTAATTTTAGTTTTCAAATATGGATTGCATTCAGATTAAGTTTTGCATAGGATAATAGTCCATTTGTCACCTGTAAACTTCGCACAGGTGTAGCTCAGTGGTTACTTCATCAAGAAACAGTTCTATGACAGAATTTGCCTCTTCTCAATCCCGACTTGGGATCAAACCACGGGTGCTGTCCAGTGTGGGTTTTTTTTCATGTAAAGCTTTTGGCTAGTGATGGGAAAACGAAGCTTCATGAAGCACTTGTGATATTTTTCGACTCCCCGAGATGGTGCTCTTGGTTTAAATATAAAGGCAAGTGCAAAGGAAATTGATTACATTTCCACTGCATCTTTCAACCAAGAGTGGCATCTAGAGGCGTCAAAAAATATTACAAGTGCTTCATGAAGCTTCATTTTCCCATCACTAGTTTTGGCACTGAAATGTTTGAATGATCGAATCTACCATCTAAAGGCTATGCACTACAGGACTGTAATTAATTTGTCTATTTTTAGTTTTCAAATATGGACTGCATTCAGATTAAGTTTTGCATAGGATAATAGTCCATTTGTCACTCATAAGCTTCGCACTGGTGTAGCTCAGTGGTTACTTCATCAAGAAGCAATTCTATGACAGAATTCGCATCTTCTCAATCCCGATTTGGGATCAAACCACAGGTGCTGTCCAGTGTTTTTTTATTTTTATTTAAAGGCTTTGGCACTGAAATTCTTGAATGATCAAATCTACCATCAAAAGGCTATACGTTAGTGGACCGTGTTCTACTTGCCTATTTTTAGTTTTCAAAAAACATGGTTCTCGTTCATAGCAAGTTTTGCAAAGGCTAATTAGTCCATTTGTCACCTGCTAGCTTTGCACTGGTGTAGCTCAGTGGTTACTTCATCAAGAAACAATTCTGTGACAGAATTCGCCTCTTCTCAATCCCGATTTGGGATCGAAACACGGGTGCTGTCCAGTGTGGGTTTTTTTTCATGTAAAGCTTTTGGCTAGTGATGGGAAAACGAAGCTTCATGAAGCACTTGTGATATTTTTTGACTCCCCGTGATGGTGCTCTTGGTTTAAATATAAAGGCTAGTGCAAAGGAAATTGATTACATTTCCACTGCATCTTTCAACCAAGAGTGGCATCTAGAGGCGTCAAAAAATATTACAAGTGCTTCATGAAGCTTCATTTTTCCATCACTAGTTTTGGCACTGAAATGTTTGAATGATCGAATCTACCATCTAAAGGCTATGCACTAGTGGACTGTAATTAATTTGTCTATTTTTAGTTTTCAAATATGGATTGCATTCAGATTAAGTTTTGCATAGGATAATAGTCCATTTGTCACCTGTAAGCTTCGCACAGGTGTAGCTCAGTGGTTACTTCATCAAGAAACAGTTCTATGACAGAATTTGCCTCTTCTCAATCCCGACTTGGGATCAAACCACGGGTGCTGTCCAGTGTGGTTTTTTTTTCATGTAAAGTTTTTGGCTAATGATGGGAAAACGAAGCTTCATGAAGCACTTGTGATATTTTTCGACTCCCCGAGATGGTGCTCTTGGTTTAAATATAAAGGCAAGTGCAAAGGAAATTGATTACATTTCCACTGCATCTTTCAACCAAGAGTGGCATCTAGAGGCGTCAAAAAATATTACAAGTGCTTCATGAAGCTTCATTTTCCCATCACTAGTTTTGGCACTGAAATGATTGAATGATCGAATCTACCATCTAAAGGCTATGCACTAGAGGACTGTAATTAATTTGTCTATTTTTAGTTTTCAAATATGGACTGCATTCAGATTAAGTTTTGCATAGGATAATAGTCCATTTGTCACCCATAAGCTTCGCACTGGTGTAGCTCAGTGGTTACTTCATCAAGAAACAATTCTATGACAGAATTCGCCTCTTCTCAATCCCTGCTTGGGATCAAACCATGGGTGCCGTCCAGTGTTTTTTTTATTTTTATTTAAAGGCTTTGGCACTGAAATTCTTGAATGATCAAATCTACCATCAAAAGGCTATACGTTAGTGGACCGTGTTCTACTTGCCTATTTTTAGTTTTCAAACATGGATCTCGTTCAGAGCAAGTTTTGCATAGGCTAATTAGTCCATTTGTCACCTGCTAGCTTTGCACTGGTGTAGCTCAGTGGTTACTTCATCAAGAAACAATTCTATGACAGAATTCGCCTCTTCTCAATCCCGACTTGGGATCAAACCACGGGTGCTGTCCAGTGTGGTTTTTTTTTCATGTAAAGCTTTTGGCTAGTGATGGGAAAACGAAGCTTCATGAAGCACTTGTGATATTTTTTGACTCCCCGAGATGGTGCTCTTGGTTTAAATATAAAGGCTAGTGCAAAGGAAATTGATTACATTTCCACTGCATCTTTCAACCAAGAGTGGCATCTAGAGGCGTCAAAAAATATTACAAGTGCTTCATGAAGCTTCATTTTTCCATCACTAGTTTTGGCACTGAAATGTTTGAATGATCGAATCTACCATCAAAAGGCTATGCACTAGTGGACTGTAATTAATTTGTCTATTTTTAGTTTTCAAATATGGATTGCATTCAGATTAAGTTTTGCAAAGGCTAATAGTCCATTTGTCACCCGTAAACTTCGCACTGGTGTAGCTCAGTGGTTACTTCATCAAGAAACAATTCTATGACAGAATTCGCCTCTTCTCAATCCCGATTTGGGATCGAACCACGGGTGCTGTCCAGTGTGGTTTTTTTTTCATTTACAGGTTTTTGCACTGAAATGTTTGAATTATCTAATCTACCATCAAAAGGCTATGCACTAGTGGAAAATGTTCCAATTGCCTATTTTTAATTTTCAAACATGTATCTCGGTCAGAACAAGTTTTATATAGGCCAATAGTCCATTTGTTAACTGCTAACTTAGCACTGGTGTAGCTCAGTGGTTACTTCATCAAGAAGCAATTCTATGACAGAATTCGCATCTTCTCAATCCCGATTTGGGATCAAACCACGGGTGCTGTCCAGTGTTTTTTTATTTTTATTTAAAGGCTTTGGCACTGAAATTCTTGAATGATCAAATCTACCATCAAAAGGCTATACGTTAGTGGACCGTGTTCTACTTGCCTATTTTTAGTTTTCAAAAAACATGGTTCTCGTTCATAGCAAGTTTTGCAAAGGCTAATTAGTTCATTTGTCACCTGCTAGCTTTGCACTGGTGTAGCTCAGTGGTTACTTCATCAAAAAACAATTCTATGACAGAATTCGCCTCTTCTCAATCCCGATTTGGGATCGAACCACGGGTGCTGTCCAGTGTGGGTTTTTTTTCATGTAAAGGTTTTGGCTAGTGATGGGAAAACGAAGCTTCATGAAGCACTTGTGATATTTTTTGACTCCCCTAGATGGTGCTCTTGGTTTAAATATAAAGGCTAGTGCAAAGGAAATTGATTACATTTCCACTGCATCTTTCAACTAAGAGTGGCTTCTAGAGGCGTCAACAAATATTACAAGTGCTTCATGAAGCTTTATTTTCCCATCACTAGTTTTGGCACTGAAATGTTTGAATGATCGAATCTACCATCAAAAGGCTATGCACTAGTGGACTGTAATTAATTTGTCTATTTTTAGTTTTCAAATATGGATTAGATTCAGATTAAGTTTTGCAAAGGCTAATAGTCCATTTGTCACCCGTAAACTTTGCACTGGTGTAGCTCAGTGGTTACTTCATCAAGAAACAATTCTATAACAGAATTCGCCTCTTCTCAATCCCGACTTGGGATCAAACCACAGGTGCTGTCCAGTGTGGTTTTTTTTTCATGTAAAGGTTTTGGCTAGTGATGGGAAAACGAAGCTTCATGAAGCACTTGTGATATTTTTTGACTCCCCTAGATGGTGCTCTTGGTTTAAATATAAAGGCTAGTGCAAAGGAAATTGATTACATTTCCACTGCATCTTTCAACCAAGAGTGGCTTCTAGAGGCGTCAACAAATATTACAAGTGCTTCATGAAGCTTTATTTTCCCATCACTAGTTTTGGCACTGAAATGTTTGAATGATCGAATCTACCATCAAAAGGCTATGCACTAGCGGACTGTAATTAATTTGTCTATTTTTAGTTTTCAAATATGGATTGCATTCAGATTAAGTTTTGCAAAGGCTAATAGTCCATTTGTCACCCGTAAACTTCGCACTGGTGTAACTCAGTGGTTACTTCACCAAGAAACAATTCTATGACAGAATTCGCCTCTTCTCAATCCCGATTTGGGATCGAACCACGGGTGCTGTCCAGTGTGGGTTTTTTTTCATTTACAGGTTTTTGCACTGAAATGTTTGAATTATCTAATCTACCATCAAAAGGCTATGCACTAGTGGAAAATGTTCCAATTGCCTATTTTTAATTTTCAAACATGTATCTCGGTCAGAACAAGTTTTATATAGGCCAATAGTCCATTTGTTAACTGCTAACTTAGCACTGGTGTAGCTCAGTGGTTACTTCATCAAGAAGCAATTCTATGACAGAATTTGCATCTTCTCAATCCCGATTTGGGATCAAACCACAGGTGCTGTCCAGTGTTTTTTTATTTTTATTTAAAGGCTTTGGCACTGAAATTCTTGAATGATCAAATCTACCATCAAAAGGCTATACGTTAGTGGACCGTGTTCTACTTGCCTATTTTTAGTTTTCAAAAAACATGGTTCTCGTTCATAGCAAGTTTTGCAAAGGCTAATTAGTCCATTTGTCACCTGCTAGCTTTGCACTGGTGTAGCTCAGTGGTTACTTCATCAAGAAACAATTCTGTGACAGAATTCGCCTCTTCTCAATCCCGATTTGGGATCGAACCACGGGTGCTGTCCAGTGTGGTTTTTTTTTCATGTAAAGCTTTTGGCTAGTGATGGGAAAACGAAGCTTCATGAAGCACTTGTGATATTTTTTGACTCCCCGAGATGGTGCTCTTGGTTTAAATATAAAGGCTAGTGCAAAGGAAATTGATTACATTTCCACTGCATCTTTCAACCAAGAGTGGCATCTAGAGGCGTCAAAAAATATTACAAGTGCTTCATGAAGCTTCATTTTTCCATCACTAGTTTTGGCACTGAAATGTTTGAATGATCGAATCTACCATCTAAAGGCTATGCACTAGTGGACTGTAATTAATTTGTCTATTTTTAGTTTTCAAATATGGATTGCATTCAGATTAAGTTTTGCATAGGATAATAGTCCATTTGTCACCTGTAAACTTCGCACAGGTGTAGCTCAGTGGTTACTTCATCAAGAAACAGTTCTATGACAGAATTCGCCTCTTCTCAATCCTGACTTGGGATCAAACCACGGGTGCTGTCCAGTGTGGGTTTTTTTTCATGTAAAGCTTTTGGCTAGTGATGGGAAAACGAAGCTTCATGAAGCACTTGTGATATTTTTCGACTCCCCGAGATGGTGCTCTTGGTTTAAATATAAAGGCAAGTGCAAAGGAAATTGATTACATTTCCACTGCATCTTTCAACCAAGAGTGGCATCTAGAGGCGTCAAAAAATATTACAAGTGCTTCATGAAGCTTCATTTTCCCATCACTAGTTTTGGCACTGAAATGTTTGAATGATCGAATCTACCATCTAAAGGCTATGCACTAGAGGACTGTAATTAATTTGTCTATTTTTAGTTTTCAAATATGGATTGCATTCAGATTAAGTTTTGCATAGGATAATAGTCCATTTGTCTCCCATAAGCTTCTCACTGGTGTAGCTCAGTGGTTACTTCATCAAGAAACAATTCTATGACAGAATTCGCCTCTTCTCAATCCCTGCTTGGGATCAAACCATGGGTGCAGTCCAGTGTTTTTTTATTTTTATTTAAAGGCTTTGGCACTGAAATTCTTGAATGATCAAATCTACCATCAAAAGGCTATACGTTAGTGGACCGTGTTCTACTTGCCTATTTTTAGTTTTCAAACATGGATCTCGTTCAGAGCAAGTTTTGCATAGGCTAATTAGTCCATTTGTCACCTGCTAGCTTTGCACTGGTGTAGCTCAGTGGTTACTTCATCAAGAAACAATTCTATGACAGAATTCGCCTCTTCTCAATCCCGACTTGGGATCAAACCACGGGTGCTGTCCAGTGTGGGTTTTTTTTCATGTAAAGGTTTTGGCTCGTGATGGGAAAACAAAGCTTCATGAAGCACTTGTGATATTTTTCGACTCCCCGAGATGGTGCTCTTGGTTTGAATATAAAGGCTAGTGCAAAGGAAATTGATTACATTTCCACTGCATCTTTCAACCAAGAGTGGCATCTAGAGGCGTCAAAAAATATTACAAGTGCTTCATGAAGCTTCATTTTCCCATCACTAGTTTTGGCACTGAAATGTTTGAATGATCGAATCTACCATCGAAAGGCTATGCACTAGTGGACTGTAATTAATTTGTCTATTTTTAGTTTTCAAATATGGATTGCATTCAGATTAAGTTTTGCATAGGATAATAGTCCATTTGTCACCTGTAAACTTTGCACTGGTGTAGCGCAGTGGTTACTTCATCAAGAAACAGTCCTATGACAGAATTCGCCTTTTCTCAATCCCTACTTGGGATCGACCTACGGGTGCTGTCCAGTGTTTTTTTTTTTCATTTACAGGTTTTTGCACTGAAATGTTTGAATTATCTAATCTACCATCAAAAGGCTATGCACTAGTGGAAAATGTTCCAATTGCCTATATTTAATTTTCAAACATGTATCTCGGTCAGAACAAGTTTTATATAGGCCAATAGTCCATTTGTTAACTGCTAACTTAACACTGGTGTAGCTCAGTGGTTACTTCATCAAGAACCAATTCTATGACAGAAATCGCATCTTCTCAATCCTGACTTGGGATCGAACCACGGGTTCTGTCCAGTGTGTTTTTTTTTTGATGTAAAGGTTTTGGCTAGTGATGGGAAAACGAAGCTTCATGAAGCACTTGTGATATTTTTCGACTCCCCTAGATGGTGCTCTTGGTTTAAATATAAAGGCTAGTGCAAAGGAAATTGATTACATTTCCACTGCATCTTTCAACCAAGAGTGGCATCTAGAGGCGTCAAAAAATATTACAAGTGCTTCATGAAGCTTCATTTTCCCATCACTAGTTTTGGCACTGAAATGTTTGAATGATCGAATCTACCATCTAAAGGCTATGCACTAGTGGACTGTAATTAATTTGTCTATTTTTAGTTTTCAAATATGGATTGCATTCAGATTAAGTTTTGCATAGGCTAATAGTCCATTTGTCACCCGTTGGCTTCGCACTGGTGTAGCTCAGTGGTTACTTCATCAAGAAACAATTCTATGACAGGATTTGCCTCTTCTCAATCCCTACTTGGGATCGAATTATGGGTGCTGTCCAGTGTATTTTACATTCATTTAAAGGTTTTGGCACAAAGAATTCTTAAATTATCAAATTTACCATCAAAAGGCTATACGCTAGTGGACTGTAATTAATTTGTCTATTTTTAGTTTTCAAATATGAATCTCGTTCACAGCAAGTTTTATATAGGCTAATAGTCCATTTGTTAACTGCTATCTTAACACTGGCTTAGCTCAGTGGTTACTTCATCAAGAAACAATTCTATGACAGAATTCTCCTCTTCTCAATCCCTGCTTGGGATCGAACCACGGGTGCTGTCCAGTGTTTTTTTTATTAATTTAAAGGCTTTGGCACTGAAATTCTTGAATGATCAAATCTACCATCAAAAGGCTATACGTTAGTGGACCGTGTTCTACTTGCCTATTTTTAGTTTTCAAACATGGATCTCGTTCAGAGCAAGTTTTGCGAAGGCTGATAGTCCATTTGTCACCCGTAAGCTTTGCACTGGTGTAGCTCAGTGGTTACTTCATCAAGAAACAATTCTATGACAGAATTCGCCTCTTCTCAATCCCGACTTGGGATCAAACCACGGGTGCTGTCCAGTGTGTTTTTTTTTTTCATGTAAAGCTTTTGGCTAGTGATGGGAAAACGAAGCTTCATGAAGCACTTGTGATATTTTTCGACTCCCCGAGATGGTGCTCTTGGTTTAAATATAAAGGCTAGTGCAAAGGAAATTGATTACATTTCCACTGCATCTTTCAACCAAGAGTGGCATCTAGAGGCGTCAAAAAATATTACAAGTGCTTCATGAAGCTTCATTTTCCCATCACTAGTTTTGGCACTGAAATGTTTGAATGATCGAATCTACCATCGAAAGGCTATGCACTAGTGGACTGTAATTAATTTGTCTATTTTTAGTTTTCAAATATGGATTGCATTCAGATTAAGTTTTGCACAGGATAATAGTCCATTTGTCACCCGTAAGCTTCACACTGGTGTAGCTCAGTGGTTACTCCATCAGGAAACAATTCTATGACAGAATTCGCCTCTTCTCAATCCCGACTTGGGATCGAACCACGGGTGCTGTCCAGTGTGGTTTTTTTTTCATTTAAATGTTTTGGCACTGAAATGTTTGAATTATCGAATCTACCATCTAAAGGCTATGCACTAGTGGACTGTAATTAATTTGTCTATTTTTAGTTTTCAATTATGGATTGCATTCAGATTAAGTTTTGCGAAGGCTAATAGTCCATTTGTCACCCGTAAACTTCGCACTGGTGTAGCTCAGTGGTTACTTCATCAAGAAACAATTCTATGACAGAATTCGCCTCTTCTCAATCCCGATTTGGGATCGAACCACGGGTGCTGTCCAGTGTGTTTTTTTTTTCATGTAAAGGTTTTGGCTAGTGATGGGAAAACGAAGCTTAATGAAGCACTTGTGATATTTTTTGACTCCCCGAGATGGTGCTCTTGGTTTAAATATAAAGGCTAGTGCAAAGGAAATTGATTACATTTCCATTGCATCTTTCAACCAAGAGTGGCATCTAGAGGCGTCAAAAAATATTACAAGTGCTTCATGAAGCTTCATTTTCCCATCACTAGTTTTGGCACTGAAATGTTTGAATGATCGAATCTACCATCTAAAGGCTATGCACTAGTGGACTGTAATTAATTTGTCTATTTTTAGTTTTCAAATATGGATTGCATTCAGATTAAGTTTTGCATAGGATAATAGTCCATTTGTCACCCATAAGCTTCGCACTGGTGTAGCTCAGTGGTTACTTCATCAAGAAACAATTCTATGACAGAATTCGCCTCTTCTCAATCCCGACTTGGGATCAAACCATGGGTGCTGTCCAGTGTGTTTTTTTTTTTCCTGTAAAGCTTTTGGCTAGTGATGGGAAAACGAAGCTTCATGAAGCACTTGTGATATTTTTCGACTCCCCGAGATGGTGCTCTTGGTTTAAATATAAAGGCTAGTGCAAAGGAAATTGATTACATTTCCACTGCATCTTTCAACCAAGAGTGGCATCTAGAGGCGTCAAAAAATATTACAAGTGCTTCATGAAGCTTCATTTTCCCATCACTAGTTTTGGCACTGAAATGTTTGAATGATCAAATCTACCATCTAAAGGCTATGCACTAGTGGACTGTAATTAATTTGTCTATTTTTAGTTTTCAAATATGGATTGCATTCAGATTAAGTTTTGCATAGGATAATAGTCCATTTGTCACCCGTAAGCTTCCCACTGGTGTAGCTCAGTGGTTACTTCATCAAGAAACAATTCTATGACAGAATTCGCCTCTTCTCAATCCCTGCTTGGGATCAAACCATGGGTGCTGTCCAGTGTTTTTTTTTATTTATTTAAAGGCTTTGGCACTGAAATTCTTGAATGATCAAATCTACCATCAAAAGGCTATACGTTAGTGGACCGTGTTCTACTTGCCTATTTTTAGTTTTCAAACATGGATCTCGTTCAGAGCAAGTTTTGCATAGGCTAATTAGTCCATTTGTCACCTGCTAGCTTTGCACTTTTGTAGCTCAGTGGTTACTTCATCAAGAAACAATTCTATGACAGAATTCCACTCTTCTCAATCCCTACTTGGGATCAAACCACGGGTGCTGTCCAGTGTTTTTTTTTTTCATTTAAATGTTTTGGCACTGAAATGTTTGAATGATCGAATCTACCATCTAAAGGCTATGCACTAGTGGACTGTAATTAATTTGTCTATTTTTAGTTTTCAAATATGGATTGCGTTCAGATTAAGTTTTGCATAGGATAATAGTCCATTTGTCACCTGTAAGCTTCTCACTGGTGTAGCTCAGTAGTTACTTCATCAAGAAACAATTCTATAACAGAATTCGCCTCTTCTCAATCCCGATTTGGGATCAAACCACGGGTGCTGTCCAGTGTTTTTTTTTTCATTTAAATGCTTTGGCACTGAAATGTTTGAATGATCGAATCTACCATCAAAAGGCTATACGTTAGTGGACCGTGTTCTACTTGCCTATTTTTAGTTTTCAAACATTGATCTCGTTCAGAGCAAGTTTTGCATAGGCTAATTAGTCCATTTGTCACCTGCTAGCTTTGCACTGGTGTAGCTCAGTGGTTTCTTCATCAAGAAACAATTCTATGACAGAATTTCACTCTTCTCAATCCCTACTTGGGATCGAACCACGGGTGCTGTCCAGTGTTTTTTTTTTCATTTAAATGCTTTGGCACTGAAATGTTTGAATGATCGAATCTACCATCTCAAGGCTATGCACTAGTGGACTGTAATTAATTTGTCTATTTTTAGTTTTCAAATATGGTTTGCATTCAGATTAAGTTTTGCTTAGGATAATAGTCCATTTGTCACCCGTAAGCTTCCCACTGGTTTAGCTCAGTGGTTACTTCATCAAGAAAAATTTCTATGACAGAATTCGCCTCTTCTCAATCCCGACTTGGGATCGAACCACGAGTGCTGTCCAGTGTGTTTTTTTTTTCATGTAAAGGTTTTGGCTCGTGATGGGAAAACAAAGCTTCATGAAGCACTTGTGATATTTTTCGACTCCCCGAGATGGTGCTCTTGGTTTAAATATAAAGGCTAGTGCAAAGGAAATTGATTACATTTCCACTGCATCTTTCAACCAAGAGTGGCATCTAGAGGCGTCAAAAAATATTACAAGTGCTTCATGAAGCTTCATTTTCCCATCACTAGTTTTGGCACTGAAATGTTTGAATGATCAAATCTACCATCTAAAGGCTATGCACTAGTGGACTGTAATTAATTTGTCTATTTTTAGTTTTCAAATATGGATTGCATTCAGATTAAGTTTTGCATAGGATAATAGTCCATTTGTCACCCGTAAGCTTCCCACTGGTGTAGCTCAGTGGTTACTTCATCAAGAAACAATTCTATGACAGAATTCGCCTCTTCTCAATCCCTGCTTGGGATCAAACCATGGGTGCTGTCCAGTGTTTTTTTTTATTTATTTAAAGGCTTTGGCACTGAAATTCTTGAATGATCAAATCTACCATCAAAAGGCTATACGTTAGTGGACCGTGTTCTACTTGCCTATTTTTAGTTTTCAAACATGGATCTCGTTCAGAGCAAGTTTTGCATAGGCTAATTAGTCCATTTGTCACCTGCTAGCTTTGCACTTTTGTAGCTCAGTGGTTACTTCATCAAGAAACAATTCTATGACAGAATTCCACTCTTCTCAATCCCTACTTGGGATCAAACCACGGGTGCTGTCCAGTGTTTTTTTTTTTCATTTAAATGTTTTGGCACTGAAATGTTTGAATGATCGAATCTACCATCTAAAGGCTATGCACTAGTGGACTGTAATTAATTTGTCTATTTTTAGTTTTCAAATATGGATTGCGTTCAGATTAAGTTTTGCATAGGATAATAGTCCATTTGTCACCTGTAAGCTTCTCACTGGTGTAGCTCAGTAGTTACTTCATCAAGAAACAATTCTATAACAGAATTCGCCTCTTCTCAATCCCGATTTGGGATCAAACCACGGGTGCTGTCCAGTGTTTTTTTTTTCATTTAAATGCTTTGGCACTGAAATGTTTGAATGATCGAATCTACCATCAAAAGGCTATACGTTAGTGGACCGTGTTCTACTTGCCTATTTTTAGTTTTCAAACATTGATCTCGTTCAGAGCAAGTTTTGCATAGGCTAATTAGTCCATTTGTCACCTGCTAGCTTTGCACTGGTGTAGCTCAGTGGTTTCTTCATCAAGAAACAATTCTATGACAGAATTTCACTCTTCTCAATCCCTACTTGGGATCGAACCACGGGTGCTGTCCAGTGTTTTTTTTTTCATTTAAATGCTTTGGCACTGAAATGTTTGAATGATCGAATCTACCATCTCAAGGCTATGCACTAGTGGACTGTAATTAATTTGTCTATTTTTAGTTTTCAAATATGGTTTGCATTCAGATTAAGTTTTGCTTAGGATAATAGTCCATTTGTCACCCGTAAGCTTCCCACTGGTTTAGCTCAGTGGTTACTTCATCAAGAAAAATTTCTATGACAGAATTCGCCTCTTCTCAATCCCGACTTGGGATCGAACCACGAGTGCTGTCCAGTGTGTTTTTTTTTTCATGTAAAGGTTTTGGCTCGTGATGGGAAAACAAAGCTTCATGAAGCACTTGTGATATTTTTCGACTCCCCGAGATGGTGCTCTTGGTTTAAATATAAAGGCTAGTGCAAAGGAAATTGATTACATTTCCACTGCATCTTTCAACCAAGAGTGGCATCTAGAGGCGTCAAAAAATATTACAAGTGCTTCATGAAGCTTCATTTTCCCATCACTAGTTTTGTCACTGAAATGTTTGAATGATCGAATCTACCATCTAAAGGCTATGCACTAGTGGACTGTAATTAATTTGTCTATTTTTAGTTTTCAAATATGGATTGCGTTCAGATTAAGTTTTGCATAGGATAATAGTCCATTTGTCACCTGTAAGCTTCTCACTGGTGTAGCTCAGTAGTTACTTCATCAAGAAACAATTCTATAACAGAATTCGCCTCTTCTCAATCCCGATTTGGGATCAAACCACGGGTGCTGTCCAGTGTTTTTTTTTTTTTTTTAAAGGCTTTGGCACTGAAATTCTTGAATGATCAAATCTACCATCAAAAGGCTATACGTTAGTGGACCGTGTTCTACTTGCCTATTTTTAGTTTTCAAACATTGATCTCGTTCAGAGCAAGTTTTGCATAGGCTAATTAGTCCATTTGTCACCTGCTAGCTTTGCACTGGTGTAGCTCAGTGGTTTCTTCATCAAGAAACAATTCTATGACAGAATTTCACTCTTCTCAATCCCTACTTGGGATCGAACCACGGGTGCTGTCCAGTGTTTTTTTTTTCATTTAAATGCTTTGGCACTGAAATGTTTGAATGATCGAATCTACCATCTCAAGGCTATGCACTAGTGGACTGTAATTAATTTGTCTATTTTTAGTTTTCAAATATGGTTTGCATTCAGATTAAGTTTTGCTTAGGATAATAGTCCATTTGTCACCCGTAAGCTTCCCACTGGTTTAGCTCAGTGGTTACTTCATCAAGAAAAATTTCTATGACAGAATTCGCCTCTTCTCAATCCCGACTTGGGATCGAACCACGAGTGCTGTCCAGTGTGTTTTTTTTTTCATGTAAAGGTTTTGGCTCGTGATGGGAAAACAAAGCTTCATGAAGCACTTGTGATATTTTTCGACTCCCCGAGATGGTGCTCTTGGTTTAAATATAAAGGCTAGTGCAAAGGAAATTGATTACATTTCCACTGCATCTTTCAACCAAGAGTGGCATCTAGAGGCGTCAAAAAATATTACAAGTGCTTCATGAAGCTTCATTTTCCCATCACTAGTTTTGTCACTGAAATGTTTGAATGATCGAATCTACCATCTAAAGGCTATGCACTAGTGGACTGTAATTAATTTGTCTATTTTTAGTTTTCAAATATGGATTGCATTCAGATTAAGTTTTGCGAAGGCTAATAGTCCATTTGTCACCCGTAAACTTCACACTGGTGTAGCTCAGTGGTTACTTCATCAAGAAACAGTCCTATGACAGAATTCGCCTCTTCTCAATCCCTACTTGGGATCACCCTACGGGTGCTGGGCAGTGTTATTTTTTTTCATTTACAGGTTTTTGCACTGAAATGTTTGAATTATCTAATCTACCATCAAAAGGCTATGCACTAGTGGAAAATGTTCCAATTGCCTATTTTTAATTTTCAAACATGTATCTCGGTCAGAACAAGTTTTATATAGGCCAATAGTCCATTTGTTAACTGCTAACTTAACACTGGTGTAGCTCAGTGGTTACTTCATCAAGAACCAATTCTATGACAGAATTTGCATCGTCTCAATCCTGACTTGGGATCGAAACACGGGTTCTGTCCAGTGTGTTTTTTTTTTCATGTAAAGGTTTTGGCTAGTGATGGGAAAACGAAGCTTCATGAAGCACTTGTGATATTTTTCGACTCCCCTAGATGGTGCTGTTGGTTTAAATATAAAGGCTCGTGCAAAGGAAATTGATTACATTTCCACTGCATCTTTCAACCAAGAGTGGCATCTAGAGGCGTCAAAAAATATTACAAGTGCTTCATGAAGCTTCATTTTCCCATCACTAGTTTTGGCACTGAAATGTTTGAATGATCGAATCTACCATCTAAAGGCTATGCACTAGTGGACTGTACTTAATTTGTCTATTTTTAGTTTTCAAATATGGATTGCATTCAGATTAAGTTTTGCATAGGATAATAGTCCATTTGTCACCCGTAAGCTTCGCACTGGTGTAGCTCAGTGGTTACTTCATCAAGAAACAATTCTATGACAGAATTCGCCTCTTCTCAATCCCGACTTGGGATCAAACCACGGGTGCTTTCCAGTGTGGTTTTTTTTTCATGTAAAGCTTTTGGCTAGTGATGGGAAAACGAAGCTTCATGAAGCACTTGTGATATTTTTCGACTCCCCGAGATGGTGCTCTTGGTTTAAATATAAAGGCTAGTGCAAAGGAAATTGATTACATTTCCACTGCATCTTTAAACTAGGGGTGGCATCTAGAGGCGTCAAAAAATATTACAAGTGCTTCATGAAGCTTCATTTTCCCATCACTAGTTTTGGCACTGAAATGTTTGAATGATCGAATCTACCATCGAAAGGCTATGCACTAGTGGACTGTAATTAATTTGTCTATTTTTAGTTTTCAAATATGGATTGCATTCAGATTAATTTTTAAATAGCAAAATAGTCCATTTGTCACCCGCAAGCTTCGCACTGGTGTAGTTCAGTGGTTACTTCATCAAGAAACAATTCTATGACAGAATTCGCCTCTTCTCAATCCCGACTTGGGATCGAACCACGGGTGCTGTCCAGTGTGGTTTTTTTTTCATTTAAATGTTTTGGCACTGAAATGTTTGAATTATCGAATCTACCATCTGAAGGCGATGCACTAGTGGACTGTAATTAATTTGTCTATTTTTAGTTTTCAATTATGGATTGCATTCAGATTAAGTTTTGCGAAGGCTAATAGTCCATTTGTCACCCATAAGCTTCGCACTGGTGTAGCTCAGTGGTTACTTTATCAAGAAACAATTCTATGACAGAATTCGCCTCTTCTCAATCCCGATTTGGGATTGAACCACGGGTGCTGTCCAGTTTGTTTGTTTTTTCATGTATAGTTTTTGGCAAGTGATGGGAAAACGAAGCTTCATGAAGCACTTGTGATATTTTTCGACTCCCCTAGATGGTGCTGTTGGTTTAAATATAAAGGCTCGTGCAAAGGAAATTGATTACATTTCCACTGCATCTTTCAACCAAGAGTGGCATCTAGAGGCGTCAAAAAATATTACAAGTGCTTCATGAAGCTTCATTTTCCCATCACTAGTTTTGGCACTGAAATGTTTGAATGATCGAATCTACCATCTAAAGGCTATGCACTAGTGGACTGTAATTAATTTGTCTATTTTTAGTTTTCAAATATGGATTGCATTCAGATTAATTTTTAAATAGCATAATAGTCTATTTGTCACCCGTAAGCTTCACACTGGTGTAGCTCAGTGGTTACTTCATCAAGAAACAATTCTATAACAGAATTCACCTCTTCTCAATCCCGACTTGTGATCGAACCACGGGTGCTGTCCAGTGTGTTTTTTTTTTCATGTAAAGGTTTTGGCTCGTGATGGGGAAACGAAGCTTCATGAAGCACTTGTGATATTTTTCGACTCCCCGAGATGGTGCTCTTGGTTTAAATATAAAGGCTAGTGCAAAGGAAATTGATCACATTTCCACTGCATCTTTCAACCAAGAGTGGCATCTAGAGGCGTCAAAAAATATTACAAGTGCTTCATGAAGCTTCATTTTCCCATCACTAGTTTTGGCACTGAAATGTTTGATTGATCGAATTTACCATCTAAAGGCTATGCACTAGTGGACTGTAATTAATTTGTCTATTTTTTGTTTTTAAATATGGATTGCATTCAGATAAAGTTTTGCATAGGATAATAGTCCATTTGTCACCCATAAGCTTCGCACTGGTGTAGCTCAGTGGTTACTTCATCAAGAAACAATTCTATGACAGAATTTGCCTCTTCTCAATCCCGACTTGGGATCGAACCACGGGTGCTGTCCAGTGTGTTTTTTTTTTCATGTAAAGGTTTTGGCTCGTGATGGGAAAACGAAGCTTCATGAAGCACTTGTGATATTTTTCGACTCCCCGAGATGGTTCTCTTGGTTTAAATATAAAAGCTAGTGCAAAGGAAATTGATTACATTTCCACTGCATCTTTCAACCAAGAGTGGCATCTAGAGGCGTCAAAAAATATTACAAGTGCGTCATGAAGCTTCATTTTCCCATCACTAGTTTTGGCACTGAAATGTTTGAATGATCGAATCTACCATATAAAGGCTATGCACTAGTGGACTGTAATTAATTTGTCTATTTTTAGTTTTCAAATATGGATTGCATTCAGATTAAGTTTTGCACAGGATAATAGTCCATTTGTCACCCGTAAGCTTCACACTGGTGTAGCTCAGTGGTTACTTCATCAAGAAACAATTCTATGACAGAATTCGCCTCTTCTCAATCCCGACTTGGGATCAAACCACAGGTGCTGTTCAGTGTGGGTTTTTTTTCATGTAAAGGTTTTGGCTAGTGATGGGAAAACGAAGCTTCATGAAGCACTTGTGATATTTTTTGACTCCCCTAGATGGTGCTCTTGGTTTAAATATAAAGGCTAGTGCAAAGGAAATTGATTACATTTCCACTGCATCTTTCAACCAAGAGTGGCTTCTAGAGGCGTCAAAAAATATTACAAGTGCTTCATGAAGCTTTATTTTCCCATCACTAGTTTTGGCACTGAAATGTTTGAATGATCGAATCTACCATCGAAAGGCTATGCACTAGTGGACTGTAATTAATTTGTCTATTTTTAGTTTTCAAATATGGATTGCATTCAGATTAATTTTTAAATAGCATAACAGTCCATTTGTCACCCGCAAGCTTCGCACTGGTGTCGTTCAGTGGTTACTTCATCAAGAAACAATTCTATGACAGAATTCGCCTCTTCTCAATCCCGACTTGGGATCGAACCACGGGTGCTGTCCAGTTATTTTTTTTTTTTCATTTAAATGTTTTGGCACTGAAATGTTTGAATGATCGAATCTACCATCTAAAGGCTATGCACTAGTGGACTGTAATTAATTTGTCTATTTTTAGTTTTCAAATATGGATTGCATTCAGATTAAGTTTTGCATAGGATAATAGTCCATTTGTCACCTGTAAACTTCGCACAGGTGTAGTTCAGTGGTTACTTCATCAAGAAACAATTCTATGACAGAATTCGCCTCTTCTCAATCCCGACTTGGGATCAAACCACGGGTGCTGTCCAGTGTGTTTTTTTTTTCATGTAAAGCTTTTGGCTAGTGATGGGAAAACGAAGCTTCATGAAGCACTTGTGATATTTTTCGACTCCCCGAGATGGTGCTCTCGGTTTAAATATAAAGGCTAGTGCAAAGGAAATTGATTACATTTCCACTGCATCTTTCAACCAAGAGTGGCTTCTAGAGGCGTCAAAAAATATTACAAGTGCTTCATGAAGCTTTATTTTCCCATCACTAGTTTTGGCACTGAAATGTTTGAATGATCGAATCTACCATCGAAAGGCTATGCACTAGTGGACTGTAATTAATTTGTCTATTTTTAGTTTTCAAATATGGATTGCATTCAGATTAATTTTTAAATAGCATAACAGTCCATTTGTCACCCGCAAGCTTCGCACTGGTGTCGTTCAGTGGTTACTTCATCAAGAAACAATTCTATGACAGAATTCGCCTCTTCTCAATCCCGACTTGGGATCGAACCACGGGTGCTGTCCAGTTATTTTTTTTTTTTCATTTAAATGTTTTGGCACTGAAATGTTTGAATGATCGAATCTACCATCTAAAGGCTATGCACTAGTGGACTGTAATTAATTTGTCTATTTTTAGTTTTCAAATATGGATTGCATTCAGATTAAGTTTTGCATAGGATAATAGTCCATTTGTCACCTGTAAACTTCGCACAGGTGTAGCTCAGTGGTTACTTCATCAAGAAACAATTCTATGACAGAATTCGCCTCTTCTCAATCCCGACTTGGGATCAAACCACGGGTGCTGTCCAGTGTGTTTTTTTTTTCATGTAAAGCTTTTGGCTAGTGATGGGAAAACGAAGCTTCATGAAGCACTTGTGATATTTTTCGACTCCCCGAGATGGTGCTCTCGGTTTAAATATAAAGGCTAGTGCAAAGGAAATTGATTACATTTCCACTGCATCTTTCAACCAAGAGTGGCTTCTAGAGGCGTCAAAAAATATTACAAGTGCTTCATGAAGCTTTATTTTCCCATCACTAGTTTTGGCACTGAAATGTTTGAATGATCGAATCTACCATCGAAAGGCTATGCACTAGTGGACTGTAATTAATTTGTCTATTTTTAGTTTTCAAATATGGATTGCATTCAGATTAATTTTTAAATAGCATAACAGTCCATTTGTCACCCGCAAGCTTCGCACTGGTGTCGTTCAGTGGTTACTTCATCAAGAAACAATTCTATGACAGAATTCGCCTCTTCTCAATCCCGATTTGGGATCGAACCACGGGTGCTGTCCAGTGTGTTTTTTTTTTCATTTAAATGTTTTGGCACTGAAATGTTTGAATGATCGAATCTACCATCTAAAGAATATGCACTAGTGGACTGTAATTAATTTGTCTATTTTTAGTTTTCAATTATGGATTGCATTCAGATTAAGTTTTGCGAAGGCTAATAGTCCATTTGTCACCCGTAAACCTTGCACTGGTGTAGCTCAGTGGTTACTTCATCAAGAAACAATTCTATGACAAAATTCGCCTCTTCTCAATCCCTACTTGGGATCGAACCACGGGTGCTGTCCAGTTTTTTCGTGTAAAGGTTTTGACTAGTGATGGGAAAACGAAGCTTCATGAATCACTTGTGATATTTTTCGACTCCCCTAGATGGTGCTCTTGGTTTAAATATAAAGGCTCGTGCAAAGGAAATCGATTACATTTCCACTGCATCTTTCAACCAAGAGTGGCATCTAGAGGCGTCAAAAAATATTACAAGTGCTTCACGAAGCTTCATTTTCCCATCACTAGTTTTGGCACTGAAATGTTTGAATGATCGAATCTACCATCTAAAGGCTATGCACTAGTGGACTGTAATTAATTTGTCTATTTTTAGTTTTCAAATATGGATTGCATTCAGATTAAGTTTTGCATAGCATAATATTCCATTTGTCACCCGTAAGCTTCGCACTGGTATAGCTCAGTGGTTACTTCATCAAGAAACAATTCTATGACAGAATTCGCCTCTTCTCAATCCCCACTTGGGATCAAACCACAGGTGCTGTCCAGTGTGGGTTTTTTTTCATGTAAAAGTTTTGGCTAGTGATGGGAAAACGAAGCTTCATGAAGCACTTGTGATATTTTTCGACTCCCCTAGATGGTGCTCTTGGTTTAAATATAAAGGCTAGTGCAAAGGAAATTGATTACATTTCCACTGCATCTTTCAACCAAGAGTGGCATCTGGAGGCGTCAAAAAATATTACAAGTGCTTCATGAAGCTTCATTTTCCCATCACTAGTTTTGGCACTGAAATGTTTGAATGATCGAATCTACCATCTAAAGGCTATGCACTAGTGGACTGTAATTAATTTGTCTATTTTTAGTTTTTAAATATGGATTGCATTCAGATTAAGTTTTGAATAGGATAATAGTCCATTTGTCACCCATAAGCTTCGCACTGGTGTAGCTCAGTGGTTACTTCATCAAGAAACAATTCTATGACAGAATTCGCCGCTTCTCAATCCCGATTTGGGATCGAACCACGGGTGCTGTCCAGTGTGGGTTTTTTTTCATTTAAATGTTTTGGCACTGAAATGTTTGAATGATCGAATCTACCATCCAAAGAATATGCACTAGTGGACTGTAATTAATTTGTCTATTTTTAGTTTTCAATTATGGATTGCATTCAGATTAAGTTTTGCGAAGGCTAATAGTCCATTTGTCACCCGTAAACTTCGCACTGGTGTAGCTCAGTGGTTACTTCATCAAGAAACAATTCTATGACAGAATTCGCCTCTTCTCAGTCCCGACTTAGGATCGAACCACGGGTGCTGTCCACTGTGGGTTTTTTTTTCATGTAAAGGTTTTGGCTAGTGATGGGAAAACGAAGCTTCATGAAGCACTTGTGATATTTTTCGACTCCCCTAGATGGTGCTCTTGGTGTAAATATAAAGGCTAGTGCAAAGGAAATTGATCACATTTCCACTGCATCTTTCAACCAAGAGTGGCATCTAGAGGCGTGAAAAAAATATTACAAGTGCTTCATGAAGCTTCATTTTCCCATCACTAGTTTTGGCACTGAAATGTTTGAATGATCGAATCTACCATCTAAAGGCTATGCACTAGTGGAAAATGTTCCAATTGCCTATTTTTAATTTTCAAATATGTATCTCGTTCAGAGCAAACTTTATATAGGCCAATAGTCCATTTGTTAACTGCTAACTTAACACTGGTTTAGCTCAGTGGTTACTTCATCAAGAAACAATTCTCTGACAAAATCGCCTCTTCTCAATCCCTCCCTGGGATCGAACCACGGGTGCTGTCCAGTGTGGTTTTTTTTTTCATTTAAATGTTTTGGCACTGAAATGTTTGAATTATCGAATCTACCTTCTAAAGGCTATGCACTAGTGGACTGTAATTAAGTTGTCTATTTTTAGTTTTCAAATATGAATCTCGTTCAAAGCAAGTTTTATATAGGCTAATAGTCCATTTGTTAACGGCTAGTTTAGCAATGGTGTAGCTCAGTGGTTACTTCATCAAGAAGCAATTCTATGACAGAATTTGCCTCTTCTCAATCCCTACTTGGGATCGAACCATGGGTGCTGTCCAGTGGGGTTTTTTTTTATTTAAATGTTTTGGCACTGAAATATTTGAATGATCGAATCTACCATCTAAAGGCTATGCACTAGTGGAAAATGTTCCAATTGCCTATTTTTAATTTTCAAATATGTATCTCGTTCAGAGCAAACTTTATATAGGCCAATAGTCCATTTGTTAACTGCTAACTTAACACTGGTTTAGCTCAGTGGTTACTTCATCAAGAAACAATTCTCTGACAAAATCGCCTCTTCTCAATCCCTCCCTGGGATCGAACCACGGGTGCTGTCCAGTGTGTTTTTTTTTTTTCATTTAAATGTTTTGGCACTGAAATGTTTGAATTATCGAATCTACCTTCTAAAGGCTATGCACTAGTGGACTGTAATTAAGTTGTCTATTTTTAGTTTTCAAATATGAATCTCGTTCAAAGCAAGTTTTATATAGGCTAATAGTCCATTTGTTAACGGCTAGTTTAGCAATGGTGTAGCTCAGTGGTTACTTCATCAAGAAGCAATTCTATGACAGAATTTGCCTCTTCTCAATCCCTACTTGGGATCGAACCATGGGTGCTGTCCAGTGGGTTTTTTTTTTATTTAAATGTTTTGGCACTGAAATATTTGAATGATCGAATCTACCATCTAAAGGCTATGCACTAGTGGACTGTAATTAATTTGTCTATTTTTAGTTTTCAAATATGGATTGCATTCAGATTAAGTTTTGTATTTTTGGAGCAAGGATGTATATGATATAAACATATTATCTGAGAAGAGATGGTGGAGATGTGTAATTCCTTTCTGCTCTTACACATTCAAATAAAACGATTGGTTGTTAATTTGAAAGTCGGGGTTATGCCATAGGGGAGAAAGCCCGCAGGGCTCCACTTGGGCTTTTGTCATTTCTAGTGCCTGCCACCAGGCAGTCAGGGTGGCGGAAATCATTGGATTTTTAAAGCAGTTATGTCGCTTAATCGATGTTGTAATAAAGAGTAAATCTAGGAGTCTGAGGTTATTACAATCCTTCTGTTCTAGTTCCAGCCAACAGTTAGTATCTCTATTGGGTTGTGCCCATAAAATAATATATTGTAGCTGGTTGGCTATATAATAGTGCATAAAATTTGGTGCCTCTAGACCTCCTTTGGATTTATTTTTCTGAAGAGTAGATAGACTAATCTTTGCTTCTTTTTTTTTTCCAGTAAAATTTTGTAACGGCTGAGTCCGACAACTGGAACCAGTTAGCCGTAGGTTTAAATGGAATCATTGAGAAAAAATAGTTTATTTTGGGTAAAACTTTCATTTTAATAGTGGCTATTCGTCCTATTAGAGAAATAGGAAGATTATTCCAGCGCTCCAAGTCACTATAAATGCTATCCAGAAGTGGAGTGAAATTTAAATTAACTAAATCAGTTAATTTAGGTGAGATTTGTATGCCTAAGTATTTTAAATTACCTATAGGAAATGAGTAGTATGGGTCCTGGCTTGCAGGGTTCCATGAATTTTCTGTAATAGGTAGAAGTGTTGATTTTGTCCAGTTAATAGAATAGTCTGATAACTGTGAGAATTTGGTTATTAAGTAGAATACTTCCCCTAACGAAATAGCAGGCTTTTCTAAATAAAGTAAAATATCATCGGCATATAGATTAATTTTATGTTCTGTTACCCCAGAGTGAATCCCTTGAATCATTCTTTCCTGGCGTATGGCTAATGCAAGCGGTTCAATAAATATTGCAAATAATAAAGGCGACAGTGGGCATCCCTGTCTTGTGCCTCTCTGTAGAGTAAAACTCTTAGATATAATCCCATTAGTAGTAACAGTAGCTTTAGGAGAATCATATAATACTGACACCCAGTGAATAAATGACTTCCCAAAGCCAAATTTATTTAAAACAGCAAAGAGGAAGGACCAGTTAACTTTATCAAAAGCTTTTTCTGCATCCAATGATATAATAACTGCCTTTTTATCATGCCGCTGTGACATACTAATAAGGTTAAAGAGCCTTCTAATATTATTAGTAGAGTGACGCTCTTTAATAAAGCCTGTTTGGTCGCTATGAATGATTGTCGGGATTACTGTTTCTAATCTAGATGTAAAAGCCTTAGTGATAATTTTAATGTCAGTGTTAATTAGTGAAATCGGACGGTAACTTGATGGAAGGGTGGGGTCTTTTTCTGGCTTTAATAAAAGTTTAATTGCTGCTGTATTCATGTGTGGGCGTATGTGACCATTAGTTTTAATTTCTGTTACTACTCTTAAGAATAGTGGAGCAAGCATTGACCAGAAGTGCTTTAAAAATATAGCCGGATAACCATCCGGGCCAGGTGCTTTGCCATTTGGCATACTATCTAGAGCACTGTACAACTCGTTTATAGTAAGTGGTGCATCTAACATATCTTTATATTCAGTAGTTAACTGAGGTATATTTAAGCTACTGAGGAATGCCTCAATATGCTCTGGGTTAGGCTTATTAGTTTCTGAGTATAGGTTGTGATAATAATTATAAAAAATTTGATTAATTTCTTCTGGTGATTGTGTACATTCACCAGTTGTCCCTTTAATAGCCGTTATAAGCGATTTTTCCCGATTACGTTGAAGTTGGTTTGCAAGAAATTTACCTGATTTGTTATTATATTCAAAGTTGTTGTATCTCAATTGTTGTATTATAAACTCTGTCTTTTTAGTTAACATATGGTCTAACTTTATTTTTGTATTTTGTAAGTCAGTCCATATTTGGTTATTTGGGTTTATTGCGTACTCATCCGTCAGTTGTTTAATTTTATCTTCCAAGTATTTTTCTAATTTTTGATCCTGTTTCTTTTTATAAGATGAATATGATATAATTTTACCTCTAATTACTGCTTTCCCAGCTTCCCAGAGAAGAGCTGGAGATAGGTCTGGAGAGTCATTTATTTCCAAAAAGTCTGCCCATTCTTTTCTTATAATTTTGTCAAATTCTGCGTCGTTTAGCAGTGAGATGTTAAAACGCCATGTCGGTGGTGGTTTAAAGGTACAATCAACTTGTAGGGAAGGAGGAGACTGGTGCATGGTCGCTAATAATAATAGGATGTATTTTTGTAACAGTTTTATCAGCAATAGAATTATTTGTAAGAAAAAAAATCAATTCTTGAAAAGGACCGGTGCACAGCGGAAAAGAAGGTAAATTCCTTCTTATTTGGGTTTTTAAGTCTCCAGCTGTCGACGAGGCCAAAGTCATCCATATATTCCCCTATTACTTTTGTAGATTGTGATCGCCTTATACATGTTGTTTTATTAGAACGATCTATTAATGGATTTAAGACTGTGTTAAAGTCTCCTCCAATAATAATAGTAGAGTTCGCTGCTAATTCAAACAGCTTAGAGAAAAATTCATGGAAAAAGGCCGGATCATCATTATTAGGGGCATATAAATTACCAAATGTATATATTTTATTAAATATAGTCACCTGAATAATAATGTATCGGCCCTCTGGGTCTGTTATTGTATTATTTAGAGTAAAGAGTAAATTCTTATGTATGAGTATACAGACTCCCCTTTGTCTACTGTTATAAAGGGCAGAGTACGCTTGGCAATTTTTTTTATCAATAAGTAATTTTTCTTCAGATTTTTGTAGGTGGGTTTCTTGTAGGAGGCAAATATCTGCTTTTAATTTTAAGAGATGGTCTAAAGTTTTTTATTATTTTTGCCTGTGAGCGAGCGCCACAAACATTCCAGGAAACCAGAACTAATTTATGCATACAAATAATATAAACTCAGTCCTATGTATATATCTGTATAGGCCATTTGCCACCACTGGCATGTTATAGGATAGAATCAAAGTGGTTAGGTGATTTATATAGTTTGTATAAAATATGAGGTAACGTATAAGGTAACGTGTAAGGTAATGTGTAAGGTAACGTGTAAGGTAACGTGTAAGGTAACGTGTAAGTAAATAAAAAGTAGGGAGGTGAAAAGTGAAGGAAATTAACAGGGGATTAAACATAACAATACACCAGTAACCCAAGCGAGATTTTTTTATTTAAATATACTTTAGATATAGTTGTGTATTAATATTATATTTATAATATAGCCTAAACATAATAAGTATTCATATTTTTGGTTTTATAACCACATATACAGTATATGTATACACCTAGTAATCAAACTAAGTTTAGTTCCACCAATGCCAATTAGAACAGCCAGGGAGTGGAATTGGGGTTCCGGAATAGTTGGCCATCGATATATAACTTATCAACGGCTATCGTAGGCCGTTTACCCTCCTGCCTATTTTGTTTCATTATAGGAAACAGTACCTTTCGCCGCTCATTGATCTCTCTCGGGAATTGATCATTCATTCCAAATGAGGTCCCTTTAAGCTCCCGTCCTTTACTTTTAACAAATAATTTCTGTTTAAAATGCTCAAACTTGGCAATAATAGGACGGGGTTTGTTGCCTCTACGGGCTCCAAGCCGATGTACCCGGTCAAAAGAGATGTTATTTACCGTCTCCTGAGGAATTTTTAATGACGTCGTCATAATTTTTTTTATCTCAACCTCTGGGTTATCAGAGGTATTCTCGGATATACCTGAGAATATTAAATTCTCCCGCATACTACGGGATTGGACATCTAAAACTGTTTCTTTTAGCGTTTTATTCTCCTTTTTCATAGTTTCCAGCTCGGCTGAAACAGCCGTGAGTGAAGAGTGTAGCTCGGCATTTTCCCGTTGAAGGACACTTACCTGCTGACTGACGAATTCCAGGCTTACCTTTAATTCTTTGACGTCCTCGAGGATGAGGCCGAGGATGTCAAGTTTTTTATTTATGGACTCCAGCACACTGACCGAAACGTCCGTAGTGGTTAGGTCGTCCGTGTCCGTCGCTGAGTCGTTTTTCCTCTTCTTCGAAGAAGGTTTCTTCGACGGTTTCTCGACGGAAGGATCCTCCATCGCGCAGCTGTAAAAATATCCGTCGATGAAACGTTCAAGGTCCTCCACGTTGGGTGGTATTTCAGATCTGCCGGATGAAAGAGAGAAGAGAAAAGCCAAGATATATGATGGTTAAATTTGGATTAGTTTAGTATAATAGAGCTAGTTCTATCTTAGCAGCAGGGCGCCGCCATGTTAGGGTTTCTGGTCTCGCTGTAGGTCTCGCGATAGTCACAGCATCTCGTGAGCGACTTCCTCCTTCGTGAGCGACTTCCTCCTCCTTCGTGAGCGACTTCCTGTCCCTGAGCGACTTCCTGTCCCTGAGCGACTTCCTCTCATAACAGACATTTAACATACATAAATAACGAGTCACGTAATCTCTCGATCGATCAAACAGCGGTACAAACCCAATCCCACTGCGTCAACCTGTCCTTACCCTCAATACTGCTTAATTTTATAGCAGGCGCGCATTTTAAAATAACTTATTACGTGCTATCGAATGCTCCCCAGAGGAAAAAAATTAACTCACTGCGTCATCCTGAACTCATATAACTGCTATATATTAGCAGGCGCGCTTACCATAATCTCTAGATTGCTTAGCGGCAGCAAACCCCCGCGTCTATCCGTATCCCTTTCAAAATTCCTAAAAAATAACTATTATGGTCTAGCGCAGTGGTGGGCAAACTCGGTCCTCAAGGGCCGGCGTCCTGCAGGTTTTGGAGGTTTCCCTGCTGCAACGATGCTGATTCCAATCAACAGGATCGTTACCAAGCTTATGCAGAGCTTGCTGACGAGCTGATCATATATCAGCTGTGTTGGAGAAGGGAAACATCCAAAACCTGCAGGACTCCGGCCCTCGAGGACCGAGTGTGCCCACCCCTGGTCTAGCGTTTCCTTTGTAGCGGAACAAAATAAAACAAAATAAAAACCGCTACTTCAACCTGTATGTCAAAAAATGCTTCTTCAGCTGCGCATAAACCATGACAACAATTCCGTCAACAGTGCTCGTCACCACGTACGTGTACAGTTCAATGTCGTAGTAAAATCCCAAATCAAGGACTCCGCGTCCCTCTGTTAATTGAACGACATCAAACTACAACCTGTTCACCCAGACCTCATGTAAAAATTTTGACAATTTAGAAGACGAAAACCGGTTGCAGCGGTCCCAAACAAACAGAACTCTCCTACGTGGATAAAAGTCTCAACTTACCGTAATTAATTATTTAGGCGCCTAGAAGTTCCGCCCGTCCGTGAACGCCGCAGCCCGCAATCGTCAAAGCGTCGGGCGTCACCATTTGTTAAAAAACCCAATTTCTGTTTTCTTGCGTGTTGAAATAAAACTCAAAGTTGAGATCTTGTGAAGAGGTTTCTTGCAAGCGTTATTATTTAGAAATTTCTAAAGCCACTTTGGACCCTTGCTGAATCAGAAGGGATCTCAAAATGTGTATTTCTCTCTCCGCTCCTCCTCACTTATACAAAAGCAGGGTTTACAAAAAAATACTCTCCCCCTGTCATCCTGTCCTGTCAGCAGAGTGAAATACACAAACAGATAATAAAACTTCAGTTCCTATCTTTAGTCCACTCCAGATGTGGGTAAACAATTGGTCCCGGCACCTCCTGGACCAGGACATTTATGGACAGACCTCTGCGTGCACTTCCAAACATCCCTGATTTAGATAACTCAGAAACCTTACTAGACATTCCTTTCCCAGAGAAGAGAACAATGGACTATAGATTGAATAACATATGAATTAACTGTTGTCTTATTATTACACAGCTCTAATTAAAATCAAAACGGTTAAAATTTAAATTGAAACAGTAAAACAATGTTAATAATATTAACAGTATTTCATTCAGAGCAAGTTTTATATAGGCTAATAGTCCATTTGTTAACTGCTAGTTTAGCACAGTGGTTACTTCATCAAGAAACAATTGGATGACAGAATTCCCCACTTCTCAATCCCTGCTTGGGATCGAACCATGGGTGCTGTCCAGTGTTTTTTTTATTTATTTAAAAGTTTTGGCACTACAATTCTTGAATTATCAAATCTACCATCAAAAGGCTATACGCTAGTGGACCGTGTTCTAATTGCCTATTTTTAGTTTTCAAACATGGATCTCGTTCAGAGCAAGTTTTGCATAGGCTTATTAGTCCATTTGTCACCTGCTAGCTTTGCACTGGTGTAGCTCAGTGGTAACTTCATCAAGAAACAATTCTATGACAGAATTCCCCTCTTCTCAATCCTGACTTGGCATCGAACCACGGGTGCTGTCCAGTGTGGGTTTTTTTTCATTTAAATGTTTTGGCACTGAAATGTTTGAATTATTGAATCTACCATCTAAAGGCTATGCACTAGTGGAAAATGTTCGAATTACCTATTTTTAGTTTTCAAATATGAATCTCGTTCAGAGCAAGTTTTACGAAGGCTAATAGTCCATTTGTTACCTGCTAGCTTAGCACTGGTTTAGCTCAGTGGTTACTTCATCAAGAAACAGTTCTATGACAGAATTCTCCTCTTCTCAATCCCTGCTTGGGATCGAACCACGGGTGCTGTCCAGTGTGTTTTTTATTAATTTAAAGGAATTGGCACTAAAATTCTTAAATTATCGGATATACTATCGAAAGGTTATGTACTTGTGGACCCTGTGTTATTTACTTTTAGATTTTTTTAACATAGATCTCGTTCAGTGCAAGTTTTGCACAGGCTATTATAGTTTGTCACCTGGTAGCTTTGCACTGGTGAAGCTCAGTGGTTACTTCATCAAGAAACAGTTCACTTCTTAATCCTTATCTATGATCGAACCATGGGTGGGTGGGCTTTTGTTGGCCGGGTGCACCTCCTTCCCCTGCCCGGTTTGGGGGGGGGGGGGGGGGTTTCACTGGTCGCTCCTCTTAACTCACTGCACTAGTTTTGCACAATACACTTTGTTTATAGACACATATAGGGCACATAACACACTTTGGGGGGTGGGGTAAGGTGGAGACACCGTCTTTGCCCTACAACTCCCCTCCAATTTTAATGCACCACACAACTGGGGGGGGGGGGGGCATCGGTTGGGATCAACCGCAGTATAGAGCAGTGATGCGATCCAATGTTCGTGTCCCCGTCGCAGAACCGCCCCCTATTTATTTTTTAATTCACCACATACACTCACTGACATGACTGGGAGGCAGGTGGATCGGAGCGTGGGGATATCATTTCCCTCTGGTCCGGCTCACCTCCTCCCAATTTTAATGCACCACACACACACACACTTGTATATACACTGGGTGGGGTCACATTCAAGGTGTAGAGGTAGAGTTCGCCAGTCGGCGAGCTGGCGAACTCAGTAACAGGGTAAGCTTTCACTAAGAACGCTGGAGTTACGACTGAAGCCTTTCCCCGCTGGGCCTGGGGTTCGGGGGTGCCGCCCGTCCCCCGGTGCCCCCATTTCACCTTCTACCCCCGGTGTTCCGTCCCTCCACGCGGTGGGAGGTGGGGTGGGCGCGGGTGCCCTCTCCGCTCCGCTGTCCGGCCCCTCTTCGGCACCGATGCCTGTGTGCTGGGGTCACCGGGGTCTGGGGGTCGGGGGCTGGCGGTTGGGGGGGCTTGGTTGGAGGTGCTGGTGGTGGGAGGTGTCTGGGGGTTTGGTGGTGGCTGGGCTGGGTTGGGGTGGATGGCGGGGTGGATGGGGGTTGTGGGGGGAGCGGGGGCTGTGGACCGGTGGGATGCCTGGCGGGCCTGCAGTGCCCCGTCCTGCTGCGTTGGGTTGGGGGCGCGGGCTGTGTTGGGGTGGGGGGCGCTCCTACTCCTGGGTTTGCTCTCCGGCCGGTGGCCCCTACGGGGCCCGGGGGTTGTCCCTTGGCGCTGCCGTGGCCTGGGGGAACCTGAGGTGTTGCGCTTGCTCTGTCTTGGCAGGGGTCGACGGCTTTTCATGCATGCCAGATCCACCACACCAGCATCTACCGAAATTCAAACACAATCTGCTTCTTCCTCTGGTCGTTGAATTGGTAGAGGCTGATGTCTTTGGATCTCACTCTGCTTCGTCTGTCCTTCCTTCCTTTCCTCAGTCTCTCCTTTGGTCTCTTGAGGTCTCCCTGATTTATTGGAATTTAGATGTTTCTGGGGTTGGTGAAGGACTCTGGTTGGTGGCCCAGTGGGTGGTGGGTGGTGTCTGGTCGGTGCTGGATTTCACTTTCCTTTTTTTTTCTTTGGTCCTTCCTCGGGTCTCCTGACGGCCTCACGACTCTGGCTGGATTTCTGAAGTGTTCGGTTTAGGTGAACGGTATGGGATTTTTTAATAGGTTTTAGGTGAACTAATGAATACACACTCACACTCACGCACACACGCACATGCACATACACACCCACATACAAAATAAAAATAAATACATCTAATAATAATAAAATAAAATAAAAAGAGAGCAATGATGATGACATGTCAAATCGGTAAAATTACCGAATGAACTGAGGTCTCCAAAAAAAAAAAAAAAAGAAACAATTCGATGACAAAATTCGCCTCTTCTCAATCCCTACTTGGGATCGAACTACGGGTGCTGTCCAGTGTGAGTGGGTTTTTTTCTTCTTCATTTAAAGGGTTTGGCACTGAAATTCTTGAATTATATAATCTACCATCAAAAGGCTATTCACTAGTGGACAATGTTTAATTTGCCTGTTTTTAGTTTTCAAATATGGATTGCGTTCAGAGCAAGTTTTGCATAGGATAATAGTCCATTTGAAACCCGTGAGCTTCGCACTGGTGTAGCTCAGTGGTTACTTCATCAAGAAACAATTCTATGACAGAATTCCCCTCTTCTCAATCCCTACTTGGGATCCAACTACGGGTGCTGTCCAGTGTATTTTACATTAATTTAAAGGTTTGGGCTCAAAAATTCTTAAATACCATCAAAAGGCTATACACTAGTGGTCTATTTTTAGTTTTCAAATATAAATCTCTTTCAGAGAAAGTTTTGCATAGGCTAATAGTCAATTTTTCACCTGCTAGCGTTGCACTGGTGTAGCTCAGTGGTTACTTCATCAAGAAACAATTCTATGACAGAATTCGCCTCTTCTCAATCCCTACTTGGGATCGAACTACAGGTGCTGTCCAGTGTTTTTTTTATTCATTTAAAGGGTTTGGCACTAAAATTCTCTATTAAACTATGCTTTAGTGGACTGTGTTCCTTTTTCCTATTTTTTTGTTTTAAAATATGTATCGTGCGCGGAGCAAGTTTTGTATAGGCTAAAAGTAAATTTGTCACCTTACCTTTGCAATGGTGTAGCCGAGTGGTTACTTCATGAAGAAGGCTTCCTGACTCTGATGGAGGACGCAGCTTTTTATCGCTCCGTGAGTTCACTCTCACTCCCTACAGTGCTAGTTGTAATAACAACTCCATTGTTTTTACAACAGCCTAGTGGGAAAAGAGCAGAGGAGACGATGAGCTGAAGGCTTCTGTTTTCCAATTGGAGAATACCATAATGGATATGAAAAGGAAGATGCTGGAATTGATACAAAAGGTGAATCAAAATTATGAATTTATGTGGAATGAGATTCAAGAGCAGAAGAAGGAGATGAAAGAAATTGTTTTACACATTGCTGCCATGGAGAAACAGGTGGATGACCTTGATCAAAATTCTCACATCAATGATGTCATCATTGCCGTCATTAAAACCAGGCCGCGCACATATGCGTAAGCTGCGGCCAGAAGAAGTGAGGAGCATCCTGACCTGAATTCTGAAAGCGAAACAGTAGAGCAAGAGGTAGGTGATAGCCAAACTTCAAGGATTGGGAATAACAGTGGAATTGAAACACATCCAAGAGTGCTACCCGCTTCCATCTGGAGGGAGAAAACCACCAGTGGTCTTAATGAAGCTCACCGATAGAAAAAGGAAAATTGCACTCCTCAAACAGGGCCCCCAAAAAAGGAAAAACATTTTTTTGGAATGTAAATCTAACCAAAAAGAATGCTGAAATAGCAAGAAAGGCACGTCAACTGAAGAAAGATGGGAAAATTGAGGCGACCTGGACCGCAAACTGCAAAGTCTTCATCAAAATATGAAATAATGCTTTATATTATCTTTTTTCTTTTACAAATGAATGAAAAATGAAAACGCAAGGGAGCTCCCTAGAGCAGATGAAAACCATGGTGATCAAAAGTGTGCAAGAGCTGGAGGTTTATAAAAGTTAAATATGGCCCAAATTTCTGACTCTCATCACATCCGAATCTAGAAGATCAATTTGTGGATTGTGTCTTGAATGATCCAAATGGAAAATTTGACCCTGACAATATTTTTTTTTTACAACAACAGAGCAGGCAAGTGCCACTACTATACTGAGGATCAATACAACAAATTAACCAATCTGGACGGTAAACTCTCATTAATGCATTTTAACAGCAGGAGTCTCGATACTAACTTTGGACACATCAAGAATTATATACAGAAGTTTCACCCCCAAAAAATCAATATCATAGCTGTTTCTGAAACATGGATGAAAGACAACAACTTAGACCTTGATCTCCAAGGATATAATATGGTATGTACGAACAGAACTGACAAAGGTGGAGAGGGGTCGCCTTGTTTGTGAACAGTAACATCAAGTTTGACATATTAAACAATATGTCGACAAGGGTTGATAATCTTATGGAATGTTTGTTGTCTGGAATTAGTAAGGAAAATCTAATAACAGGTTGATTTTCAACTTTTATTTCGAAAACGAATGAAATGTAAAGCACGAGACAAATCGAAACACGACTCCTTTATCTGTTTTAGATTATAGGCTACAGCTGTTGCCACCGACAGCATTACTCAAACTGACCAGGGGATGGCGACAGAGTTACGTCTGAAGACGGTGAATACTGAATAGTTTTCTGCCATGATTCATATACATACATTTCACAAACGCTAACTACACGTGGAGAACATTAACAAAAATAATAAAAATAAGAAACAACTGATATAATAATAAAACAAATACAGCATATTTTTGCCTGATTATGAGTTAATTTTCATTATGGTTTTATTTATTCTCTCTCTCTCTCTCTCTCTCTCTCTCTCTCTCTCTCTCTCTCTCTCTCTCTCTCTCTCTCTCTCTCTCTCTCTCTCTCTCTCTCTCTCTCTCTAAAACGCTAACAAAGGGGTACCACTACCAAGTTACCAACAATTTCCTACGGGTGTTCCTACATTTTGCGACACTCTCGCCATCTCCTGGCCACTTTGAGAAATGCCGTTGGGGACAAATTTTCCATTTGCGTCTCGTGCTATGTCCTATTTTCGTTTTAGAAATAAAAATCGAACTGTTATTACAATTCTTCTTACTCGTTCCAGACAACAAACGAGAAAATCAAGCTGTATTTTAATTATGATGTTTTCTATTTTAATCAAATAACGATAACGAATCGTTTTTCTATTTTTAGTATGTGTTTCCAAAAATAATATCCAAAGATCAAAAGGGATACGGTACCCACCAAAGTACTACAATCTATAAAAACATATTTTTCAGCCATTGTTATTGCGCTGGTGTAGCTCAGTGGTTACTTCGCCTAGAATCAATTCAAATTTAGAATTCGCATCTGCTCCATCCCTGCTCGGGATCGAACCACGAGCGCTGTCCAGTGTTTTTGTTATTTATTTATTTTTTACCTTTACTCCTCCCACTCACACCATTCAAAGACTAATATATCATATCCTTTGAGTCCATCTTGATACTGTTTAGATGTGTTCTCGTTTGCGGGTTATTTTCAGATTTAAATGCCTTGCGGTTTATGTGCTTGCTTTCTTTGGGTACTCCAGCTTTCTCCCACATTTGGAAAACGTGCATGTGATCAGTTATTTGATGAGTTTGACTTGCTTCTCGGTGGGAATGTGAGTGCAAGGGGTTGTTTATGTGTCCTGCAACTCGCTGGCGACCAGTCCAATTTGCTATGGGGAGAGATTTGTCTCAAAATTATTCACATAAATACATTCAGGATTTTCACGTGTTTCAGGTCCACGAACATATTTATGATTTTCAAGTGTTTTTCCACCATTCACAAATATATCCTCAATTGCATGCGCATTTATTTTTGAGACAAACATCACGCGGTTTCAAGATATTCACGCACACAAGTCCTCAGATATATTGTGTTTCTACTTCTTGTGTGTGTTTATGTGCTGCATGTTTAGGGGTACAGTAATCCGACACTTGCAAATAAAGTGTTTTCTTGTAGGTCACCTACAGAGTGATGCAGGTGTCTGAGGCAAGTTAGAAGGTCAGACAGATGGAGGTGCAGCAGTGAGTCTGGTAATAATATCCAAAAGGAATGAAACCCACCGAGGTAATATATCTGTATAATAAGACATTTTTCCATGAATGACGTTGCACTGGTGTAGCTCAGTGGTTACTTCGGCAAGAAACAATTCTATCACAGAATTTCCTCTACTCCAACCCTCCTCGGGATCAAACCACGGGCGCTGTCCAGTGTTTTTGTGTGTGTGTCTTCCGTCACCGGGATACGTAATACCTATTCAACGCACGTGGTTGTATGCCAAGATGTTTTCTCATGTGACGTTCGATACGACGTACATGGTATGGATCCAAGGTTTTTTCATTGTGATACTGAATTTATCTTACCATACAATTTACTTCATATAATTTTCGAGCATTTCTGACGTGAGAAATAGGTGCGAGGCTCTTTATTTGGAATATTATCCAACTGCAACCGAGATTATAATGTTTTATCTACTGTACAATTTTTACAGTAGGTATAATATCATACCCTCAGTTGTAGTTAAACATTTATCGTCGATTTTTGTCAGAGTCTATGTCGAGTTTACGGGAGTGAAATAAAGACCAGACCATTTACGTAAGTTACTCAACAGCGACTCTTATTGGTTGACACAGTGTATCAACGTTGACTTTCACTTTTTGTGTCGCGTGGGCAAGGGGCAGTACTGTACACATAAAGTAACATTACTCTCGTAATGATAGAGTGGTCGTGGTGCACGATTATTTCATGTGCAGTAAATTAGACCTTTTTTTTTCTTCTTTAGAATCAACCGATGAAAAATACTGACATTCGGTAGAGCTTATAATGCCATATGAAATATAAGAAATGAAATATGCTAGCAAATAACCGTCATTAGTTTTATACAGGAAAAGGATGGCTCGATATGAGATATTATCTATCATTATTTATTTACATTAATGTTTTATGCGGGCGGAAGAATCGGTGAAAGGTAAACAACATGAAGACTAATGACGCTATTTCCTGTCGCGCATGCGTAAAGTCGACATGAATGCTGTTGACAAATGTGGGAGGTGCCAAACCTCGGCGTAAGTAGATCTTTCTTTGTCACAGTAAAATATGCCCACCAAAATGCAGCTTACTGTGCGTAGCGTATAGATTTACAACTAACTTTAGGTTGTTAGCATCAATCACTAGGATGTGCATCTATTTAACAACCATAAGGTAAAGCGCTTTGTTAAACATCTGCAAAGAACCGCTGGGCCGAACGTTGTAGACAACAGGAAGGATCTCGTCCAGCTAGCAAAAAAGCGTAACTTCCGGTTTGGATCCATAAAGTATATGCATTTGACATACCCGTTGAAATTGGTCAAACAAAATTAAAAGCACATAAAAACCTAAAGTGCCGTTTATTTTAGTGCTGCAGCCTTTTCTTTTAAATTACCTTTACTTTATGCTTTAATTTTGAGCACAGAAACCACCCGTTCCCGCTACGACGACAACAAAACAACACAGTACTGTTGTATCTTTTAGCGGAAAATGTAGTCTAACAGCACAAACTACCAAAGTCGTTTTAGAACACATTTTAGACACACAATAACATGCGATACTAGCTTGTTTCTTAAACTAGCTACCATTGGACGTTTGTGCTGGGTTTTCTGCCAAACTTATAAACGCTCTCCATAGTGTGGCTGTGGGAGCGAGTGAAGGCGGTCTCCTTATCCAGGACTGTGGCCAGAAATGAAGAGGTGAGTGGGACCTGTATTGCTACAAACAACAACAAACACACACAGATACAAACATTGCTTGTGTTTAATTTACAGCCAACAAAAAAGCCCTGATGCAGATGGGAGCACTACTGTCAATGAAGAAGGTGAGGCAGTCAAATAAACTGTTAGACAATTTGTATAAGTACAGTGCTTATAAATTAACGGTTGTAGAATTGACTGAAAGTGTCCATCGATCTGTACTGCTTATCTTCATTAGGGTCATATCATATCTTGGAATTTGTAAATAATCCATATTGTTGTTAATTAAAGTCCACCATAAGAGTAGAGAGAGAGAGTGTGTGTGTGTGTGTGTGTGTGTGTGTGTGTGTGTGTGTGTGTGTGTGTGTGTGTGTGTGTGTGTGTGTGTGTGTGTGTGTGTGTGTGTGTGTGTGTGTGTGTGTGTGTGTGTGTGTGTGTGTGTGTGTGTGTGAGAGAGAATATCTGATTAGTTTAATTTTCAAAAGTTGTTAATAACATCCTCCTTGTGGATATGTGCTCCGACAGGCTCAGTGGCCACTGCAGAAGACCCAGCAGCTATTGCAGCCATTCAGTCAGCATCCACATTCACGGATCAACCCATCAAATACTTATTCAAGACAGAAGGAGGAGTTGGACAAGTAGGAAGGCGTCTTGACACATATACACTTTCTTGGCCGTCATCAAAATCCATGTTTGCTGGGATAATGTCTTGAATTCTTTATTTTTCAAACATTTTATATGTCAATGTTAAGGGCAGCACAGCCTTACAGTTCTAACTTCTCACGTTCAGGGTTCAAATCACAGCTCCATACTTCCTGAGTAGGATTTGAATATCTTGCCCATGGCTTGCTTTCTCTGTGTACTCCAGCTTTCTCTCACATTTGGAAAACATGTGTGATCAGTTATTTGATGAGTTTGACTTACCTCTCGGTGTGAATGTGAGTGCAAGTGGTTGTTTATGTGTCCTGCAACTGGCTGGTGACCAGTCCAATTTGCTATGGGGAGAGTTTTGTCTCTAAATCATTCACATAAAATATATAGTCGGGATTTTTACGTGTTTTTCAGATCCACAAACATATTCTGGATTTTCATGTTTTTCAGATCTGCGAACATATTCATGATTTTCATGTTTTCCCAGATTCACAAATATATTTGCAATTTCCATGTGTTATTTTATGTATGCACATCACGCTGTTTCAAGATACTCACACACACATCCTCAGATATTCACTCAGATATATTGTTAGGGGTAATGTGACACTTGCAAATAAAGTGTTTTCTTGTAGGTAACCTACAGAGTGATCCAGGTGTCTGACGGCCAGTTAGAAGGTCAGACAGATGGAGGTGCAGCAGTGAGTCTGGTAACCGGTTTCCCTGCAACCACTCAGGCTGTCACACAGGTGAGATTGTCAACATTGTGTACCGTAACCTCTAACCCACTGTTAAAACATTTTATTCAACAACGCATAATCAGAGACCAAATGTAGGAGTTTCCACAGTGTTTTTGGACTGTTATTTCCCAATGTGTGTGTTGTCTATACCTTTTATTGGTACTGAAATGATGGACCTCAGGCATCAGACATCTTGAAACGGCTCTCTGGGTTTCCATGTTGCTCAGCACAGCCTGTCCCTGCTGATCAAGGGTGAAAATGGGACTGACTACACCATATATTGGTCACCAGTTGGCCACAGGGCAATTTTGAATGCGAGTGGGAATGGATCCAGTGCTAGCTGCATGACATTTAGCCAAGTAAAGTAGTTTATAAAAATGTTAAAAAAGAAATGATAAATAAAGAAAAAAATAGTTAGCGTTATCGACTCGTATGAAATTCTTGTACCGGGCTGCGGTACATTACAATGCCTAGGCCTATAAACTAGGGACGGTCATTATTAATAACCTTATGATTCGATTTAGTTTATTTAGGTTGTGAGCTTGTGATATAATTTAATATTGATTCAGTATGAAGTAAAAATACACAAATAGGAGTACATTTTGAAATATTTAACCCTGCTACGTAAACGTATGTGGCATGTCACGTCACATTTTTTTAGCAATCAAAACAACTGAAAATATAAATTTGCATGCAACTTATTTATGCATATGAAGTACAAAGTATTTAAAAAAATACATGAAAGACTCAAGTGCACGTGAACTTCCAAATCTATGCCTATTAGTTGAAAAACATACTTGACGAATATGTTCGCCAGTGGCAGTAGACGGGTGGAACCATTCACGACACAGCAGAAAATGAATTAATTCCCATTATTTCTCTTTTTCTTTTTAATTACTGTTTTGTTTTTACCACAAAATGTTATTTGGCGGCTCCACTTTATTATCACATACATTAGTTCGAAGCAGTTCATGCTGCAACAAAGTATTGGATACGATCACTTTATTCAGTTCAATTCAGGTGATTGACAGTTGGATTACATTAGCAGAACAATTTCCTTGTGTTTGTAATGGATGTTTCTTGGTCCTCAGGCTGTGTTCTCCCAGTCAGAAGGGCTTGAGGGAGATGGCACCACTGAGACGCAGTACACATATTATCCTGCCACCATTGCTGACACCACAACAGGGACCATGGTGACCACAGTGCAGGCATCTGATACACTGCTCAGTCAGACTACACCCACGGGTAACAACAAAATGCCACTGTGCTATATGTACACTTAAAGAGGAATGCAATGAAATAATGGTAATTCCACCAGGTCTGTTGATTTTATTCTAATCTTGTTGTTGTTGTTACAGGGCAGCTCTATGTGATGATGTCACCCCAGGAGGTTTTGACAGGATCCAATCAAAGGACAATCGCACCCCGCACTCAACCATACATAGCGTACTTACATTATTATTTACCGCAATTTAAGCATAATTTATTACCCATAATCTTTAAATAAGGCGTGTTTTCCAGAAAACAAGAGGTTCCTCGGGGTTCCAGGGATGACAAACGGCGTGCACAGCACAACGAAGGTTATTAGAAATTTGATTTGGCACTTGATGCAGAAAAAGAAAAATGTTTCATTGAGAAAACACACTTCCTGTACATTTCTCACCCCAGTTGAGCGCAGACGGCGGGACAAAATCAATAACTGGATCGTGCAGTTGTCCAAGACAATACCAGACTGCAACATTGATTATACCAAGACGGGACAGGTGAGCTGGGCTCTGTTCAATGCCACAATCAGTCATATAACATTAATAGTAATTATCATCAGAAATATATAGCTTTTAGATAACACAGTGATGTTAAGTCATCACTCTTTCCATTTTGTTTAGAGTAAAGGGGGAATTTTGTCCAAAGCTTGCGACTACATCAAGGAACTCCGACAGAGCAACCTGAAGTTGGGGGACGATCTCAGCACACTTGATCGACTTAGGATTGACAATCAGCTTCTCCAACAGGAGGTATGTAGGTGTGAGAGAGAAACTATTGCGCAATTTGGAATTTGACCAACATTTTCTGCAAAAACTAGGAGTCATCATGCCAGCAATTTGAGTGAGATGTGAGTCTGTTATGTAACACCTGGTGTGAAGAAGTGACACCACCACATGAGAATTTACACAATTATCACAACCATATCGATTTTCATTAAAGCCTCGAGTGTTTCAATGTACCGATATTATTAATAATTAATATTTTTGATAAACTATAATAATTTATTATAGTCTCTTGAGTTTACACTGCTCACAAAAACTTTCGGGTGACACTTCTGGGCAAACCTAAAATGCACCATAACCTTCACAGTTCCTCTAAATTTGATTGCATATGTCCCAACTGTCAGAATTTCAGTACTTTCTTCACAACATACCAAACTGATCTGAATCGACCAATAAAGCAATACATTTCCAGGGATGTCCGCTTGGATCCTTTACGTTTTTAATTTGAACTGTTCGGCTGCTTCACTCTAAAAACAGTTGGGTCAAAAATAACCCAACTATGGGTCAAAAATGGACCGATCCTCTACTTGGGTCAATTTGACCCAACTTTGTGTCAAGAAATGGGTCTTTTAGTGTAAAACAACTCAATAAATATTGATCAGATCCTTTACTTGGGTCAAAAAATTGGGTCATTTTGTATAAAACAACCCAGAAAGTTGGGTTATATTGACCCATAAAGTGGATCGGTCCATTTTTGTTTCATAATTGGGTTACTTTTGACACAATTGTTTTTAGAGTGTTGGTTATGGAGAATGGAACATCTGTATGCCTTTTTCTTATGGAGGACCTAAACTGCCGGGGAAAAAAAGAATAAAAGTGAAACTAAAAAACGGATATAAAAATATAATTAAAAAATTAAATACAATAAAATATATATAAATGGAAATAAAAACAAAAACATTTATTTCAACATTTATTTATTATTTTTTGAAACTCATCTTATATTTTGTATTTATTTTGTATTTTAATTTTTTTTACAGCGTGCTTTTTGGTCCGTTTGTTTTGTTGTTACGGTCCGTCGCCGCCATCAGACGGCTCAGCGCGCCGCCTGCCACCCGCCCCATGGTTCACGCAGCCCGGCGCTGGCCACATGGCCACAACGCTCGAGTGAAGTTTCGGGGCACCGCGGCGAAAATGGGTTTACGTGTCCTGCCTCATATCTTCATCATTAAAATCAAGATTGTTCGCCCCAAACCATGCAGTCGTGCCCATTGACGGTTAAGCGCGTCATGCGTCAACTACCCGGGCATCCTCGAATTCGTCTCGACGAGACCTTTCCAACGCTGTATGGCCCGTCGCGTTCCGACATTGCTCGTCGCCTTCGTGACCTGGAGATAGAGGCCCGACAGTTTCCCAATTTCATGCCCTGGAACGCTCGTGCGTCCGCCACCGCCCCATGACTCACCCCTAGATTACACCGCATGCATGTACATTGCGGATCCGCTCAGCTAGCTGATTTGTTTCCATTTCCAGCTTGTTCATATTACACCGGCTGCGTATGCGCTGCAGATCGACTGCCGACCAGCCGGTCAAAATGGATTTCTCCGCCTCGTATTATCGTCATTAAAATTAAGAGTGTCATATCTAACCGCTGTTTTGTTGTTTGTGTGTTTAATTACTATTTTTATTTTTAGAAAAACATATCGTCCGGAAAAAAATGGATTGCGTTATATTTTTGTTTCTCAAGTAAATGTTTTGGATATTAGTTTAATTATATTTTATTGTTATTATTATTATTATTTTTAAATCTACAAAGGTTTGAACACTGAGTGTGTAGGCCTACTGTGTTTGAATAAGAGATACAATATGTGAGAAAATTTTAACGCCTATCAAGAAAAGTGCATGTATAAGGTGTGTGTGTTAGCCTTAAAACATGTATAATAAATGAAAAAATATAGTATGTACGAAAAAAACTGTTAGAATAAATGAAAAATATATATACTGTGTTGTATAACAAATCAATAAATAGTAAAAGTAAATAAAAAATAATTTTAATGAAAAAATGACTAAATTAAAAAATAACATGTATGACGAATGAAAAAATATTCATAGTAAGCTAAAAAAAATCATACTAAAATGAAAAAAAGCATATAATAAACAAATACATATATAATTAACGGAAAAAAAATAAATAAAGAAAATTTACTCGGATTTCATTATCTCGGGTTGTTTTTGGAACAAAACACTTGCGAGAAACGGGGGAACACTCTGTGTGTGTGTGTGTGTGTGTGTGTGTGTGTGTGTGTGTGTGTGTGTGTGTGTGTGTGTGTGTGTGTGTGTGTGTGTGTGTGTGTGTGTGTATATATATATATAGTTTTGTTGTTTGTTTTTAAATTTCCATTTGGATAAAATTTTTGAATTATATTATCAGAACAAGGCACACTAGCTATCGGGCCGCCATCAACTGGCACTATCCAGGATGTAAGACAATAAGTTTCAATTCTTATTTAATATTTAGCGTCTTTATACTGTATTATTTAAGCCTTTGAGAAAATATCACTTCTGTGTAGTTCACTTTTTTTGTAGTTCACTTTTTTGACCTGACGCGCAAAAAAAATTTGCACAACAGGGCAAAAAGATCAATGATACTTGATCAACAAGAACATGTTGATTCAGTAATTTAACGCTCGTGTAAAACCAGGAAATGGGCGTGTGCCACGGAGTTGCTCGCTCATCGCTGTTGGCCAATCAGATGACAGTGACAGCGCGGCCTCAGACGACTGGTTCTAAAAGGCGGTTCCATTGTAACTGCATGGCCCCAAAAAAGTCAAATGGAAACACGAACATCCAGCGCCAACCAAGGCCGACTCGTGTGGAACCGGTCCAGTGGAAAAGTGGCATTAACATACTGTTAATGTAGAACCTTATCCACACTTAAAATTAGATAAAAAGAGTAGAAGTTGCACTTGAGCTCTATGCTATAACTCGTTTAGGAATGATATGTGCCTTTGAGTCAGGTGGAGACAACGGTCGTTACATCAGCCCGTAAATTAAACTTTCTTAGAGTCGGCAACTCAGTCATTTTACGTTTACTGATTTGTAGAGCATTCCCTATGACTATATATCAAAAATGTGTTCCCTCCGTTCTGGTCTTGATATCATAAAATTTCAAATCTGCTAAATGGCACCTGCTTTGTCTTCTGCATCACTTTTACTCAGGTTGAAGACTGGAAATCCAAAAATCAGATCCTGAGGAATGTGCTACGTCAGCATGGCATTGTGGGATCATCTAGTACGGACCCACAGTGAAAAATGCTTTTTAGGAGCAGCTTTTTGAAGACGACCGCACCCAGGCCAAAACAGAACTTGAAATGCTTTGACTGACACTTACGAGGCTTGTCAAGCGTGCATGATATACAAGCAATTGTCATAAATATTCAACATGTCTCAAAATGACACCTTTTAATATTTTTAATGTTTTAAAAGTACTTTTTTCCCCCCCAATAATAATTGCATTGCATTTGAAAGAGAACTTCTTACAGCTGTTAGCTCAACAGTAGTAAGCTCTATGCGATGGCTGATAAGGCCTTTTCACACTGCACTTAGCAATACACAGTGTTGTGTCGACAAGCCATGCGAGGGCTCTAGGACGAAATACCACGTTGCCCAAGGTGGGTGCCTGCTGACATCACCACAGTGTAGCTTTCAAGTTGAAAAATGAGGGGCTGGCCAGTGATTTCAGAGTGCTAAAAGCCGCAAATCAACCAGAAGGAAAAGCCTCATTGTTACTCCTAGTCCTGCATGTTGCTACATAAGCACTTCCAAATATGGGCGAGGTTGCACCGGGACGCTGTCGTCATTGCACGCTACCCTGTGGTGAACAGCAAGAAACCAAGTGCAGTGTGAAAACGCCTTAATGCTACATTTACATTATGTTCCTATGGCCACAGTGGCGGTTTACTTGTATATGGCAATGTGGCAGGTTGCGTTCCACCACGATCTGACACGGAATGTGGCAGGGAACCTTAGTTTGAATCAGACTTGTTCACAAATGTTCTCCAAAGTTGCCCGGCGTCCATGTTTCATCTGTAGAAAGCCTGAACAGAATGTGAACAATATGTCAGACCTTGATAAGAACATGTAAACCATGCGGGACCCCCATCAGAACGTGACTGGCCATACTGGCGTCCGTGATAAACGGGGGCTGAACCGCAGTGCGTCTTTTGGACTCTGGAACTCAGCAACCGCTTCCATCCACAGCGCGTCATGGTTACCGTGATGAGCTGTGAGAAAACTTGACAGCTCAAATACATAGGAAAAAAATTGTCACAATTCCATGTCGCTCTCCATTTCAGGCAAACCAACCTGCCCTGGACGCTGAGAACATAGTGTAAATATAGTATAACTACTTGTTTCTCCAGTTTTCTTTATATGCTTGCATTATTGTCTCCAAACTACTGTATGTGTTGTTTTTTTAAAATCCATATTGCTTTGTGACATTGTTCTGAGTTTATAGAACATTTTGCTTTGTAATATTTGCATTAATCTTTTCCAATGCCTTTTGATTTAGCCTCACCTTGAATTGTAAGTTCATTGTAACAATGTAACGGAATACATGCAAGTGAGGACAGTTAAATCTTCATTATGTTGGTGGGCAGCAATAAATGTGTATGTTATGTGTTACTTTCACTTTGCTGTGTTAAAGTTGCTTTGTAAATCAATTACGCTGGCAGTACTGTATTTAGAAAGGGCACTTTATTTTTGTAGATTGGGTGGCGGAAGTATGTGCACGTTGATGTTCTGTGATGGACTCGCAATTGGCCTCTAGCAGCCTAAGCTAGAGGGCACTGGGGCAGCCATTTTATGTTGCCACTGCTCAGGGTTGGAGCGACGTGGTGGCCATGGACAGTTGGCCACCCCCATACATAGGGGAAAATTTTGATTTTGCAGATTATTCTGCTATTTTCTCATGGATGCAGAATTTATGACCCCTTGATACTCTGCCACAAATTACTTGCATTTAACTGCATATTTAGTCATTCATATATCATATATCCTTTCTTTTACAATTCACACCATAGCAAGTTGCTTACCATATCTCATGGTTTCATTAAATAAAATGGACACGCATAGTAAAAAGCAACATTTAGAATTGCGAGATTATGGTGTTTCCACATTCATATGCATATTAACGCTTCTGATGTTAATATAATCCAAAATATTGTGAGTTTTATTCTAATATTTCAAGACTAGCACGTCTGCGCATGTCCTCATAAATTTTAGTAACGGTTTTCGTTTATTTGCCAACAGGCTCAGACCTGCCCACTTTAGTTTTACAATGTTTTAATGAAGATGTATAATTGTATGCGTATTAGGATAACCTTCAAATTCCACTTTTAAAAATAATAAAGAAACTCAAATGCTGTAGATATAAAACATAAGATAAGGAGATGGGAAGGCGAGGTAGAAGACACATTTTCTATTTTTTAAGAGCTCACAATGACGAACTGCAGTCAAGTACACTTTTAACTTCCTTGTGTTTATAAATATGAGCTAATATGTGTTAATTACGATTAGCAAGCGCAGTATTTACCAAATTGAATACAAAATGCAAATGTTCGTTTCAGTCACATAAAAAAAATCGATATTTGTTTTTCAACCTTCAAATTCCACTTTAAAAAATAATAAAGAAACCCTCAAATGCCGTAGATATAATACATAAGGCCGAGATAAGGAGATGGTAAGGCAAAGTAGAAGACAAATGTTCTATTTTTTAAGAGCTCACAATGACGAACTGCAGTCAATCACACTTTTAACTTTCTTGTGTTTAGAAATATGAGCTAATATGTGTTAATTACAATTAGCAAGCGCAGTATTTACCAAATTGAATTCAAAATGCAAATGTTCTTTTCAATAACATTTTAAAAAATCTATATTTGTTTTTCAATACATCCCTTATTTACTAGACTTTTTCAATCCCAAAAAGCAGGTCAAGCCCTGCTATTTATTTATTCCTTCTCAGTCTTGCTAGCTTGCAAGGTTTTTTTTCGTCACAATGTAACCTACTATTCCCAGCAAATCCAGATACCACAGTAAACCGCGAAATTACTAGTAGAAAAAAATAATAATTCAAACATATTAATGGACCATGATTTACACATTACTGTATATTGCCAATTCCAAGTCAAAATGGCGGTCTTACTCGTTGAAATGAAGCTCTCCGCTCATTGAAAAGCATTGGGACTTTGGATCGTTGTACAGTCATTTAATTTGTGAGGATTATTTTGATAACAAAATGTGATGAAATGTCATTTAACTCCTGCTTTGTATGCTAGTCACAGGCAAAAGCAATACAATACGCCGTTTGTTTTCACAGTGTAAAGGAAGCGTTTACATTGCGTTGCATGCAGAAATTTCAGAAATGCCAGATGTTCAGAATTGTCAATTGTCTGTTTTGGGTTGCACTTATTGCACTAGTTTACCTGCCGTCGTCATCAGGCGCATGCTTTTCAGGGTTCTGTGATGATTTAAACATTTGACTTTGGTGCATTTGGTTGCTCTTTTTCTTGACCCCCCCCCCCCCCCCCCTATGGCTAGAAGCTACACTTTGAATACATAAAATCTATGTGAAATGGCGCTCACTAAAAATTTGACAAATAATGGGCTGTGGCGAGGGGACAGAACTTTGCAGGGGTTTTCCGCAGAGATGGAGCACTTGTTGCTTTTTTGACAGCATGGGGCACCCAACTCATGGTGTTGTTTAGGGTCACCGCAAGGAGGGTGATGTTTTCTGACTCAAGTGCAGTACCTTGAAATATTACCTGGGGATAGGGGTTGGTCTGCAGATCTTTTTTTTTGCGGGACACACCATGATCTGGGTCTTACCAGGGCAGAAGATGTGTGCGCGCGTGCGTGTGTACGTGCGCGTGTGTTTTATAAACCAGTGCTTGCATCGGCAGTGTTTGTTATTCAGTGCATTATTAACTTTAAATATCAGCAACATAATTAAAAATAGTTGACACGCCGCTGTTCTGATTTTTTGGTGCGTCTGTGCTAGAGATTATTGATGTGGGAAATATAAAATGTTTCCAAGTGCCCCCTGCAATGCGCTTGCTTCACGAATCCAATTATTTTTTTCTATGATATGCGAGTGGTCATGAAACGTAATTCGAGCCTACTGCCGAACGCGAATGACGTACAGTACTTGTTTTCTTTTGTTTCTCTCCACGCATCATTGTTGAATGCGCTGCAGGTAGGCTATGTGAGTCCACCAGTCCGTCCGTCGTTGACGGTGGATTCAATCATCTTCAATGAGAGGTGGTGAATTGACGTTTTATTTTGTAGTCTGCGTGGCGAACGAGGCGTGTGGCTCCAGCGGAAGTTGTTTTATTTGGTAGTGTGCGTGGCGGAAAAGGCGTATGGCTCCAGCGGAAGTTGTATAACAGTGCACGGCTGGCTGCAGAAGGCAAGAGAAGATTCTGTCCGTGGTGACAGAAGCTCCCTGAGCAATATCCAGGAAGAAATAAGCAGGCCGAATGATTTGTATACTGCTGGTTGCCGGCCACGGCACACTTTTACAGACTGAAATTAAGGTGAGGGATGTGTTCACTGCTGAAGATAATTAAACGTACCAGCCTACCAGGGCAAAGTCCACAGGGTCGATGTGGATGAGTCGCGACAAACTCTTGTGTCAGAACTCCGCTCATATCAAATCAAGCTGTTATTCCCATGCTGTATACCAACGAGTGAAATGTCAATATTAAAGTAATAAGTACACCCTGGCTTCTGGCAAACAAAGTATTTTGCATCATACCACGTATAATAAGAACGAGAAGATCTAACCAGAAACCAATATTTAATTTATATTTTATTTTTATATTACTATTATATTACTATTTCGCAATACTGTACATTAATTTAATAACCGATGCTCTAATTTTATTTCATGAAAATGGCAGCACGTCTTAACAGTCTTAACATTTTGCAGCATCAGAATATAGCTAGGTTTCATCATTATTCACAAACCTGTTGAAAACACTGGCAATAAGAGCTTGATCTCTTATACTCTGCTGCCACCTGATGGCCGTTTTTTGTAATAACCACCTTTGCTTTAAGCTACTTCTTCTGGTCAGAAGCTGCATCAAAGCCTTCTGTATCAAAAAGGGGCGGGGGGGGGTTATAAATATGTTGTTGTGAGTGAAGGACAAAGTATTAAAAATATATTTATTAATAATTCATTCAAACTCAAAAACGTACTTGTACATTTTGAGGTTTGAATCCAATTGTACATACTTTCAGGTCTGTATCAGAAATCTTAATGCAAACTTTAGGAGATCTATTTATATATTGACATTATGAGTTTCTATAACAAGTACTGTTATTATTCATCTCTCCTCAAGCAGAATGACGATACCGGCTTGTACAGTCACCTAATTGGGGTACCAAAGACCTTGCTTCCTGGCATTGGAGGAAGGAAGATTTTGGATTTTTGGTGGAAAACCGTCAACTTGTGAGTCTCAGTAACTGAAGAAGCTTTAAAGGGATACTTGACTTATTGAGCCATTTTCAGCAGTAAAAAGTTAATATTTTGTCCAGAGTGAATGTGATAACTTAATTATTTTTAATGTACAATTAATAACTTTAAAAACAAATTTTTCGACTTACTGTCGAAGATGATTACCTGTGCTGAGGAAATAGTTAACAACGATCTTGGCTCACCTGTTTTCTGGGTTTGGTCAGCAAACTGAGCCATGACTGGTCGTTAACTTTTTACTGCTGAAAATGGCTCAATGAGTCAAGTATCCCTTTAACATTGATAGTTTTCTCCATTCTTTGTCATGATGATGTTTACCTATTTTGCTAATTGTATGTCTGCTCTGTCCTCAGGCGTCAGTTATTCACAGAGGTGTATCTTGTCACTAATGCAGACAAGTGAGTGCAGAAGCCGTACTCCTCCTACTACTACTACTACTACTACTACTACTACTACGACAAGTACTCCTCCTACTACTACTACTATAACAAATACTCCTCCTCCTCCTCCTCCTACTACTACGACAAGTACTCATACTACTACTACTACTACTACTACTGCTACTACTACGACAAGTACTCATACTACAACTAGTAGTACTACAAGTACTCTTACTACTACTATTACTTCTACTATACTACAAGTACTACAACTACTACTACTACTACTACTACTACTACAAGTATTACAACATAAGTACTACTATTACTACTATACTACAAATACTACAACATAAGTACTACTACTACTACTACTACTACTACTACGACAAGTACTACTACTACTATAACAAGTACTACTACTACGACAAGTACTACTACTACTATGACAAGTACTACTACTACGACAAGTACTACTACTACTACGACAAGTACTACTACTACTACTACTAATACTAATACTACTTCTATTCCTACTACAAGTTTGATGTTTCCTCTGATTAGATATAAGCATTTTGAGCGCTGGGCCACAGCCAATGATTTCCCAGTGGAAAACATAATAAATGATGGCAGCACCACAGAGGAAGACTCGCTTGGCGCTGTGGCTGACCTGGAGCTTGTCATACGCAGTCGCAAGCTGCAAGACGACATCATTGTGGTAATAAGAATCTGTCGAAAATGAAACAAGTATCTGTGACATTTTCTGGCCTTGATTTCACTTCTGTGTAAGCAGATAGCTGGAGACATGTTGTGTGCAGACCAAAACATCGACATCACACAAGTGATCCGTTTCTTCCGGTCAAAGGTGAAAATCATTTTGTGTTAAGGCAATGACACGTTCGTTCAAAATCAAAACTGTACTTACTTTGTGTGTATGCTAAAGCCTGGAGAACTCATCATCTACTATGAGATGGAGGAAGGCGAGAAAAGCACTTCCAGGGGAATTGTGGAAGTCTGTCCTGATTCCCATAGGTGACAAGAAATATTCAGGAATTAAAATCAATCTCAAATGGAGACTGGGCTTGAAGTTAGTGTTGCCTTGTGATGCAGGATAACTCGTTTCTTGGAGAAACCCCGGAACGGGCTCACATCTTCTCGTCTGGCCACCGTGGTGTTCTACTGCATCCAGAAAGAGACTCTGCCCATCCTGTCTGACTTCATAAGTCAGAGGGAAGCCACAGACAAGTCCTTTGGAAGATTCTGGGTTCGTAAAAAGAAACATTGTGCTTTTTTAAAGAAGGCATCGCCAACATAGAATAAATCACACTTTGTTGCTCTCCCCCCACCTTCCACCCCAAAGTACAGTGGAGCCTCTGAAGGCAAGCACCATTTGTTGTGGGATGCAAATCAACCACCCATATCAGCCATAGGAAATAAATCATATAAAATAAGTTCCAGGGTCAAAGTGTTGCTATTGTAAAAGTAAATGTTCTTGAAAAGTTGTAAATAGCTGGCATACAAGTGTTAAAAAAAAAAAGAAAAGTTAACTGCTAAAAATAAATAAAGCTACTAACAGCCTTTAGGAAAGTGGAGCATTAAAAAAAAAGTTTTTTCCCAATCTCATTCAAATATAGTTGCAAGTTAATTTTTGTATAGTAAAAAAAAAAAAAGAAATAGGGATGGTTGATGGCTTTTTTTCCCAGACTGATACCAGTCCGACTCCTCAACTCTTGAGTAGTCACCGATGCATAAAATTTCCCCTAAAAATAATGACAGATAATTTTAAGAAAGACCTACATATCCTAATACAGCAGTTTTCCTTAAAATTGCATGAAATGAATGGCAATTTTCTATTCTTCTAATTTTTTATTTCTAGTTCCTGATTGTGACAGGGCCACATCAGTAGCTAGGGCTAAAAAAAAGAAAAAAATCGATCTTGAATCCATTTTCCTTTTCAAGCCCAATATCGATTCATAAAACCATAGATTGATTATTTAAATATCTAATTTTACTTCATAAATTCTGAAGAAAGTAGAATTTTAAATTCCAATTTTTTGTATCTTACTGTTTTCTTACTCTTTCTCTTTACTGTTGACATGAATGTAAAATTATTTTCTTAAATTTATGAAATACCTGACTTATTGCACTTTAAGACAATTCAGAATATTTTAGGTTTATATGTACAATTATTAAATTAGAATTATGAAAATATTTTCATCTCATCCTGGCTGATGTCAATGTTTGTGTAACACTTAACTGATTATAAAACATCTTACTCTCATTAATAACTAAATCATTTGACCAGTTGCTGCCTTCACAAAATGTACTTTGAAACCTTAAAGAATTTCCAAATTGTTGGATTTCAATGATAATCCACTTGTACTTTGGTAATGTTGGAAAAAGTTTTGTCATGGTCGAACAATCTTTTGTGATCCAAGCATTTTTTTCATAGGAGCGAGTCATCAACAAGAATCTTCTTGATGTGTTTGGAATGAAGCTTCCAACTGGTTTCCAGCTTATTGGACAAGTGGTATGTGTTTTGTTTTTACATGATAATTTTACTAGTTTCCAGTTGCATCATGCTTTGAGCATTTTTATGCCTCGCTTGTATGAGTTTGAGCAATAAGTGCTCCATATATTAAAGGGACATTCAGTGACATCTAGCACCATCTAGTGGTGAATAATTCATTAATTTAAGAGAACGACTGTTTATGTCAATAGTATGCAAACAAATATGTTGTATGACATAAATTTGTATTATTTTTTATAAGTTGGTGTTTGGGTCGATCGCTTACGTTCCACAGCTGGGGCCTGCAGGTGGTCATCACTAACTCTCGAGATTTGGGTCGTCGCTTTTACAAGCTTTTTTTTATTTTACTAGTTCTTCCCGCTATCCGCTCTTCTTAGCCACTCCAGCCTATGGCTCCGATTAACTCCCGCTAGCCGCTCTTGTTAGCTGCTTTGGCTAATTCAGGCTCACTCTTTCGGCATCACGACGACTGCTAAGTCGCCGTTGCTCGCTGAAATGCTTATTTGCTCACGCAAAATAAGAATTGGTGGTAGGCAGAGATGGCAAATCCAGGTCCAGAAAGTAAAAACCCTGCCACAGTTTGGCTTTAGCCCCTGATTCTAGTTAGCTCCCTAGCAGACAACTGAGTACCATGAGAGCTAGCTAGCTAGCACCTGAAACTAAAGACCCTGCCACAGTTTGGCTTTAGCCCCTGATGCAAGCTAGCTAGCTAGCTCGGTGGCAAAACCAAGTCCAGAAAGTAAAAACACTGTCACAGTTTGGCTTTAGCCCCTGGTGCTAGCTAGCTCCCTAGCAGGTAACCGAGTACCATGGGACTTGGTTTTGCCCCTGATGCAAACTGTGGCAGGGTCTTTAGTTTCAGGTGCTAGCTAGCTAGCTCCCATGGTACTCGGTTACCTGCTAGGGAGCTAGCTAGCTAGCACCTGAAACTAAAGACCCTGCCACAGTTTGCATCAGGGGCAAAACCAAGTCCAGAAAGTAAAAACCCTGTCACAGTTTGGCTTTCGCCCCTGATGCTAGCTAGCATCCTAGCTAGCCCCTGATGCTAGTTAGCTAGCTAGCTCCCTAGCAGGTAAACGAGCACCATGGGAGCTAGCCAGAGAGCTACCTAGCTAGCTCGGTGGCAAAACGTTTTTTTACTTTCGGTTTTGCCAACTCTGATGGTAGGCTTGCGAAATGTGGTCTCTCTTAGCCACTGTAGTGTGTGTGCTCATGCGTGCTTCTAAGGCTGTTCTTTGACCACTAGATGGCGCTAAGGACCACACATTAGGTCTTTAAGCATATATTTGCTCAGTAAAAGTGTCTTGCAGCGTATGAATTATTTATACATGTTGGATAATTTAGGAAGCAATTTGGTTTGTTATAATTTCATCAGAATCTCCAAAATATTGTCCACATAAAATATAACTGTCCTGATTAAATGTTCATTTACAGTCAAGCTTTACTGCTAATTTGTAAGTTCAACTGGATGTTGATTTTCTGGCATCTTATAAGGGAATTTGCATGTAAAAGTAACACCTGTATTTAAATGAGTGTCTCTTAACATCTCAGGGGCTGTCAGACTACACCAAGTGGCTAACTCGGTTCTCCACCAAGCAAAACAACAAAACCACCAGACCAATCACATTCCGGTCTTTTGCCAGGTTTGTGTAAAAACAGCAACAACGACCACAATTTAAGATTCCTATTGATTTATATTTAGATGTTTACCCCGCAACCAAGAGCATGTTATCATTGCAATGAATTGCCTGATAATGACAGGATTGGATTAATGGGAAATCCGTCTGACTGCTTTAACGGGAAAACCATCGCTATGACCATCACGAACTTCTGGGCCGAGGTCACCCTTGTGAAAAGCCAGACTTTGGTACAGCAATACACACCCATTGGCGCACCACCACCGAGAACAAGAATTAAGTAAGTTACTTTGATATTACAGGTTCTCGTTCCTCATCCCCTCAACGACCCCACAGAGTTTGGAAGCTTACAAGATTTGTTCAGTATTAGTAGGAAAGAAGGGTGTGTATGATAACACTAACATATTACCATAACAATATATTATTTTCTGTTATTGTAACGTGTCGTCTATTGTACGGTTCATCCCCTGCAGCTACTTTGGAGGCCTTCGGCTGCTGCAAGCAACCTGTAAGAAATTCTACCAGTTCTGCTGCAAACAAGGGTGAGATTTTATGGAAGCACTATATTGAATACTGTGGTGTCCAATCTATGGCCCATGGGCCATTTGTGGCCCACCATCCACTTTTAAGCGACCTTCGGCAAATACTAAAAATGACATTTGCTACTAGTAATTTTGTCATGCAAGTGAACTATTTACTATTAAATGAGTAACAACATTTCTCTTCACAACACTTTGATGAATAAAGATAATAAATTTTTGCAAGCAAAAACGGTTGCCTCCACTTTCTATCTCTATCACATTAATGATTCCCAAGTAACGGTTTTCAAAATGGTCATCTCATAAAATATTGCTCCAGTTTTGGTTCTGAAGATACAGATGGGATTTGACTGCTGTTCAGTGCAGCGGCAGTTATTTTCTGGTGGCTTACAGGGTCTCGACCACCCCAAAATCTTGTAAAATCCCAAACTGTTTACCTTATAGAAAGCTGTACAGGTAGCAGTAAAAAGAAAAAGAAAAAAAACGAGGTCTGTGCAATTAATGAAATTCAGTTAAAATTGCAATTATTATACTCAACAATTACAAAATCAGCATAATCGCCAAAAAAAAAAAGATTATTCATACAAATTTTTTAGTTGTTTAAATTGATACATTTGCACCCTTTTTAAATTTCAAAATAACAAATTTAATAAATTGTGTTTAATCCAAAAGGACCTTGCATAATTATAGTGTATTTTTGTTTTTTTGCGTTTAAACATTGTCTTTGTTTTGTACCCAAAAATAAATGACCGTCGTACTGCACAGTACACACACACACACACACACACACACCCCTATATATATATATATATATATATATATATATATATATATAAAAATTCAGTTTGGTCCAAAAGGAACTTACATAATTATAGTGCTTCTATTTTTTTAATTAATCTTAATATTTTTAAATGCTTAAAAATGTTCTTGTTTTGTACCAAAAAATACATTAATCTTTTGAATAATCGTGATTTCGATTATTACCAAAATAATCGTGATTATAATTTTTTCCCATAATTGAGCAGCCCTAACACTTACAAATAAACAATATGTAATTGCTTGATTGACTTATTTGGTGTGCTTGATCAATTAAAGTTGAAAAAAAATTAAAACTGGCCCTTGCATCCTTCAATTTTTCTGGCCCTCGGAGAAAAAAGTTTGGACACCAGGCTGTTCACATTTAAAGCAAGAATATTCATAATTTTTATCTTTGAAAAAATATCATCATTCACCAACTCACAACTAAGAGGACAGCTCGTCTTCAAGGGGACATATTAGCAGGGGCGGACAGGCCATCAGGAATGTCGGTCCATTTTCCGGTACCACTTGATAAATCGTAGTCAGCGCATGTCGCCGGCAATTTAGTAATTGACGTGTGTTTCACCACTGATGTGTCCCTTCCACGTTAATCTCCGCAGCATCGCATTGGCAAAGCAGAACTTCACACTCAAGTATGACACAAATATTCCACGACAAGTGGTGAGTGTCTATGTCATGTACTAATTGCCTCACAACCAAGAAAGTAAACAGAAAGAGGAACCTAAACGTCCTTGTTTGTCTTGTCTGTCTTCTTGTAGGGCCTCGCTGGGAGCAGGTTCATAATTTTATTTCCACGTGTCATCCCATTCAAATGGCGTAGGGCTGGGTTTAAAAAAGCGAAAAATCCATATTGAATCAAAACTATGAATCGATTGTTTTATAAATCTCTTTTCCCCATAAATTCTTAAGAAAATTTAATTTTAAAGGCCATTTTTTGTCCCTTACTCTTTTCTTGAAATGTACTGTTCATATGAATTTGAAAGTATTTTCTTACATTATGAAAGACCTGACTTATTGCACTTTAAGACAATTCAGGATATTTTTCAATAATATTTAAAAATATTGAATTAGAATATGAAATATTTTCATCGCCAGTCATGTCAATGTTTGTGTAACACTTACAGGATCTTTGTGCAGTTTGTCACTTTTTACTCGCGACTGCCATCTCTGGCCCAAAGCGTAACTGCAGCATTTGTGTCAGGCTCGTTCATGGTGCGCGTGCAAGTACGTGCACGATCTTAAAGCGACAGCCACAGTTAACAAACAAAGACATGACTTCATGTGAGGAAAGAAAAACTCCGCCCCTCCCCAAAGAAACTGTGGAGCGCACTCTACTAAAAAGGGAAGATAAAAGCTGGTAGGTGCAGTCAGAGTAAAACAGTCAAGGCTCTTTGTACTCATCTGGGCATTGGTGGAGCATGCATGATGTAGAAAAAGCTTTAATATTACCTTTTAAAATGGCACAATGCACCTTTAAGTGATTATAAAACGTCTTACTTTCATTAATAAACTAAATCATTTGACCAGTTACTCCCTCTGCAAAATTAATTTTGGAATTTAATAGTTGCGGAGTTAAGAAGAATTGATGTGCCATACTTAATTGATATTGGATTGAATTGAAGTGAATCAAAGCAAATCTGGAAAAATCTAAATTGAATCGAACTGAACTCTTGTGAATCGAAATTGAATTGATTGAGGAAATTAGAATCGATACCTAGCCCTACTATACATGTTTACATGCTCTTCAATGCAAGATGCTCAAGTTAATGCATGTTTTTCATTTTCATTTATATGACATATTTACCTGGTCTTGCAATATTCTGTGCAGCGCCATCGTCTCAGCTACTCTGAAGTGTCTCATGAAGTTTTACAACCTGACAGATAATGTAAGGAGGTCAAGTATTGACCTGACACTGCCTCACTGATACTTACTTCTTTATTGTTACCTCCTCCAAGTGCATAGTGTTGTCATTCCAAATGATTCAAGCCCATTGGAGATTTTATTTATGGTATTAATAAAATATAGGACTTTCGTTAAAATGGTTTGCATTCAACAGACAAGAACAAAATTAAAGTTTGTCTATTGAAAGACTGAACATTTTGCAATTAACTCATTCACTCCCAGCCATTTTCACTGAAGCAACCCCCTTCGCTCCCGGCTGTTTTACTGCATTTTGATTTTGCAAGGCCCACAGAATATTGTGTTATACTGTTATAAAAACATGGAGCAGACCAAAAGAAAGATTAGAGTCTCTTCTTTCATCAGGAAAAAAAAGTATATTTCTATCGGTTTATGTTTTGCAGCAATTAGCTACTATAGCTAAGTTTCATTATTCACAAATCTATTTAGAAATGTGAGTAAAATAGCTTCTTTTTTTTCAACATGGCGCTGGTTGATCTCTTATACTCTGCTGCCACCTAATGGCCGTTTTTTGTAATAACTACCATTGCTTTAAGCAACCTCTTCAGGTCAGAGGGTGCATCAAAGCCTTCTGTATTCTCTTACATAAAAAAAACATTTAAAAAAGTTTAAATATGTTTTTGGGGCCAAGCAATATTTAAAATATTTTTATACGTTTTTGGGAGCAAATGAGTTAAATGTAATTTATACTGGGGCCTGTATAATTTAGATTCCAACTACTATGCACACATAAGAAAACATGTTGGTACCCTTCTGTTAATGAAAGAAAAACATTATAAAAGAGAGAAAAATAAGAATCGTAATAATAAATGAAAACAAATGAAAATCTGGCGGGTGGGGGGAGCGGGGGGCTGTGGGCCGGTGGGGTGCCTGGTGGACCCGCCGTGCCCCATTGTGCTGCGTTGAGCTTGGGGCGCGGGCCGTGTTGGAATGGGGGGGGGGGGGGGGTGCGCTCCGGGCTCCTGGGTTTGCTATCCGGCCGGTGGCCACTGTGGCCCGGAGGTTGTGCTTGCTCTGTCCTGGCCGGGGTCGACGGCTCCCCTCTTTGGTGGAGGTTTTCATGCATGCCAGATCCACCACACCAGCATCTACCGAAATTCAAACACAATCTGCTTCTTCCTCTGGTCGTTGAATCGGTAGAGGCTGATGTCTTTGGATCTCACTCTGCTTCATCTATCCTTCCTTCCTTTCCTCAGTATTTCCTTTGGTCTCTTGAGGTCTCCCTAATTTGTTGGAATTTACACATTTCTGGGATTGGTGAAAGATTCTGGTTGGTAACCCGGTGGGTAGTAGGTAATGTCTGGTGGGTGCTGGATTTCGCTTTTCTTTCTTTTCTTTGATCCTTCCTCGGGTATCCTGACAACCTCACGACTCTAGCTAGATTCTGAAGTATTCGGTTTAGGTGAACGGTATGGGATTTTTTAATAGGTTTTAGGTGAATTAATGAGCACGCACACACCCGCACATGCACATACTCATGCACATACAAAAAAAGAAAAAGAGAGAGTGAGAGCAATGATGATGACATGTCGAATCGGTAAGATTACTGAATGAACAATACTGAACTCTCTCTCAAAAAAAAAAGTAAGTTATCTTTCAATGTACTTTATAAGCACATACCATTCAAATCTTATCATTCAACTAATAGCATTCAGCTTTTCAGCTTTTCCACGCAATTTCTGCAGAAATTGCACTTTGGGTTTGTTTGTTAAAATAATTCTGTTGAACCACAATTAAATTTTCATTTTCAATTTGCAATTCAAGTTTCATTGGTTAATTCTCTTTACATCTTGACTAGGATTGTTTTTCTTACCTAAGTTTTTTCTTTCTTTCATTAACAGAGATTTACCAACAACTTTGTCAACGTGTGTATGTATGTTTGTTACCACTGTATCTGGAATTTTTTTTTGACTAATTGCAAGAATAATAGTGAAAATCAAAAAACTCAACTGCACTTGGTGGGAGTCACAAATAACATTCAAAACACCTTTCATTTTGAACTCTCATGTTAAGATGATTTGATATTAAACATTGGCAAACTGTTTTGTTTACTTACATACCAGGACCTCCCAAAGCCAGTCCGAGCCAACTTCATTCTTAATGTGGAAACTGATGAACTCTTGATTACCGCAGGCCTTCAAGATAGAGTTGCACAGGTAAGTAACCACACGTAAACAGGGCTGGACTGGCAATCTGGCGTACCGGGAAAATGCCCGGTGGTTCGACAGTCATCATGGAGCCAAACGATGCTGTTAAAAGAATATATTCATTCTTTTTTACTTATTTTCCAAGAGCCCGAGCCCCATCTTAGAGGGTGCGACCCACTGTTTCACCTTTGCTATTGGCAGTTGTCTGTACAAGTCAGGTTTTGCTACGTATGCATTTTACAGACAGGAAAGCACAAACTGGACCATCACGCACATATATTAAAACCTTTATGGCGAAATATTTACAGCTGTATTCCATAATATTCCTAAGCCTAACCACGCATACAGTATCGACATGTTATGAGTATGCTGCAGCCGCAATACCAAAACCCTACTCTATTTTAATTACAATAGTGTAGTATCACAGACAGAGAGGTCGTCACAGTACAATGTTCCACTCTTAAAACCAGACTCTGTAGTAACCAACTCCTGGCAGCAATTATGAAATCACTGCTCCTGTGTTTAGTAAATGTACCTACAGTGGAACTTCGGAGTTTGAACGTCTCGGAACTCGTACAATTCGGACTTCAACCAAAAAATCGGAGTAAAAAATGCCTCGGAGTTTGAACTGGTGTGGGGCCGAAAACTTTTACCTCCAAAATAGTCCATTTTCACGAGACCCCAAAAATGGCTTGTTTGTTTAACCATTTGCATTGCATCATCAAAAAGAGTAAGCCATTTTCAACATTTACCATTGGTAAATAGTTTATAAGATTTTTGAAAAAAGATTGAAAAATCAACCAATTGTGACTTAAGAGCAATCGGTCCAAAGCCAGCGATATACAGTATGGTATACACTTTTGCAGCTAAAAACACATCAAACGATTTACTAAAAGATCTTGGAGTGTGTTTGTGTTTATTTTTGGTCAATCCATCTAAAAGATAATGCGACATCAGAGGGCACTAATGTTGAATTGGAGGGCTCACAATCCCTGTAATAGTTCAAAGCTATTTGATGAGGTTGAGATCAAGACACTCTTGCCACACCAAACCCTCCAACCGATCCTTTTTATGGCGTGTACTTTGTGCAAATGGTCGCAGTCATGCTGATATAGAATCTATCAGCTCCCACAAAGTTAGAAACATGGAATTATCTCAAGAAGATCTTAGAGGTCTCGCACTCCACCTTCAACCCTTAAATTATTTATTGATTAAGAGCTGTGTGTCACCACTTTTGTAATGTAATGGTGTACCTGTTTGTCATTACTCCTATGTACGCAAGCAGTAGCAGGAAAATATGATTTATCGTGCAGGTCTACGAAGGTTTAGTCTACATGGACTTCAGCAAGAAGCTCATGGAAGAGCAGGATTACGGTATTCACACCACTGTACAGGATGTATAAATAGATATCAAAGTACAAACAGGTTTATCGTTTAAATGGACTTCATATGTGTGGTCTTTTAGGAAACTACATCTCTTTAGATATGAGTGACTTGCCTCCATTCTGGTTGGCCTACCTGAGTGACCCCAGTGACTCTGGACGCATTCATAACAACGTACGGCAACGCTGGCTAAGTGGTAGGCTGATATATCCTTTTTCAGGCTTCTTCTTCTTCTTCTTCTTTTTAAATGCAGTATAGTGATTCCTACCTCCAATTGCGTGGGTTGTGTTTCAGACCACCCCTACAATAAGTGAAATCCGTGATATAGAAATACTCTCCCCTATATAAAAGCTCTCTAGGCATGTTTTTATAGCATTTTCACCACTTAGATTTTCAAAATGTCTTTAAACACACTTGTAAAACAATACAAACACATTTAATACATATATTGAGAGAGAGCAAGAGCACTAAATAACACAAATATTGTACAAACATTGTAGTGTGGTTTACAGTCAACTGTGGCTGTTTACAGTAAACAAATATTTTTTTGTCAACTAACAATCTGAACTCATTCACTCCCAGCCATTTTCACGAAAGCAACCCCCTTCGCTCCCGGCTGTTTTACTGGATTTTGACAGATTTTGCAAGGCCCAGAGAGTATTGTGTTCCAGCCTATAAAAACTTGGAACCTACCAAAAGAAAGACTAGAGTCTCTTCTTTCATCAGGATGATCTCTTATACTCTACTGCCACCTGCTGACCATTGTAATAACTACCATTGCTTTCTACAGTCCAGAGGCTGCATTAAAGCCTCTGTATGCTCTAGCATAAAAAACATTTGAAAAAAACAACCCTGTATAAATATGTTTTTGGTACCATGGTAATATTTAAAATAGAGCGTATTTATACGTTTTTTGGAGCAAATTAGTTAATTTATCATCTCATAATATACACCAATAATCACGCCCAAAGATGTACATATAAAATGAACCCACAGCCGTTGCTTTCTATAGGCATAAAAAGCAGGAATACTGCTGAGGGGCAAGTTTCAATGCCGAGTTATCGGTATTGGTGCCAATACCAGTATTGGCTGCCCTCTTGTGGCTTTTTTATGATCAGGAACTAGAAATTAGAAGAATAAAAAATTGCCATTAATTTCGTCCAATTTTAAGGAAAATGCTACATTTGGATATACTGTAGCTCTTTATTTAAAACTACCCGTCATTGTTTTTTGGGGGGAATTTTATGTACTAGTGGTGTCAGTATTTGGTATTGTCTCAGTGACTATATTCAAGAGTTGAGAACCCGTCTGGTACAGAACATCCTTAATTACAGCAGATGACATTCAATATTTTTTCTCCAAAAACTAGGCTGTGCTGCAATACTTCAGTTTTGTTCATTTTCTTTCAAATGTACACAGTCTCAAACTGAATCAGCGCTTACGTGTGGTCAATGGTAGAATTGCACCCAATATAAACAAGAGTTACCCAAAATAGATTTAAATGAACAACAAAAATAATTTAAATCCGCTGCACACGTATTATAGTAACATGTAAAACTCCAAAAGTCAGAAAACTGGAATCAGTCATCATAAGATCAGTCGTTACCTGAAAAAGGTACACAATGTTTCATGTAGTTTTATAATCCATATTTTATATTGTATAGCTTAGGGCTGGTCAAAAAATCAAATTCATTCTATTACTTTGTCATTTTAAAAATCAAATAATTTAAAATGAGCTAAATTGAGGTAAACTCTTGTGTTCTTCTGGATTATTCAAAGTTGATGTTCTTGTGTTAGTAAATAAATAATAAATAAATGTTTGTTGGGTTTATTACTTTGATTAAAATGGATTAAAATCGTAATTTTCCAGAATGTTGGGGGGGAAAATATTTATGGGCCATTTCGCCCGACGCCTAGTATAGATATTTCTTTACAGTTGTCTTAACGTGAATAGTGGTTGCCTATTGTTTCGATATTTAGCATGAGTTGTCTTTCTTCAGGGGAGCCTCTTGTGGTCAAAGCCATGGAGACGTTTGCCCAATTTACTGATCAAGCCAGGTATATCAAGTCACCAAGTCATGCTTTTAATGCATTTTTTTTTCTTTTGCCTAGATGACTCTTTTCAGAAATCATATGACATAATTTATTTAAAGATTAAAAGAAAAAAATTAACAAGACTATGATTTCACCTTAACAAGTGGATAAAAGAAACGTTTCATCTGTTCTCTCAGGGTGGCTCTAATGGAAAAAGACTGGAACCGTCTCGCGGAGCTAATGGACCGCAACTTTGAGCTAAGGAGGTAAACCGTCTAGTCTGTTGCATTAGTAGGATTGGAAAACCTTTTGTAATACACAATATTTTCCACATACTAAAATCGTTTTTAAATGTGTAAAAGACATGTCTGTGACATGAATTCGTCAAAATTGACTTTGGATCTAATATTTTTGCTGTCCCAAAATCAGCTAAAAAACGCTTTGTTCAAAACAGCCTGTTTTAGGGGTGTGTCACTTTTATGTAAATAGCGAAACCAGGCCATGCCCAGGCCATACCCTTCTCTCTAAGGGGCTGTGATTTCGGTCATGGTAGCCATGTGCTAATGTTGTGAATGGAAACGACTCGGCCAAGGCGAGCAGAAGCAGTGTGGTACAACCGTACCAATTTGAGCCAGACAGACATGTCTTTTACACATTTGTGAACTATTTTAATATGTGGAAAAGTGGCATCACGTTTTACCGTAAGAAAAATTTGCATAACGTTACTACAGAGACTGTTTTAGCGTTAGTTTGCGATTGTCTAGGCAGTGGTTATTTTGCCATAACCGGCAACTCTTCTGCGAGCGTTATTTTGCCATGAATGTCTCTGATTTGCCGTGAATGATTGTAGACATTTACAAGCGGTTATGAATAACACAAATGTGCACATTTAGGCCACTGCGCGGTCGCAACGTGCAATCCGTCTCGTCAAGACCACTTAGCGGCCGGTTAGCATCACAAAGTCACGTCAACTAGGTGGTGAGTTGCCAGTCACGGCAAAATAATCACCGCGGATTGTTTCTTGGCAAAACAATACGCAACCGCTTCAGTATTATCCAACCACTGCTTGATCATATCTGAGCTCTTGTAACCAAACAACCTCCACACGACAAATGTAGATCCTACTTTAGGCACAAAAAATACACCGGTAATATGGTGCAAGGTATGATATGGCACATCTTTAATTGAAAGGATAGGAAGAATGGGTAAATCAAAATAAAATGTTAAACTTAGATTTCTTTCACGTTTGCAGTCGTGTCATACACAGCTTTCATTAATAAAACAGTCCTTCAAGAAATGCTGTCGGCACACGTCCTTCAAAAATAAAATGTATCCACTGTCTTCTCAAAGACTCGGACGTCGGAAGTGGAAAAGCACTGGGATGCTCATTTCACAGCTTCTCGAATTTCATTGGGCGTGACAAACCTTTACCACAGGCGGTGCCACTAACCCGAGGGGGCTGGGTCGAGTGCACTTCCGTGTCTTGTTGACCTCACCAAGTCACGGAAGTTTAATCTGCTCGTTTGAAGCACACGTTTTAGAAAGGAAGAGAAAGCTAAAGAAGTCGTGGACTGACTTTTTTCATACCTGGTTGGATTGTAGACAGGCCGAGGGTGCATATTAATGATTGAAAACCCCACTAAAGTGCATTTTCATACCCTGTATTTTCTTAAGGCTAGATATTTCTACTCAAAGTTTCAGTGGGAAAAACAGCTTTCAAAATCAAGAGGGAAAAACCTTTACCTTAATTTGACAAATAAAACTGCTAAAAGGACGAGACTAATTAACGTTGATACAACACACATTTAAGAGAGTTTTTTTCTTCAGTAGCTAGGTTAATAAGCTAAAATTTAATCATGGGAAAAGAAAAACCTCCCTTGAGCTGTCACCTTATCGTGGTGAAGGGGTTTCCCAATGATTTGGGAGTATTGGGGTGCCGAACCCCCTGGTACAGGTTGTTCGGTCCTTATACGACCATTGTCAGCGTTTGGTCCGTATTGCCGGCAGTAAGTCGGATTGGTTTCCAGTGAAGGTTGGATTCCGCAAAGGCTGTGCTTTGTCACCAATTCTGTTCATAACCTTAATGGACAGAATTGCAAGGCGCAGCCAAAATGTTGATAGGTTCTGGTTTGGTGGCCTCATTGTTACATCTTTGCAGATGATGTGGTACTGTTGGATTCATCAAGCCACGATCTCCAAATCTCAGTTGGAAAAGGGTGGAGTGCCCTTTCCAGGTTGGGGATGAGCTTCTGCCTAAAGTGGAGGAGTTCAAGTATCTTGGTGTCTTCTGCATGAGTGAGGGGAGGATGGAGAGAGGGATTGACAGGCGGTTGAGTGCAGCACCTGCAGTGGTGCAGACTCTCTGTTGGTCTGTTGTGGTGAAGAAGGAGCTGAGCTGATAGGCAAAGCTCTTGATTTATTGGTAGAGCTACAGTATATTTGGATCTTCACTATGGTCACAAGCTGTGGGGCTCTCCCTTCGAGATAGGGTGAGAAGCTCGGACATCCAGAAGGCCCTCAGAGTTGAGCCTTTGCTCCGCTTTATTGAGAGGCGCCAGATGAGGTGGTTTGGGCATCCCACTGGGATGTGTCCTGGACGCCTCTCTTATGAGGCGTTCCGGGCATGTTCCACGAAGAGGAGGCCCCGGGGACAAACAGGACACGTTGGAGACACTATGTCTCCTGGCTGGTCTGGGAACATCTTGTGATTTTCCTGGAAGAGGTGGACCAAGTGGCTGGGGAAAGGCAAATCGGCCCGACCCCAGAGAAGGAAGGAAGAAAGGAAGGAAGGAAGGTGTAGAGCCACATAGTGACAAGCATGTTTAGACTAAACGGCAAAAACAAAACCTTCTCCAGGTCCGTGTACTCTGATGAGTCCCTTGGTCCCGGCAACCTCAAGATGGTGGCGTTAGCGAAGCAGGTAGGCACTGTATAAGTTCATATTTTATTCAACAACATTCAGTTTCACATTTGTGTCTTTCTTATGCTCTGTTGTTCTTGCAGTTTGGCTCAGCTGTGAAGTTACCTGGCAGCGGAGGGGCAGTGGTGGGATTGTGTCTAGACCCGGAAAAACTAGTAAGATTACGTCTCAGAATATTTCCAATTGCCATTGCCTTTATTGAGGGCAGTGGTGCTCAAACTTTTTACATCAAGTACCGCCTGTAGGACCCTGAAATATATGAATTTTCTGAAAATGTAATAACACCTGAAAATGTAATGCAATTTGTACTTTGTCAAAAATGTGGTATTAAATGTTTCAGAGTTTATTTTAATTCCCAAAAATGTATTTTTAACACTGACTGATTTAAATGGAGGTCTGTGTTGGAGTTATTTGACACAGTTGATTGATTTAGTGTTAAACCAACTCTGCAGAGAGTTAATCAAATTAAGGTCCACCCACTTGATTAGAACTGTTCTGCCACAAATACTTCTGGATATGATATATTTAATATAATATTTTAATTAGGTATTATATTATCGCTATTTTATTTATTTATTACAATATCAGTCAGGATATTTGACCACATTATTGGTAAAATGTTCAGGTGTTATTATTACATTTACAGGAAATTATTATATTATAGGGTGCTACACTGCCCTCAGAAATGTTTAGCTCTCTAAGTGCCGCCATAATGACCAACATTAACATAGTTTTAAGGTACAGAAGGTGAGGTTTTAGTCATAAAAATCACATGTATTGCACCTAAGTTAAATACAATTGAACTGTACTTGAAAAATTTACTTTACTTGAAAAGTTGAAACCAAAAAAAGGTACTGTACTAGATTTCATGTTTTTAAATGTAAATTTTAACTGTATTTAATTCAGTGATGCTTTTGCATGATATAAACCACATCATTTTGAACATGAAAAAAATGTTTGGAGTCAACTTTATCAACTCTTTGTCAACTTTACTTACTGTTGTATGACTGAGTAGGTTAAAACACCTCAAGCTCAACCATGCGCCACAAAGTCTGGGAAGCTTGTCTCTAACACTTCAGTTGAACTTGCTCAAGGGTCACTGTCACTCCCTTTCCTCTTTTTCACATCATATCTGTCACTCTGTGAATAACTGCTGTTCATTCTAGTGTGTGCAACAGCTCTTTTCTCTAAGTCAGTTGGGATCAAAAGTGGCAAATCCGCTTCCAGAAAATCCCTGCCACAGTTTGGCTTTAGCCGCAGGTGCTAGCTAGCTAGCTCCCATAAGTGCTCATTTACCTGCTAGGGAGCTAGAGCTAGCATCAATGGCTAAAGCCAAACTGTGGCAGGGTTTTTACTTTCTGGACCTGTATTTGCCACCTGTGCTTGGGATATCTTCAAATCCCCCCATTACTTTAAATATGTGATAAAAGGGATGTTGGTGAAGATTAACAAAGCTTGAATTCACGTAGCTTCCTAGTAAGTGCAACAGCTACTAGAGGTGGGCGTTTGACTATATTTTGCCGTTCCGTTATTCGTAAGCGCCCTGGGTACACATCTGTCATCGTCCGTCTGACAATTTTCCATCCTCATTTTGTCATACTATTTTAACCACGCGTCCATCATCGCTTTCGTCGACACTATTTTACGACCAGGTGTCCAGACACTCACGACGAAATGCCCACCTCTTCTATTCAGTAATCGAATAAGCAAGTAGATTATTATACCGTCGCTGTATTCAGTAGTTAAATAACAAAACACAATCTAAACAATTCACATTCTCACGAAACACACCATTTAACTAGTTAAACTAGTAGTTTAACATACTAAACTAGCACAAACTGTTGTGATATCATACATGTATGCTATAATGTAGTCGTGGCCAAATGTTTTGAGAATAACACAAATATAAATTTTCACCAAATCTACTGCCAAATTTTTGATGATGGCAATTTGAATGTACTCCAGAATGTTATACACAGTGATCAGATGAATTGAAATTATTTTTCAAGTCCATATTTGCCATTTATCCGCTCATCAAGAACTTCAAGGAGAGAGGTTCAATTGCTGTGAAGAAGGCTTCAGGGTGCACAGGGAAGTCCAGCAAATGCCAGGACCGTTTCCTGAAGTGGATCCACAAGGCAAAAGTGATAACAACGTGGGTCAGAGAGAACAACATCAACATTTTAGGTCCTTGGCCAAGAAACTCCCCAAACCTTAATCCCATTGAGAACTTGTGGTCAATCCTCAAGAGGCGGGTGGGCAAACAAAAACTGACAAATTCCAAGCATTGATTATGCAAGAATGGGCTGCCATGAGTCAGGATGTGGCCCAGAAGTTAATTGACAGCATGCCAGGGCGAATTGCAGAGGTCTTAAAAAAAAAAGGGGCGACACTGCAAATATTGACACTTTGCATAAATTTCATTTAATTGTCAATAAAAGCCTTTGACACTTGTGAAATTATTGTAATTATATTTCCGTTTATCATAGTAACATCGAACAAAAATATCTAAAAACACAGAAGCAGCAAAGTTTGTGAAAACCAATACTTTTTGTCATTCTCAAAACTTTTGGCCATGACTGTACAATAAACACTTGTTATGGACATTCTAATTGATCTCACCTTTTGGCATCTACACACAATAAGAAACGTGGGAATACAAGCAATCTGTAGCTGTGAATTTTAATGGCACGAGCGACCGCTAGCTGCTCGAGAGAAGCAAAGGAAAACAACTATCTGAGACTCGAGGTGCATTCAATTCAGTAACTGCTCACAGTGTAGGGAATTTCAAACATAAACACTCGACAGAAAACCCAATCAATGAATCGAACAACAACTACTACTAGTATGTGTTGCTGCTCTGTGTTTGTTGAAGTCGCAGTTGTTTGGAAGTTTTTAATTACCGTAAGTATGCTAATTTCCATTGCCATGCCTGTGGTGTTTCATATTATATGTTAGCTTAAGCTAGTGGACCTTCATTCAGAGGGGGCAAATCCAGGTAAGAAAGTATAAAAACACTGCCACAGTTTGACTTTAGCCATTAATGCTAGCTGGCTAGCTAGCTAGCTAGCTAGCTCCCTAGCAGGTAAGCGAGCAACTATGGGAGCTAGCTAGCTAGCACCTGGGGCTAAAGCCAAACTGTGGCAGTGTTTTTACTTTCTGGACCTGGATTTGCCACCTCTGCCTTCATTATATGAATAATATGGATTGGTTGAACATTTGGTGTTTAAATGTATTGTTAAACTTTTGTTCTATGTCAGTACTACACTACAGTAAACTTCAACTAGGAGTGACAGATAAACAGTATAACGCCAGTATGCTTTGCCTCTCATTTGGAGAACTGCAAACAAGAGAACAGGGACTTGAGACTATTTTAAAATTAGTTTTTTAATAAGTTTTAACTTATTTAATGCGTTTGCTAGATGTAAAAAGGTAGTTCTTATGGTTTTTACAAAGGTTTTATTACACTGTAGTCTATACATCAGAGATTTTCACAGACTCTGGTCTGGTCTGGAATATATTGTCATAAACAAGGATTCACTGTATATCATTAAAATTATCTTTTATGTTACATAGCTCCTGTACATACTCAGAAACTGCTAATATATTACATCATACTTGCTACAGTGTGTACCACAAAGTTTACATGAGTCTTGCTATTCCTATGCAGGTACTTACTAGTAGCATACATAGCATATCATCAACATTTGGAAGAATCCCACCAGGATACACACTATGTTCAGTTGCCAAATTTGCATTTGTATTTGTGTAAACTTAACATGTTTATACTAAGAATCAAGTTGGTACAGCTCGCTTACTAGTCAGCAGTAAAACCAGCGATATCTACTTGTCTGATGTAACTTTTGTCTTTCCCATCAGGAGCAGTTGAGAGAAGCTTTCCAAGAGGCCGGCTGTGTCTTCTGCGTCATCACTCCATACAATCCATCTGTCAACACTGTCACCAGTCAAACCGTGTGTGTCTCCCCAGGAATCAAGCCAGCCTGCTCAAAGCCAACAAAGGCGACCGGAGAAATATCAACAAACGTAAATGCAAATATGTAAATAGGTACAAGTTGGTGCTAATATGTCATACGCAATGCCTTGAAAAAGTACTTGATTCATACCCCTTGGACTTTGTCACATTTTAGCACCTTACATTACCACAAACGGCAATGTTTATATATATATATATATATATATATATATATATATATATATATATATATATATATATATATATATATATATATATATGTATATATATATATATATATATATATGTATATGTATGTATGTATATATATGTATGTATATATATATGTATGTATATGTATATATGTATGTATATGTGTGTATATGTATGTATATGTGTGTATATATATGTATATATATGTATATATAAATATGTGTGTATATATATGTATATATATATATGTGTGTATGTATATGTATATATATGTATATACATAATTAATTCTTCATGAGTTAACTCACGATTAATCCAAAAATTTATATCTGTTCTAAATGTACAATAAAATAATTCTAGGTTTTCATACTCTTGTTAACAAAAGTGGAAAAAAATGTTAAACTAATAAAAAAATTAGTTAAAATTATTTTTTTAGGTCTATAACCAGATTCTGCCATCTAAGCTGTGAATTTCTGCAGCTCCACCAGACCAGGACCTCTTGGCTGCCAGTATTGTCCTTGTTCGGTCTATCTTGGTATATTGGGATTGAACAGTGCTCCTTGAGATGTACTAAAGTTTTTTCTTTTTAAATAATCTAAGCATGCGTTATACTTCTCAACAACTTTGTCCCCGATCCGTCTGGTGAATTCCTTGGATTTCGTGATGCTGATGTTCACCAGTGTTCTCTGACAAACCGCTGAGACCTCCACCGAACAGGTGTATTTGTAATGATAGTAAATTGCACACAACTCGATTTACTAATTGGTGGCTTCTGAAGGCAATTGATTACAATGGATTTGTAATGTGTCTGGCTGGCTTTAGGACTCAGAGGCAGACACTGACATCAAAGTAACAAACAAACTTTATGAACCAAAGTGACAAACAAAACAAAGTAGCAGAAATAAAACAAAACAAATGGCCAAGCGTGGAAGCAACAGCGTAGAGGCTAAAATAGAAGAACAAAGGAGAAAACAGTCCAAACATAAAGCGCTGGGAGAACCCAGGAAAAATCTTCTACAAAATAGCAGAGTAACGTACAGAATGTGGAGCAAAATCAAAGTTCAACCCAGGAAATTAACAAACAATCGAAACATGGGACTATGAAATAACTTATAATATAATATAATAATTTCAGGCACAGTGGTCAACCAGTGGAAGTCAGACCAGAGGGTGATTGCTGATGAAAAGCCCAGCACGCCTGACCACGTCCAGCCCTGGCAAGTGAAAACAAAAACAAAGAACAGAGGAAAGCGCACGGAACAGAACTGTGATGATTTCAAACCAAAAAAATAATGCTCAACAGGATTGTATTTAGGGTTAGCAGAGTGATGGGGGGTGAATACAAATGTACACAACACTTCAGATTTATAGTCATTTCAAATTTTTAATCTTGTATATCATTTTTGTTTCACTTCACAATTATGTGCCACATTTGGTTGGTTTGGTGGCATATTAGGGCCACGTATAAATAAGTATTTTTTTAGAGGGTGGGGGCAATATTCTGAGAAAAGAAAATTGCAAATTAAGATGTTTGTGCCAATACTTTTCGGTCGGGTTTTCAAATAAGGAGATAGTAATGGCTTAAACCATATCATGTTAAGCATTCACACTTTGAATGGTTGGGTGCTGCCACCTACAAAGACGCCTCTTTGTGAAGGTCCACACCCTGAGGATCAAGCATTTCAGTTAATTTGTTGAAATAAATATTTACTTGTACATCTATGTTTCTAGAATTATTATGTACACATTCATACATTAAAAAATTTTTTTGTACAAGTAGCTAATGTGTCAAATCTGCTACTCTCCGTCATTCACTTGCATTTACCTAAAGTATGCTAGCTTCTGATTGGTTAGTGTTAGTCAGCTGATAGGGGATCAGGAAGTGTTGTCGCTCTAGCTGCTGTGTATGATGAGTAAAGTTTAAATTAAGAATGAATCTCCATCCTGCCTTTTTATTTTATAAACAGTGCCCCATTAACCACCAACGAATCCTCACATTAGTTTATAGCTACGCTACGTTCCTGAGGTTTTTGTCTCGCAAATTTGTGAGTTTTTCTCGAAGTTTTACCCCTACTCTGAAATATATATATATATATATATATATATATATATGTGTGTGGCCCTAATATGCCGTCGTAGGTTTATCACATGAAATCCTAAAAAATACTTTATATAGTAGATAAGCAATATTATCAATATTACATTGCCACATAATTGTTTTCATTCTGTTATGGAGCTCAGCAGGGGCGTCACTAGGTTACATGGAGAGGGGTCACAATACTGTAAAAGTTTAAAGTCACCAATAGATTTGAAGTGTTATTTCAGTCTATTTTTCAATACGGTACATAAACACAGGAAATATGTTTTACAAATTTAACCACAAAATAATCACACACTATATACCGTGTAAGTAAAAACTGTATGCAAAAAAGGTTACTGTTGTCGTCGTCAGAGCCAAGTCTATCAATTTTCAATTGACAACAAATTACAGATAAAAGTTTACTTTTGAAGAGTTAACGAGGTAATCAAAATATAATTAATAGCTGCAGGTTAAAAACAATGCTTTTCCCCATGCCTATGATTGAAGTCTTTCAAAAAAAAAAAATAATTCAAACTTGTTTTTCTTGCACTGTAAGGGTGTGTTTTTATTAGTTGTAATTTTTCAAATTTAAAAGTTTATGTTTGTACTGTCTTTAAATCTTCGGGGGATTGGCTTTTACATATTCTGCATTTAATTATTTCAATTTGAATTAATATACCTTGTGTATGATACCATATAGCTGCCATAACGAAGTGTTAAATATCTCCATTTGTGTTCATTACTCTCCTTTTTTTTTTTTTTTTAGTTAAATAGGTCTTTAATGATGCACCTTGGCTCAAATGTTTCATAGACATACAGTAATATTAAATCCATATAGAGTTTTATGTGATTTCTGGACTGTCTGCATCACTTTTTTTTTTCTGTGAGCTGAACTCCTTTAGTTCACAGTAAGTTCCTGTTAAAGGAGAAGTCAACCCAACAAATTTCTTTACAATAATATTTTGTCGGGAAATGGATGGATGGATGGATGGGGAGAAAATGAAAGTGTCGCTCAGCTTCAGAAAACAGGTGAGTCGTGATTGGTTGGTAGCTGAGCCCTCAGCAACTCTGCTGTCATTCTCAATTGACAGGAAGTAGCAAAATGGTTGCCCCCCGAGATGGATAAAAACTGGTGGATTTTGCTGCTTAATTCATGTTCCACAGAGGCAATGTTAATCATGCGCTTGCAGGGGCTTCCTCTTGCATTCCAAAACATTAAGTCATGAGACTCAAGACTATAAATTGACAGTAGGCGTGAATTTCTGCGCCCTGGTTAAGCATGTCCCCAATTGCCCCAAATCAGAAGTGATAGGCTCTTAATTAAACCACACGGTACAAAACGAATGGATTCTAAACAGGAATCTTGGTCAGAATCAAGGTTATTTTAGTTAATGAAAACTAACGGGAAAACTCAAATAAAAATAAAAAACAATTTCGTTAATGTAATTTTGTGACAAGGAGCTCCCCTTGCCCATATGCAAGGGCATTAATGTGTGTGGGTGTGTGCCACCATAGTAAGCGCATCTCATTTGCTGCTACGTCCATAGGCGGGCCAGCAGGTTTGCGAGCTGCCCACACTGCGCAGCTCTTTCTCCGGTTGCCTTCTATTTTACCAGCCGCTCACTGGTTTGCAAGCCACGGACCCACGGACAAGTGGGACTCCAAGTGTGTCTTGGGACTTACTTAGGGGAGACCCGCTGGATCATGGCAGCAAGAGAAGAGTTCTACAGTAAAGTCCTTCCCAGGAGACTTCGGCAGAACCGCTCGGGCTCTGCGAAACGCGGCTCCAACCTGGATGTGCTGTTGTCTATGGGCTTCCCGAGACCACGGGCGTAAGTGTCCGGTGTGGTGGGCTTGCATGTATGTTACAAGACTCACGGGGGGCTGATGTGGACATGGCCGATGTGTAGGCTGACGAAACGGCGAAGTTCGAGTGCTTTGGACGGGTCACTCGCATTTCCCTCTGCGCAGTTATCCGCTATATATATATGGTATTATAGATTACCATACCGACAACAGTTAATAACTTACAGTACGAATTTATGAACTTAAAAAAAAAGAATTGTGCCAATGTGTAGAGCGAAACTAAATAAACCGTATTTAATGCAACGCCAATCAAAATAAACACAATGTGGTGCTATACACTGTGTTTATATTCATTGACAGTTTCACAGACACTGACGTTTAGAAATTTAAATTTTGTTGGTGTTTTCTAGCCAAGAAATATATTGTCATTTACCACATTCTACATGCTGTACTGTTTTGTAAAAACAGTTATCATGCGGAGTTGTGCGGTGTGTAGTAAAGGCAAAGACAATTCTGTGTTTTAATGTTAAAAGAAGAAGGGGGAGGGGGTTATTGTCTTAAGAAATATTAGTCCCCAAAAAAATGCTGGCCACAACATTTATAAGTTGCTATGGCTCTTCCAACACAAGAGATATATCACCAGTCACCACAAAGTTTATACTGCAATGGTCCGTTTTGAGTGACACCGTCTCTGAGAGGTATTCATATGCATTTATTATTGTGGTTGTAGTTTGAAATGCATTGCATAATATCTCTTGTCAGGTTACATTTAGCTTAACACCTTTATCCATCTTGATTGCTGTAATAGTTGGCAATAAATGACCACTACTTACTACAAAATGCCAAAAGTACTCACAATGAGAAAAGGTGTTTTTGTTTATTTTTGGTGAACAATTCTGACAATTTATTTCATCCAGTTTCTGAACGAGAGATGAGCAAACTTTAATGTGTAGCAAAGGTTAAAGCCCCTTCTAAAAAAGCTTTAGCATCGCTAGATGTCTGATTAAAACTACGACCGTTTGTCACCAAAATCATATGCACATGACTTCTCTTGTCCACTTCAACCTGTAAAAATACTAAACTGATCAGCACAGTATTTTCAATTTTATGGAGGTGTTAATGGCCTTGCCTCATAGGAGCTCACATTTAATGTCAATAAAATCCAAAATAATGTGTCAATCGCTTGTACGTTTTCACAGGTTGAAGTGAACGAACATGTGTAGGTCTGCGCATATGAATTTTGCAGTTTTCAGACACTTGGCGACGACTGGATGCGGAAAAGCAAGCCAGGAAACAATAGTAATGCTGCTGTCCTAAACAAGCAGTCACTGTCCATAAATAGTGGCTGCTACAACTTGTGCTGAAAATTGTCTCCCAAAAAATAAATAAATAACTACTGAATTTTAATGCCGACATCATTTTCACAAATATAGCGACTTATTACATACATGCCAATGTTGAGCCCATTCAAAGGTCTCTTTAAGATTCTAACCTACATGTCTATCTATCATTAGCTAGTGTAGCTATTCCTGACGTTTCATGGCAAAATGAACACGAGATTGTGAGTCAATGGTGTGAAACAATGACTGTGAGTCTGCAAACATCAGTGATGGAATGACTTTCCAGCAGTTGTCCAATCTGTCTAGTAATCACTCACCCTATGACTCTTAAACCCCAGACAGACGACAGGTCATTGACTTTTGACGGATTATTTGTCTATACAATCTTTAACCTTGTGTGTGTAGTTGCACAGGTTGATGGAAGAGTTCAGAGTTCAACAGAATTCAAGCGTATGATCCAGTTGGGAGATTTGCTGACGCCTTGCTTTAAATGTGAATAGGTACCACAAATTGTCTTGGCAATTATAGTTGAATTCCTAATTTGATGATTTCAGGGGCATTCAATGATTACATGTTAAAAACAAAATGTGAAGTCTAATTAATTAATTTTTGTCACTACAATATCATTATTGGGACTCAATGTCATGACTTTTCTGATCATTTAAAAAAAAGTCAGTAAATAAGTTTGATCATGAACAATAGTTTGCATAATTTAACTAATGTTAAATATTAAAAATGGCAGTCATTTACATCCCCTTTGCATATGGTACCTACACCATAGGCCTTAAGTTTTTATGGGCAGACCATGTTCACGACTGGTGTGGCAAGTGAGGCACTGACACCTCTCGTGTATAAAAACATGAACCCAAAATAGAAGATTATTCTATATTTCAATTTTGACCTTAATTGGAACATGTCCCAATCAAGGTCAAAATAAAATGGTTTAATATTCGGTTTCAAAGCTTTTAATTATGCTTTAATCAATACCACACTGTTTAACAATGTGATAGCAAGAAACACAAAATAATATTTAATATAAGGTCAACCTCATTGGTGTTCAAGTCTTTCATGAGTTTTAGCCAAGCAAGTCACAAGACCTAAAATTAGCGACTCAAGTCATGTGACTTGAATCCCCCCACATCTTCCACCTATAATAAACAGAGGTGGCAGATCCAGGTCCAGAAAGTAAAAGCCCTGCCACAGTTTGGCTTTAGCCCCTGATGCTAGCTAGCTAGCTAGCTCCCTAGCAGGTAAACAAACACCATGGGTGCTAGCTAGGGAGCTACCTAGCTAGCACCTGGGGCTAAAGCCAAACTTTGGCAGGGTTTTTACTTTCTGGTCCTAGATTTGCCATCTCTGCCTATAAAGAACAAGAGTGAACATTTTTCATAACAAATAGTTGCTGTTGCATAATGGTCTATTATATAAGCGTAAAAAAATAAATAATTACATTGTTGTCATACAACAGGATAGTAGAGTGAGTATTGAGTGTTTCACTTTTTGTGTGTGCGTGTGTTTTTTGTGTGCAAAACAATTGAATACAGTGTGCCACTTTTTCTACATCAGGAAAATATTTGTACAATCCATCTTTGAGTACTGTGTGGAGTTGGTCATGAATTATTGAGTATTTTCCTGTTTTCTTTAGTGCAATATCCTGAGCTTATTAAGGAGGCTTACATCTTCCTCATTATTGCATTTTGGGCTATTTCAAGATAACCAATCCGAGCAGTGTGATTTCATTTGATGTTTGATGTTTTTATTTTCATTGCACAAAAAGACAAGCATAGATAATAGTAGTATGATGTATCCTTCCTGAAACTGGACGATTATGCATGTAGTCTGGATATAGTGTTGCACTTACTGTACTTCCAGTTACTGAAGCATGGTGCTCATGTCGTAGTTCATCGGATGCTCCGTGCGGAAGCAGAGAATCAGACAACCTTATCAGATTATGGGGGCGTTCAAATGTTTTACTGTGTGAGCATGAAATTCAAGGATGAGTAATTGCTGGGTTGGCATTGCAAATTAACTGCTTTTTTCCTCACACAGGAGTTTCATTTTTCCGTAAGAATCATTTTTGAAACGGGCTTTTTATGGCCACTCCTAGTTTAAGTTTATTGTTACACTAAACATTAAACAAAGAGAATAACGCCTTGTCTACTTAAAACAACCACATAGCTTTGCCTTAGCTAAGTCCATTTAGCATAATGCTAACGCACAATCCAAGACGCCATAGTTGGTTTAACGCATGAAATGGTCTCGCGGTGTTATAACCCTTCAAGCAATGACTGTTTGAACACAGACAGCGCAGCTACGTCTGTAGGCAGTGTTGGAAATCATTTCTTTGATTTCTGCGTGTTCAAATAAAATTCAAAGTTGAAGTCTCGTGGAGAAGTTCGCTAGCTTTATTTCAGAGTCTGAAAGACATCTTTAGAACCTGGCTCAAACAGCCCTGGCCCAAAAAGTGTAACCATCTCAAAGTACACGCATACATTTATACAAAAACAGTTCCCACCCCCTTAGTCTGCAAATAAGTATCTTTTGCCCCTACAGACAGAGCCCCCCATGTGGCACTTCCTGTCAGCAGAGTGAAATACACTACTTGATAATCTTACTTCAGTTCCTATCTTAATCCACTCAAGATGTGGGTAAACAATTGGCCCCCAGTGCCTCCTGGCACCAGGGATTTTTATGGACCGACCTGATTGCATTTACAGACATCCCCTCATTTAGATTGAATCAGAAACCTTACTTCCCCAGGGAAGAGAACAAAGACTATAGATTAACTAACATATGGGGAACAGTTGTAACATATCTAACTAATCTATCAAAACACAAAATATAAATTGAAACAGAAAAACAATGTTAATAATCTAACAGCAGTTAATATAGCAAAACTCACGGGCTCCTTTATCCTTCCCAAAAATAACGAATATAACTTTCTATGTACAGTATATGCGTGTGTCTGTATTATGCTGCCCACTAGTGGCCAAGGCATGTACACCAAAAGGAGCAGTGACTCCAGTGAATGCAAATCCTGGTCATGTTTTAGCGGAGAAGAGACACTTTGTTAGTTGTGCTTAATTCGTCATACTCAAGTGGCTTTGCTACTAATCTGGTAAATATGCACATTGCAATGCTAATTTACCGGGCAAAATGTATGAACATTAGCAATGGCTGGCTGGTTTGATTTTGAACTATTGAGCAAGTCTGGTTCCAGCTGCATGTTTTCAACCGGACAGATGTGTAGCTACGGTTGCTGTGCCAGCAGTTACTCGTAGCAGAAAGATGCTAGCAAACCATGTCAGCCTTCTGTAAGGTGAGGCACGACCAGTTCGCTGTAATTAGCGATTACTAGACCTACCAATAGCCATCCATCCACCATTATCTGAACCTGTTGATGTGACAGAACATATTTTTTGTATATTATTGAAATTAATACTACCGGTAGGATGTTAAAATGAATGAAAATTTGAAAATCAAAAATGCTGTTTAGGTTATATTTTTATAGCACTGCTGGAAAGAAAGACTAGCAGTTGACTAGCCGTTGCTAGTCTGGTTAGCTTCTTTCTAGAAAAGATGAACATCCTACTGTCACTACTTACTTCCTGGTTACTTACAGCTGCACATAAACTAATCTGTGTGAACACATTGGATGTTTCCATTTGGAGTTTGTAAATAGGGCATGACAGAGTTGAAAGGATCAGGAACCAAAGTAGATTTGATGTAGCGTTTAATCTCCTGCCCAATTTGATGTGGGTTGTGTGTGCGTGTGTGTGTGTGGTCATTCACGTATTTATGTGTGTCTGTACAGTGTACACGATAATACATGTGGCACTTGGTAGCATGTTGACCTTTTTAGTGATTAGTGTTTAGTGATGACGGGGCCATCTGTGGCTTTTAGTACCTTAGCCAATACAGTAACTGGACTGGTTTCAAAAGCCCGCAGCTCCTGCTACCTCCCCATACGTATTCACCCGTCCAAAGGTACTGGAACAGGGAGATTGTCATGTGACAAATAGTACCTACATAGAGTATGATTTCGGTTACTAAATGTGTCTAATAACAATCGTTTGTGATGTCTATGTTGAGATCTTAAATTTTAACAATATGTTGTTCATGTATGTGCCGCGAGATTTGTGGCTATTGAAGCACTTACTCCAACAGTTTGATTTAAAAAAGAATACAGTCTATGAACCCAAAAGAGTATCTTAGTATTGTAGGATTTAGTAATAAATGACTCAACATTCATATTTTACAACACAAAAATAGCTGCTATGAGAAAATATATTCTTTAAAGTTTATGTTGTTTACATCTGTGCCTCAAAGAGGGGGTGGGGGTTATGGACCCCTTCGGCCCACCCTTGGGAATGGGTCTGATAAGGACTGCAAGGTTTTGGGAAAACCAACCAAGAAAACCCAAAAACTAGGTATAGACCAGGTGTGGGCAAACTTTTTGACTTGCGGGCCACAATGGGTTTGAAATTTTGACAGATGGGCCGGACCAGGAGCATTTGGACCTCATAGCACAGTAAACACACACAGATAAATGTACAACCCGATTTACTTATAGTGTGCACTAAGGACTGCGTTTTTCAAATGTGCAAAATCCACTTATTTAAAACAGCTTTTCTAATAGCTTCATTTTTATTGTTTTAGCTCAACTTTTATTGTGTTTTTATGCTTTGTAAAGTGACCTTGGGTGTTCTGAAAGGTGCTGTTTTTAAATGAAATGTATTATTATTATTATGATTATTATAAAATAGCCCTAATCCAGGTAGTACGTTTGCCTCAATGAATGTGCAAGATGCGGCATTTACACACTATTTGGCAAAGTGGGAGGACAAATGTAAATAGATTATAATAGCACATACACTGTGATCTGTCAAACCTGGTGATTGCATCTATTTTTAATAGATTTCAATTCAAGGCGTAAAGTTAAAGAAATCAAGATTTATTGAAAAAAGATGATCACTTTCAACATTCAAAACATATTATTACCCAACGAAATACTCAATGTCAATCATTTCTGCTCCACTGCTGTGTATAAAGGCACACTCAATTAAAAGACGCACTTTCAAACTTTTTTTTCATAACAGAACATAAGTAGAAAAACTCACAAATTTCAGCAGTCCGACGTTTTTTCCTCTTAAATTTGGCGATCCATCCGTGGTGACATTGGAAAGTTTACTCCAAGGAAGCTTCATCCTCTCAATGACAGCGGACACATGTGCATACAAGTCCTCTCCTCGCGTTTTCCCCTTTAGCGACTCCATGCTCAAAAGCTCCTCAGTTATCTCAAAACTGTCGTTTATCCCTCGGATGAAAATTAGGAGCTGAGCAGTGTCTTTTATGTCGTTACTTTCATCAAGTGCCAGTGAATATAACGTAAAGGTCCCCGCCTTTTTATTTAACGTGCTCACTATATCTTCATCAATCAGTTCCACACGGCGAGTCACTGTCCTGCGTGATGAACTGATTTTTTCAAACTTGCCTTTGGTCTCCGGACACAAGAGACTTGCTGTCTCTACCATGCATTCTTTCAAAAACTCGCCTTCGGAGAAAGGCTTGCTAGCCTTCGCCAATTTGAACGCCAGCAAAAAACCTGCCCTGGTACTTGACTCCTGAATTGAAGTTTGTCGGTGAAAAAAATTCTGCTGAGCCTGTAAATTAGCCGCCAACCTCTGTGCAGTAGCCTCCCGTTCTTGTGTTGACTGCTTGCTAGCATAATTTGCATGTTTCGTGGCAAAGTGACGGCTGATATTGTACTCTTTAAAAACCGCAACGGCTTCTTGGCATATCAGACATACAGCCGTTGATCGGACTTCAGTGAAAAAATATCGTGTTGTCCACTCTTTATTAAACACTCGGCCCTCACCGTCCACTTTCCTTTTCTTTGGTCCGCTCATTTCTACAGACGGGGTCAGATGGTCACTCACAGCAGTCCTTCACTTTACGTGAGACCGCGCCAGCGATTTTATTTTCTGCGCCCTCGTAATTAAAGAAGCGAAATAACGCCATAATATGTGTGTGTTAAGAGCGGCAACTTAATCGCTGTCCTTGGTACCCGCAGTAAAGCACTATTAGGGACGTGAAGGGAATTTTTTTTGTGCATATTTTCTCTGGCCCACCCACAATAAAAATCATGGCGCCACCTATTGGTGAAACGCGGGCATTGCAGGGACACAATTTAATTAATGATTTTGAATTTTTTTCTAGCCTTATTGGATAAGTTCGGCGGGCCGGATTGAAAAGCATAACGGGCCGTATTTGGCCCGCGGGCCGGGGTTTGCCCATATCTGATCTAGGGCCATAACCTACTTATGTGAAACGTAAACACAACAGCTTCATCAATACTTCTGGGACTGACTCATCGAACAAAATAAATACCAGCGCATTTTTAACCAGGTGGGCAGTCGAAAATGTCAAAATCTTTTGATGAAGTTGTGTAAGTGTAAGATGAAGACAGCAAATGACTGAGGGTGGGGAGGGGTCTCCAATTGCCCATTTCACAGCACAGGGGAATGAGAATAGCCAAATCAGCGAAATTACCAACACTGGGTCTAACTGGGTCATGAAAATAAAGCCCTTACAATGTTTCTCTACATGTGCTTTGATTCTTCCTTAAAATTAGTTAGTCACTGACACCGACAGGCAAAGGGGATTACAAAATGCGTATTTTCAAGAAATGAGCAAGGTTGTTGTTTGTATGAGTCTTGCATGTCTCATTGGCCTTCTTGACCAAGCGGCCGTCAGAGGAAGCAGCCTCACTTCCCTAATGGCTCGCCCACTGCTGGAAAAACTCGCTCACTGCTCCAGTGTGTCATCCATTGTGCGATTGCTGCGTTCACTAATGCAGAAGTCAAATTTTGTGTGGCATAAAAAGTGTCAAGTCTAGTCCAAAAATGATTGAGGAAAAGCGTTCGGACCATTACCATGTGTAACGTGACATCCATAAATCTTGTGAGGATAAACTTCCAATACAGAAGGGGACTATCGTCAGAAGAGAACACAACCAGAAATAGAAATGATTGCAACATTAGAGGATTCTTTATATTGGTTAGTTTTTGGTAGAGACAGACCAATACCAATACCGATTATTACTAGTCAAGGAGACCGATAACCGATATTTGGAGCCGATAATCAATTTCAGTAAAAGGGAGAAAATATTGCCGCCAACAATTTTTAAATTACAAACTCCAACTCTTAACTTTGTTTGAATGTCTTAAAGCATATGTTTATTAAACAACTTTTCAGATTTGTAAAATTATGATTTTTTTCTTTTTAAATCTTAGACAATCGTTATCTTTGCTTTAAAATTCGAACAAAAAATTCAGGGCGCTCCCAGGGTCAACAGTATGTCTTGAAAACTAAATGAAAACCTAATTGACAAGTAAATGTCACGTATGGGTTGTGTTTGTTGGACCCCGAAAGAAAAGGGCGAAAGTCACTCCATTTTAATAGAACAACAAAAAGCGCACAACACGTGGACAAAAGGTTGCTTAAACAAAAGGCGACGACGACCATATGATGTACGTCGTGGGCAAAAACAAGAAAACACAAAATCACGCCGGAGGGCGGATAAAATAGAGAGGAGTGTAGCACACAAAATTGGCTAAAGAAAAACACTACTAGTCTAATTACTAGTGGTGTCCACAACACCAAGAAAGATTGCCGTTAGAAAGGTAGCACTATCGTAAACGTCAGGTATAGTGAGTAGCGTCGCGAAGCAATAACCGACACGCCTCTCTGATGTGTCGGCCCTCCAGCTGTTTCCCTAGCAACTGCAAGGGAGAAATCGGAAACAGCAGAAAACCAAAACATAACAGTAAATATCATAGCTCCCTATAGTTTTCTACAATAAATACATGTTGCCAAAATGTCAAAATAACTGAAATGTTCAACTTTCATGTATCTTTGTTTTACTTTCAAACAAAACCAAAAGATGAAAATGAAAACAAAAATGAGATGTTCCTCGGGTCAGCAGCATCTCTTATAAAGTTAACTAAAAATCTAAATAAAAAGTTCCCTGAGATCAAAACACTTTTAAATTAATCTATTATAGGTTGCCAGATTTTTTAAAAGACCAATACAGATATTCGTCAAAATGGGAAATATCGGTCTATACCAGACATGGGCAAACCCCGGCCCGCGGGCCAAATATGGCCCGTTATGCTTTTCAATCCGGCCCGCCGAACTTATCCAATAAGGCTAGAAAAAAATTCAAAATCATTAATTAAATTTTGTCCCTGCAATGCCCGCGTTTCACCAATAGGTGGCGCCATGATTTTTATTGTGGGTGGGCCAGAGAAAATATGCACACAAAAAAATTCCCTTCACGTCCCTAATAGTGCTTTACTGCCGGTACCAAGGACAGCGATTAAGTTGCCGCTCTTAACACACACATATTATGGCGTTATTTCGCTTCTTTAATTACGAGGGCGCAGAAAATAAAATCGCTGGCGCGGTCTCACGTAAAGTGAAGGACTGCTGTGAGTGACCATCTGACCCCGTCTGTAGAAATGAGCGGCCCAAAGAAAAGGAAAGTGGACGGTGAGGGCCGAGTGTTTAATAAAGAGTGGACAACACGATATTTTTTCACTGAAGTCCGATCAACGGCTGTATGTCTGATATGCCAAGAAGCCGTTGCGGTTTTTAAAGAGTACAATATCAGCCGTCACTTTGCCACGAAACATGCAAATTATGCTAGCAAGCAGTCAACACAAGAACGGGAGGCTACTGCACAGAGGTTGGCGGCTAATTTACAGGCTCAGCAGAATTTTTTTCACCGACAAACTTCAATTCAGGAGTCAAGTACCAGAGCAGGTTTTTTGCTGGCGTTCAAATTGGCGAAGGCTAGCAAGCCTTTCTCCGAAGGCGAGTTTTTGAAAGAATGCATGGTAGAGACAGCAAGTCTCTTGTGTCCGGAGACCAAAGGCAAGTTTGAAAAAATCAGTTCATCACGCAGGACAGTGACTCGCCGTGTGGAACTGATTGATGAAGATATAGTGAGCACGTTAAATAAAAAGGCGGGGACCTTTACGTTATATTCACTGGCACTTGATGAAAGTAACGACATAAAAGACACTGCTCAGCTCCTAATTTTCATCCGAGGGATAAACGACAGTTTTGAGATAACTGAGGAGCTTTTGAGCATGGAGTCGCTAAAGGGGAAAACGCGAGGAGAGGACTTGTATGCACATGTGTCCGCTGTCATTGAGAGGATGAAGCTTCCTTGGAGTAAACTTTCCAATGTCACCACGGATGGATCGCCAAATTTAAGAGGAAAAAACGTCGGACTGCTGAAATTTATGAGTTTTTCTACTTATGTTCTGTTATGAAAAAAAAGTTTGAAAGTGCGTCTTTTAATTGAATGTGCCTTTATACACAGCAGTGGAGCAGAAATGATTGACATTGAGTATTTCGTTGGGTAATAATATGTTTTGAATGTTGAAAGTGATCATCTTTTTTCAATAAATCTTGATTTCTTTAACTTTACGCCTTGAATTGAAATCTATTAAAAATAGATGCAATCACCAGGTTTGACAGATCACAGTGTATGTGCTATTATAATCTATTTACATTTGTCCTCCCACTTTGCCAAATAGTGTGTAAATGCCGCATCTTGCACATTCATTGAGGCAAACGTACTACCTGGATTAGGGCTATTTTATAATAATCATAATAATAATAATACATTTCATTTAAAAACAGCACCTTTCAGAACACCCAAGGTCACTTTACAAAGCATAAAAACACAATAAAAGTTGAGCTAAAACAATAAAAATGAAGCTATTAGAAAAGCTGTTTTAAATAAGTGGATTTTGCACATTTGAAAAACGCAGTCCTTAGTGCACACTATAAGTAAATCGGGTTGTACATTTATCTGTGTGTGTTTACTGTGCTATGAGGTCCAAATGCTCCTGGTCCGGCCCATCTGTCAAAATTTCAAACCCATTGTGGCCCGCAAGTCAAAAAGTTTGCCCACACCTGCCCTAGATTGATAAAAACATTGCCAAAATCAGCCCAGATGACAATGATATTTTTTTCACCTACAAAGTGCAACGTTGTAGGCATCTGGACAATTCATTAAATTACGCTTTATGCACATAATGCAGGGGAAGTTTTTTTTGTTTTTCATGCTCACAACCTAAAGTAGTACTGCAACAATGTAAGTTTGCTGTCACCCTCTTCTTAGTCATGTCTTGCAAGCATGAACATTCATTTTGGTTGCTGTTGTTTATCATTTTAATGTGCAAAATCTACCTGTAGTTGCTGATTTCATGCATTTTTGTATTCCAAACCAATTTTTTTTTATTAATAATGTGATATTTGTGATAATTTTAGTACTGCAATTATGATTTGTTCCATTAATTTTCTTTTTGCCTTCATCTTGACTCATTTTTAAGTAGAACTCAGCATCAACGATATAGTTTGTAGAATATCTTAATTTTGGAATTAACTTTAATTATGAGTTAATTTGTGTGAGTTTATTTTAGTGTTAGCCATGTTGCACGTGTGTATGTGTTTGTTTGGTTTGTAAACAGGAAATGTGAGGATGAATTTAACAGCGCAGCTGGAGGGACATTTCCGCAAGTGGGTGGTGTGTGCATGTGTGTGTTTCTGGGTGGGCACATTTTTGTTCTGTTAAGAATCTGGAGCGGTGATTATTTGTCCGTGTGTCCACTGCGTGTTATTGCCGGTTTTTTAATGAAAAATTTATATTTTTCTTCCAAGGGTGTATTGTAAAGCTTTTCAGCTGAAGTCCCAAATGAGGAAAATTGTTCCTTGAATTGACTGAAAATGCGCAAAACGTTTCCATCTGTTCTTCTTTTGAGAGGGGACTCCGCCGCTGTAGGATAAGAACCACTTTAAAAAAAAATAAAAAAATTTAAACCTCCAAAATTCTTTATCTTCAACTTTTTAAAACACACTGATATTAATCAAGCAAGCATTTATTTATTTATTTATTTATTTATTTAGGAAAACTTACATGACAGCTATGTGTTAAACGTGATAAGGCAAATAGTTTAGGATTTTAGGAAGATGAGCATTTCTAAAACGGTTGCATTAATGATCGTAAATCAGACTTGACACAGAGCAGAAAGTTCATGGAGGAAACATTTTTGCTTTTAAAATTGAATTATTTGTATTCGCCACATTGTTATTGTTGCAATTTTAGTCGTAAATACTTTATTTTTTATCTTTTCTTACCTAGAAAAGCTCTACAATAACAAATGTATTAGTAATAGTGGAAACTGTTTTTCTGACACCCTCCTTTCTCACTCTGCCAAACTCCACCGTTTTTTTGTTATTTATTATTGTTTTTAACTAGCCATGAGGCCCATCTCAAATCTCACCGTCAAATCTCATTTTCAGTATGTGCCGTAAGACACAGAAAAATGGATGGTGGGCCGCAAATGGCCCCAGGCAGTAGTTTGGACACCCCTGATTTATTGCATTGCCATTTTTCAATGGATAAACTCAACCAAACAGCAAAATGTCCTGCTCATTTGTGAAAGGTGAATGTTTATTAAATGCAACCCAAACATTACAATTATTCACTTATCAAGATTTTGACGTTTTTATCTAGGCAGAAAAATGGCCAGTAAAGAGATGTTACAGTATAATCAGTATTGCACTTTCTTGCATGTTACAGCTTAAAAGCTCTGGCGTCAACTGGAGGCCGGAGTGTTCAAGCAGCTTGTGACTGGTGAGTGCAAACAATGCTTGAGTATGCACTATTTGTTACGGAAACGTATTGTATTCCCTTGGGGGGGGGGGGGGGGGGGTGGATTCCTGTTATTCGGACACATTTTTTTCGGGGAACTTTTTTTGGGTGTAATTTTCTTTTTTATATTCAGTTTTTCAGAATATTTTTTTCAGTTTTATTTTTTCTGCCTTTCAAAAAATATTTGGGGGGGGGGGGGTATTCAGAAAAAAAACTGTAGGAAAAATTTATCAGAAAACAGAAAAAAAAAAATCTGAAAAACATGACTCAGCTGCTGATCTGTTTTTTGGAGGGGTTTTATTTTTTATTTTTACCTCTGAGCTCCAAGTGACTTGTTGCAGACTTGCTAATGGCGGACACTTTCCCGCACACCTCCAACATATCTTCAACTATATCACTTACTGAGTCCTAAATCTGCCACGTCGTCAGAATTCTGACTTTATTCTCATAATTCTGACTTTAAAGTGAGAATTCTGAGAAATAAAGTCAGAATTCTCACTTTAAATCAGAATTTAAAGTCAGAATTCGGAGATTAAATGCAAAATTCTTACTTTAAAGTCAGAATTCTGGGAGAATTCTGAGAATAAAGTCAGAATCCTGCTAAACAATTTTTTTCTCTCTTCACTGGCCCTCTTCCGTAAACCTCGAAAAAGGACAAAATCCTAATTTGGATCAGCACTATTTTGTACCCCTTTGTAGATATACAATTTAATAAACAGATAACGGAATTTTGTCATTTAGCCAATACAGAGACATTTTGAATATATATATGCTAATGGCTGATTAGGATTTTGTGATGTGAAAAATAAGCAACATCTTTTATTTGGATACTTGCCAAAATGTTCTCCATTCTTCCATATCATTTCCTGAAAATGCTTTTGTAATTATTATTTCTCGCTAACAAACAAATGCCATTACAACATAAACCAGCTGGATATGTATCACTTGTACCTCAGGCTGTTCTCACACGTGGATGACCCATTCCTGGATGACCCTTTGCCCCGGGAGTTTGTCCTCTACCTGCGACCCAGTGGACCGCTCCAGAACCAGCTCTCCCATTTCTGGCAGCAGAGCCGGGTCAAATGTGGCAAAAACAAAGCCCACAACATTTTCCCTCACATCACGCTGTGCCAGTTCTTTATGGTGAGTAAGGGAATCATCCAACTACAACTCAAGGGCTTTCAATTAATAGGTACCGATCTCAGTCATTTCTTTGTGTTTGATTTTTCTTTAGTGTGCAGATCACAAGGTCGAGGTTCTATGTGAGGCGCTCCAGGCTACCGTACAGCAGTGGCGGGGTCGATTTCCCACCCCGCTGCCCCTCGAACTCTACACATCCTCTAACTTCATTGGTCTTTTCGTAGAGGAGCATGTGGCTAGTGTGCTCAAGCAGTTTGCGGCCGACTTTGGCACGGAGGCAGCCAGGAAAGCTGGTATGAACCATAACGTTGACGTGGATGGAGGCTTATCACCCACATGGTAATCGTGATGAACCATGAGCAGTTTGTGACAATGAATAATTTGGAGGTCCGGTTGGATTATCAAAGCACTCACTCAGTATGTCACTGTAATTTTCTAGTGCAAATTAGTCTAATGAGCAAGAATCGTTTTAGAGAACTGAAGTGAAAAATTTGATTTGAGTCAATGTGTGATACGGGCTAATTGTAGTCATATGCTTCATGGTGAACAGACAGATTCGGGCATATCAAATTTTATTGTGCAGAATATATGTCCTAGGGGTGGGAATCTGAGTGTCTCACGATTCGATTCGAATTTGATTTTTGGGTCTGCTATTCGATTCAGAATCAATTTTCGATTCAAAATGATTTTTGATTCTAAATGATGTAATTGACCATTATTTCTGCTTCATTTTATAGATGCGCAAAAAATTGTCATGAATCAGAATGACAAATGGAGACATTTAACTGTCTTTTTTTACATTTAATAAGTTTTGAATTGTAAAGAAAGTGCTTTTTTCCACAAAAACAATGCTTGGACTACAACTGCTACTCAATGTAGCTAGCTCTAAATGTTATCGCTTTTACAGTATATTCTGCCTTCCTGAGCAAACTGACTACAGTTTAGCAGACAGCGAACACTCCCTCAAAAATAGTCCAACGCTGGTATCTGTTTCACCGTGTTCCGTTCTCCCTAACCATACAGATTGGACGATTAAAGCAGTGACTGGTTTAGCTTGCTTCAATGGAAAGTGCCATTGACTCACTAATGCTAATTAGCGCTACTCGCGGCACAAAAGAACAGCTATTCATACAAAACGCTTCAGGAAGGTATACAGAGAAGCATATTAACATTACTAACCGGCATATGCTCTTCCTACGCTGCAAAAAAACATATTTTATTGGCATAACTTGTGACTTTTTCCTTCTACTCTCTAATGTGGCTACAACTTAACAGTGTATCAGAACGCGCGGAACCACACTGCCCCTAAGTGGCCAAATCGTGCTCCCAATAAAGGCATACACAAACAAGGGCAAGATAGTATAAAATAATTTCAATAAAATCGATTTTGGGACATTTAAAATCGATACTGAATCGTACCAAATTAGAATTGCGATTCTTATGAGAACATTTTTTGGGGCACACTCCTAATATCTACAGTGATGCACAACACTAAACTAGTTTCCTTGTTTTAACTTTTACACAGTCTGTTGGCAGGTTAAAATTAGTTGTATTTTTATATTACATTAGGTTGATTAAAACTCTCCTGTTTTATGTAGAGGTCCACGTGGAGCCTCATAAGAAACAACTCCACGTAACGCTGGCCTACAACTTCCCCACCAATCACCTCGCTTCACTGGAAAAAATGGCCAAGGGCATCGAGGTGAAGCTCGGCTGTGATTGGCTGGTAGTTCTTTTCTCCCGGGACATTCGTTTTGCGAACCATGAGGTAATACGTCTGTCTTATTGATCACTTGACATTACTGTTCTATATGTGGTAACTGAAATCAGAAAAAGAACATCTGTTCTTCATTTTTGATAGGCTGTATTCTAGAAACTGGACAACATCAATATTATTTAATTTCCTGTAGGAAAAGTCATTTCTCAATATCAAGAACGCAGAATATGGTCTTCATGTCAGTGAATTTGTTATAAATGTATAGTTATAGTTAAAGGGGAAGTCAAACTTTAACATTTCTTGACAATAATAAATTATAAGTGACCTCACTAATCTAAACATGACATTCTGGTTAATATTGCACTGCAAAAAACAAAAAATCTTAAGATATAATTTTTTAAATGTACACTGAAAAAAACAACTTGTAAGATTTACTATCACTATCACAGTTGCTGGGCTCAGGCAATGACCAATCACAGCTCACCTGTTTTCTGAAGCTGAGTTGTTATTGGTTGTTACCTGAGACCTGAGTAACTGTGATGTCATTATTGATCAAAACTGCAGAATTTTGCTGCTTAAATCGTATTCCACTAACGCAATATTAATGTATAATTTATACTAGTGGGGTTGCATAGAATATATTATTGTCAGGAAAAAAATTTGGGTTGACTTTCGCTTTAAGTTAAACGTGATTCCTGTCGTATTAGCCATTTTGATAGCAGCACGAAATGCATCTTGGGAAAAAGCGGTTCAGATAATGGATGGATGGATATTTTCCTAGCCACGTTTTTATAAGTCACCAAGCGATGAATCATTGCTTTAAGCTGACAGACATGAACAACATCCGGGTAATCCGTGCGTACTTTCAGTTGACAGGGCCGCGACTGATGACCTTTCACGAGACCACAAGGACAAGAATGCCAACTGAGAAACAGCTAAAAAAAAAACTTTTAAAAATACAATTCAATTCATTCTGGGAGGGTGTTTGGCCTTTAAAGGGAGTTTCAATATCTTTTCTGCTACAGTGGCCAAACATTTGCCATCATAAAATGCCAGGTTTTTTTCCCCTCAGTTTATTGTCACAAGTGCAATTTTTCAATTTGCCTTATCATCTCTGATATACTTATCAGCTACATATTGTCCCACTTGCAGACTCTACGAGTGATGTACCCTTACATGCCACAGAATGAAGATGAAGTCGAGTTGGTGGTGGGGGATTTTGTCTTCATGTCTCCAGTGGACCAGGGTAATGCCACGGAGGGCTGGGTTTACGGGACCTCCCTCACCAGCGGACTGTCAGGCCTGCTACCCGAAAACTATGTAGGCTTAGCTGACGAGTCCGACACCTGGGTCTTCCATGGGTGAGCGGGGCACACAAATTTAATTTCACTGGTTTAGTATGATGTCACAATGTTTTACATGCCTAATGCTGTTACATGAAACTAGGACTGTGCCAACAAATATTTTCTCATAAGAAACGCGATTCTCATTTAGTACAGTTCAGGATCGATATTAAAGGACCCAAAAGCAATTTTTTTGAAATTATTTTATACTGTCTTGCCCTTGTTTGTGTATGTTTTTATTGGAAGCGCTGTTCATGTGGTACACAATTTGGCCACTTAGGGGCAGTGTGGTTCCACACGTTCTGATACACTGTTAAGTTGTAGCCACATTAGCGAGTAGAAGGAAAAAGTTATGCCAATAAAAGTTGGGTTTTTTTGCAGCATAGGAAGAGTATATGCCAGTGAGTAATATTAACATGCTTCTCTGTAAATATTCCTGAAGCGTTTTGTATGAATAGCCGTTCTTTTGAGTGATAAAGGTGGCGCGAGTAGTGTGCTAATTAGCATTAGCGAGTCAGACTGGAGAAGATCATGACGATTTTTTGCACATCTATAAATTGAAGCAGAAATCATTGTCAATCAAATTATTTAGAATCAAAAATTGTTCTGAATCAAAAATCCATTTTGAATCGAATCGCAGACCCAAAAATCGGAATTGAATCATGCAACAGTCAAAGATTCCCACCCCTAGTGAAAACACAACCCTAATTACAGTTTGCCATGCCAAATTCTTCTGTGACAAACTGATCTGAACAGTATTGCATGCTGAAAATAGGATTTGGTTAGCTCTGCACTAGCAGCTTTGCTTTGAGATGCCAATGACCCAATTTATGAGTTTTCCGCAATAATTTAAGCAATGAATGTTTGAACGCAGTCGGTGGATGAACACTTGTAGACAGACATAACAATACTCAGACATATTCATTATCCTTTGTTAAAAAGAAATCATATTACTGTAGCTCACGGAGTCATTTAAAGTTATCATTGAAACTATTCTTTCTGTGTTTTTCTATGTCTGTATTATGCGGCCCCCAGGTGGCCAAGGCGCGTAAGTTAGCAAAAATGTGGCCCAAAAAGTTACATTCTTTACATTACAATTAATGATTATCTTATTATAAGTGCAATATGATGTAGAGCTTTTTTGCTAATTAAAAACACAACACATTACAAACAGTTTTCGTTAAACGGATTATTGGCATTTCCATTACTTTAAATGCGGAAAGCTTGATTTGAGACGCAAATGTTTTGAATTCTGAATTTGGTCACATAACGAAAGTATTTTAAGGCACCACATACCATCAGGTTCATATTTTGGCCTTGAGTGTGAGAATTTTTAAATAGACTTATAGAGCTTGTAAGAGTTTCTCATCCGTTTCTATTGTCTCTGTGATATGTAAAAATCCACAAAATATAAGCAATAACTTTTTAATTACGATAAATCCGTAAACAGAGAGTCACAGTATGATATTTTCTGACAGCAGTATCTTCTTCTCCATCACAGCTCCCATTCATTCTTCAGCTGTGGACCCTCTGATAAGGCTCGTAAGGAGAGGGGGCTGTTTGATGGACTGCTGGACAGCCGACACTCTGATACGAGTCCTGGAGACACGCCAACCGTCAGTCTTATTTGTCATCCAGTGCAGGTTGCTTTGTGCTTACCAGTTACAATTATAAAATTAAACTCATCTCAGATTCTATTACTGTCATGTATTATTCATCCGAGATGCACTGAAGAACCAAATAATGATACAGAGTTGATATGGAAAAGGAAAAAGCTCTAAAGTCATTGACAGGGCATGTGTGGTTGAGCGCCAAAACAGGCGCATCTTGATTTTCGTGCCTGAGCGAGCCTTTTGGAAATTTGGCAGCCCGCGCTGCGCCACGCTGGCCTTCCCAACGTACCGAGGGCATTAGATAAGATAAGAAGAATCTTTCAAGTTGTTTTTTGTTCATTAGAATCCTCTTTATCACACAACTATTGTTTAGCCCACCAGTTTGCAGATTCGCACCACGTCTCATGCCAGACTTGCACTGATCACAAATAATAGAGCCCTAAGTTAAAAAAATAAATAAAATAAAATCACCTGATTGTAGTTAGCAGATTTTCCAACATTCTTATTAATCTGTGTCTTTTTTTTACAGCAGGTCCTGCGGATTAGTGGTAATCACACTCGACAGCCCAAGCGGTCGTTTTTTGTTTGTCGACACGGTGAGAGAATGGACGTGGTGTTTGGAAAACACTGGCTCTCACTCTGCTCAGACAGTCAAGGTCAGCACAAATCTTTAAATGCGATACCTGTAGTGTAAGAACTAAGAACCTTGACTTATGAGCTTAATTCATTTCATGTCCAAGCTCATAACTCAATTTACTTGTACCTATATATCAAATCAGATCAGTAACTTTAATGCTAATATTAAAGGTATCCAACCTGGTACACCAAAATAACACGCTGGGCATTAGTCCCCAACCATCTGCACAGATGGATTGGGAAAAAGCAAATAATCTCTCAGCGGCCATTAGTTTCATGTTGGGAATGTATACCAAAAATGTTTTATTTTTTTTGTAGGTAAATATGTCCGTTCCGATCTGAATATGCCGCCGTCTTTGCCACTGTGGGGAGGACAAAGGGATTATGACATGGATGCACCTGTCACTGTATTTGGATCCATGCAAGCACAATTAGTGGGTATGTCACTTTAAAAAAAAAAAAACTATTTTCAAATAATCATTGATATATCTTTGCGTTAAATGTTTTCCAGGTGAGGCCCTTTCAGAAGTGAACACTGTGATAGATTTTGTGTACTGCTCACCTGCCCTGCGATGTGTTCAGACTGCACAGAATATCCTGAAAGGTAAGGAAGATTTTTTCCCAAGTCTGATGGATTTGACATTCTTCTCATTGCACTAAGATAAAGGCATGTATTTTTGTGGGGACAGGTATGCAGCAGGACGGCAAGCTGAAAATACGCGTGGAACCGGGTCTGTTTGAATGGACCAAGTGGGTTTCTGGGGGCTCCCTGCCTGCATGGATACCTCCTGCTGACTTGGCTGCAGCCCATTTTAGTGTGGACACCTCATACAGGTTGAGACTCATGAGAAAATTGTTAGTTCATAGGTGCCTGGGCACATGCCCTTTTGGCACTAATGCCATTTGTGTGTGTGTGGGAGGGGGGGGGGTGCAAGTAATTGTGTTGCCTTTCAAAACAAAAATTCAACAGCATAATTTACATAAATAAAATTATTATTACGATATTTTTGGGGTCACAAGATCCTCGAAAGAGACACGCTCACATTCGAAGCCAGGTTCTTCGTCTCTGCGCCTACGTTGGTCGCTGCGTTTTTATTTTAGTCTCACTCACAGTAAACAAAAGCCAAGGTCATAGAGTGCACTGAGGAGGCGGAGGACCCCCGATCCCCTCCCTGAGTTTCATAAAGACCAAAAATCTCCGGTAAAACTAATGTTCCACTCTCCCATCCAACAACTACTGATGCATTTAAGGAACACAGGAAATGTCGGAATTTGAGTCTTACCGCGCTGTAAAAATGTAGACGTCTGCTCAATGTGAAAAATAGAAGGAACACTTTCAGTAGCTGTTTGTAACTTTTTTACTTTTTTTTTTTTAGATAAGTCTTGTGGCATGTACCCAATGATAGCTAAATTGAAATGTACTTTAGAGCATAGGTGTGAGGGTCCGCACACTCTACTATAAAGGGAAGATCAAATCTGATAGGTCCAGTCAGAGTAAAACAGTCAGGGCTCTTCGTACTCATCTGGGCATTGGCGGCGAATGCATGATGTCGAAAAAGCTTTAATATTGTCTTTTTAAACGGCACAATGCACCTTTAAAATATATGTGGAAATTGCTTCATGATGTTTGTTTGTATTTTAACCAACAGCTCGTTTTTTACAGTGTGGGGTTTGCGCCAGAGTGAGATCAGAAACACGTGGCAGTGTTTTCAGAAATTAGGGGGACAATGAAGAGCCCCTCCCCCCAAAAAACAATCTAGCTTGCCAAGATGTGACAGTTGTTGAGTCAGTTGCAATAACTAAAGCTTGACAATCTACACAGACAATTAATAAACAACATTTGCTCTTACTTGAATGAAGCTAAATGTAAAGTGAGACCTTTTTATGCTACATGCACTATAGGAAAATCATAATAACACTACTTATTATTTAAAATGTAAACTTCATGTACATTTTACATAATCATTTTTATTTCTGTAAATTTGTTGTTCATAATTGATTATTCATGCACAAATGTTAAAACAAGTTTTTTGTGGGTGATCGGCATTGGCCTTGCAGAAAAATAACTGTTTCATCATGTGTGATTTATTGTTTAGACATTTTTTTAATTAAGAGTTTTACAATGGATTTTTTTTCACATGCATGCATGCACACGCATACACACCCCCACACACACACACGCACACACACCCCCACACGCCCTCTATTAATTTCTCATCCCCCTCAGCTCCCCGCCCCACACACAGCGGCTCAGCAGTGGCATGGGTTCGAAGTTCGAACCCCAAGTGAGTGGACATTGCAGGCACATTGTCATGTGGCCCTTTTTTTCTTTTTCTTTTTTACATTGGGCACCTGCCCCTCCGAAGGTCACTGCACGCCCCTGACTTTTAGTAAATAGAGCATAATAATGTTGGGTAAATTCAACATAACTATATAATGTAGTATTTAAGTAGCACTAAGGAACTTTTTAACCTTAATAAAATATTTTCATAACACTTCTGATGAAACATCGACTTAAAACTAGTTGAATGGTACCTTTGCCATAGCCTGAGGGGGTCGGTGTCATTTTTACTGGCACTAAGCAACTTTGAGGAGGATGGTAGGAACACTGCCACACAAAAAACTACAAATGTGCTGACTGCTTTATGGAATACGTCACTTCCACCTTAACCCATTCGTTACAAAGTCAGAAGTCAATTTGAATGTACATTACCGCTTTTGTCCATATGGCGCCGCCATAATCTACTGTAAGTTCCTTAGTGTTGCTTTAATAAGTTAAGAACATTTGCTAAATTTTAGTCACCCAACAATATTTAATGAAATAGTTATGTAGGACCTGTTGACGTAACCGTGTTATTTAAATTTGATGAAGCATCTCTTATACCCAAAAATAAAGAGGAAGTGAGCTATGAGTATTTGAAAGTCCAAGGTTGGCTCAATAGCGCCCTCTACAAATTTTTAATGAAGCATCCTGATTGTATAATTCAGCTAGATTTGTGAAAACTGGGAGGCATACCTACAAAAAAGCATTTTGGAGCCATATGCTAAACCTAACAGGAAGTCACCATTTGTATCTTATTTGGGGAATTGCACACCATTTTTGGCCTGTCACAGACGTCATATTTTAAATATTTAACAAATACTAATCAGTCATTTCTCCCACTAATCTCTCAATTTACAGTAAGTAAAGAGTTGACATTTTGGGGAATATATATTCTTTTGTTTGTTTACATTTTATTATGTTACATAAAGATAAAAAAAAATAACAAAGAAGAAGATATTGTAAATGCTGGTTTCAGATGGATCAAGGATCATCACTTTTTGAGTTGAATTAAATTGCAGCATCCCCATAAACTTTTTCACAACGAATATCTTTTGCGATGAGCTACAGTATTTCAAAAAACTGGCTGATCCTTGGTTGATCTAACGCTTCACAGTACATTTCCTTTTGTTGAAGAAAGTCAAGATTCAACTGGGAAAAAGTCTAATAGAAATATGCTTGTCAAATTAGGACAACGTGTTCAGCCATTTTGCATGTAAAGATATATGATGAACCAGTAACAAAATGGCGTGGTGTGTGAGACAATTCAACAGAAACTTATAATAACACATTTGGATCAACATCACATAACAGCGAATAATCCATAATAATAACATATGCCTTTGCATCTTGTTCCAAAAAAAAGCTTTTTTGACTTGCACAAGTGATGTGAAAATCAAATAAGTACTTTTGGCAATTTCAATTTTAATCTGAGAAATGTAACAAAGAGCTGTGATTCTAACTCACAAGGAGAACTTCAATCAATCAATCAATCAATCAATGGACAACATTTAAAGCACCTAAATGAGCAGGTATTTGTTTGTTTGCAGACCGCTGATCCCCATCAGTAAGCTTACAGTGTCGGAATCATACGAGAGTTACATGAGTCGAAGCCACCAAGTGACCAAAGACATCCTATCAAACTGCAAAAACACTGGTAAGATTTTGGCAGAGGATATGAATTAGGGCTGGGAATCTTTGATTGTCTCACGGATTCCGATTTTTGGGCCTGCGATTCGATTCAGAATCTATATTCGATTCAGAACGATTTTGATTGACAATGATTTCTGCTTCAATTTATAGATATGCAAAGAATTGTCATGATCTACTCCAGCCTGACTCGCTAATGCTAATTAGTGCGCTACTCGTGGCACTTTTATCACTCAAAATTATAACTATTCATACAAAACACTTCAGAAATTTAAAAAAAACTTGTATTGGAATATCTTGATCGTGACTTTTTCCTTCCACTCTCGAACGTGGCTACAACTTAACAGTGTATCAGAACACGTGAAATCACACTGCCCCTAAGTGGCCAAATCGAGTACAACATGAACAGTGCTCCCAATAAAGGCACACACAAACAAGGGCAAGACAGTATAAAAATAATTGAAGTAAAATCGATTTTGGGACATTTAAAAATCGATTCTGAATCATACTAAATGAGAATCGCGATTCTTATGAGAATCGATTTTTTGACACACCCCTAATATGAATGTATTGAGCCATTGCCTGTGTATGCTTTTGAAGTACTTTTTTTTCTTTTTCTTATGGCTTATGTGGCTGAACAATGCAAATCTATGCATCTTCTTCTTTATGATGTACACGTAGGTTGTATTGTGTCAAGCATTTGTCCACTGTTGCGTCCTGTTTCCGCTCTCCGTAGGAAACAATGTGCTGATTGTAGCCCACGCCTCTTCCCTTGAGGCCTGCACACGCCAGATGCAGGGTTTCGTACCACGGACCGCCAAAGACTTCATCCAAATAGTTCGAAAGGTAGCGACCGTCATGTACTGTAGTCCCAAAAGACTTTTCCTCATCATGTAGTCCGCCTAATAGCATATGTGTTCTCTCTCAGTTCAGCCATGATAAGCATTTTGGACACAATTAAATACAATGACAATCCCATTGATACAGTAAAGAAAAAATTAATAAAATAATAATAACAATAATAAGGGACAGTCCATCTAACTAACAAACCTGCTCTCACTATATTGGGAATAATACTGTTAAGTATAATGGCGTTTCTAACGGCAATAATTTATTAGTAACAAAATAATCTACCCATTGTTACAACGTAAATAAATAATAATATTAATATATAATTTAATAATATAATATAACAATAATAAATTAATTAATTAAAGTGCTGGGTTACTAGTACCGCTGTATCTCACTGAGCGGCGAGTTCGAAGATTTGTGAAAGGTGCTGTATTTTCCAAACAGTTTCTATGGTCAGTAAACAGTTTTTCTTATGACCACCATTTTTTTCACATGTTCAATATTTATTTTAGTTTTGCACTTAAATGTAAAGTGTGTGAATACTATTTATTTTTATTATTTAAATTAAATTATAGAAATTTGTATTTCTACACATGTAACAAATTGCAATCCCCACTAGTCTAAATATGGCATTCTGGGTAATAATGCGTTAGTGGAAAATGAGTTAAGCAGCAAAATTCAGCAGTTTTTTATCAATATCAGCAGGCGGCCATTTTGCCACTTGCTGCCGAGTGAAAATCGGCAGCAAGTGGCAAAATGGCCACCCCCCTGAGATGGATAAAAACGTCTGGATTTTGCTTCATAACTCATATTACACAAATGTAATATTAATCAGAATGTCATGTTTAGACTAGTGAGGTCACATATAACATATTATTGTCAATAAATGTTTATGGTTGACTTCCCCTTTAAAGCAACATGCCCAACACTTATTAAAACTAACGGAATTTAAAACAACAAAAGTCAAAACACAATAAAAACGAACTAATGGAAAATCCTGAACTTTTATGATTCTGTTAATAACTAAGATATTTCAGTTTTTTTCTTTGGGTCTCAAAGTGATAAAGGTTTTGGAAATCCTGAATTATAAACATTTATTTGGGCTCTGAACGCTTCCTTTTTGTTTTTGTTTTTTTAGATCCCTTATTTGGGTTTGTGTTCTTGTGAGGAGCAGGGCAACTCGGGGCAATGGCGGATGGTCGACCCCCCCGTCCTCCCACTCACACATGGACCAAACCACATCTTTGACTGGAGGGAGACACTTTTACATGAATAACATCTGTTGGATTATTAATCCCACCAAATACTGCTACTGTCTACAAGAGTGTGACGTCGGTTTCACAAATGGCCGCTCAAGTGAAACGTTCATTTGGGCAGTGTGGGGGAAATGCCACCAAAGTCCAGTTGTATGTTCTTCAGAAATCTCAGGAAATTTCAGTGCACTCTCCAAAGTGCTTGACTTCCAACTTTTTACATTGTTAGCCCTTGATGTAATGTATTTAAATTGTTTAACTTATTGATATTTGGTTGTATTCTGCACATTGTAGTGAGAAGCCACACGCGTTGCCATGTTATCATGGCACTCTTCCTCTTTGTCACTACTGGCAAATTCTGTGGTCCCAAAAAGTCGAGGAAAAAGCAAAACACGCTTGTGGAGTGAAGCGATCAAGAGTGTCCAAACATTTTTCTCGGAGGACCATACAGAAACATTGAAGGATGCAAGGAACAGTTTGTTTGTTTGTTTTTACTTTAATTTATCAAGCACACAAAAATCAGGCAATCAAGCAATTGCATATTATATATATATATATATATATATATATATATATATATATATATATATATATATATATCTTTTAAAACTTGTATAGATAGGTCTGATGCTTGTGAGTGGTAGAAAGTAAAATAAATACACCATAAATTACTTAGTAATCACATCTCAAAAGCAGAGAGCGTTTTTGCACAAATAAGGCCAGGGTAATCATTCATTTTATATTTTCCCAGTTTGGACCCTGACACAGAGGACAAAGTGGAAGAAACCATTTTTGCATGCAAAAAATAATTATCTTTAGGGGTGCCAAAATGAGTGTGTTAATTTGGAGTTAATTTAAAGTTCCTTTAACACCACAATTTTTTTTAACGTACGATTAATGACCGCCCCTTACTTGGAACGCCTGTACTGGGGGAAATCCAGTCGCAACACAGCAGACACGTCCACGTCAAAATTTTGCAGTAATAAATTTCATAATAATGCATATGTTTGTGGAGACTAGGGTCAAGCTGTAGTTTACGGTTTTAAAAATGTGCAGAATTTCACAAGTTACTTCATGTTAAAGATTAGATAGCTCTTAATATGAAAAGAAAAATGTACTGAGCTGTCACCAATGTCTTACAAATACAATGATGCCATCTAGTGGCAGATAAATGACCTCAACACAAATCAATATCACACTTGATTTTTTACAGTACATTACATCTTTTTAATTTTAACTCAATTTTATGAATTATTATGAAATTACTGTATCAATGAATAAAATATGCAGCCAAATGTCCACTTTTATGTTAACAAGAGTATGAAAACTCAGAAAGAAAATACTTTATTGTACATTTAAAACAGATGTAAAATGTGTGATTAATTGTGAGTTAACTATTGAAATCATGTGATTAATTGCGATTAAAAATTGTAATCGCCTGACACCGCTAATCTTTATCCACCACATTATTGTGAAGAGAAGTGTCGCTCACCCTCACGAAATTTGTTGAATATAACAACATGAATTATAATGATTTGACTTTGTAGGTCCCACTCTATGTTACGTCAACACCCTTTGCATCATTTCTTAGCAAAAAAATAAATACAAATGAAACGGTATACTAACTGAGAAGAGCTGCGACTGGTGTCAGATTCACATGCAGTTAATTCCATTGCACCTCTCTATGACAATTGTGAGCCGCAATTTTGATGAATACCATATAGGATAATTTTATTGTCACGGTGATCCCATAAACGCAATCAATACAACAGCATCCTCTATTAAGTGATGAAATACTGCATAACGTAAATCTCTAAAAGACCCATTAACAGTAAGCAAATTCAGAAGAAGAACAAGGCTCAACAATCTAGTATTGATTTACACACCTTTTCCTCTACACGCCTTTAAAACTTGAAGAAAATGCTAGTAGTTTTTCTTTTTAGTAGTGGAACCTCCAAAGTTGAAAACACCTCAAAGGTGTTAGTTCATCAACACTGAATTTGATCACAACCGATTATTTATTTATTAATTTATCTTTGCCTCTGAAGTTCAGCTCTCAGCACAAATTCACTCCAAACAAAATTTTATTATAATAATTTTTTTAATTTTATTTTAAATGTATACAGTTGTTTAGTTTTGTTTTGGACGGTTAAACATTTGACAGTGTAACTTGTCATTGCTGTGCTCTGTGTCAGTGGTGGCAAATCCAGGTCCAGAAAGTAAAAAACCTTGCCATAGTTTGGCTTTAGCCCCTGATGCTGACTAGCTAGCTAGCTAGCTAGCTCCCTGGCAGGTGTTGGAAATCAGTCCTTGATTTCTGCGTGTTCAAATAAATTCAAAGTTGAAATCTGTGAACAAGTTTGCCAGCTTTTATTTCAGAGTCTGAAAGACAAATTAGGGGCTGCTCAATCATAGCATCTCACCCACAAATGTGTCCTTCTCAAAGTTCATGCATGCATATATACACAAAATGTTCCCACCCCCTTCATTGACAAGGAAGTACCTTTTGCCCCTTCCAGGCATAGCCCAGCATGTGGCATTTCCTGTCAAAACAAGTCTACACACCCCCTCTTTATCTCTACCTCAGGATGTGGGCAAACACTTGGCCCCCGCCACCTCCTTGCACCAGAGACCCCCCATAAAACCCCACATAGAGCACACCCCCCGAGGAAGAGACTGAGAGACTTTGATCTTGTTCTGTCAGCAGAGCGAAATACAACCAGGCCATCTCCCATTGAGTTCTTTTAGTCCTCAACAGATGTGGGTAAATAATTGGCTCCTGGATAAACAATTGGCCCCTGGAGCATCCTCGCACCAGAGATTCACGCAGCCGGCCCTTTTGTTCAGACACCTCTTATTTAGATTAAATCAGACACCTTACTATGACAGGGAATAGAACAAAGACTATAGATAAACTAACATATGGGGAACAGTTGTAACATATCTAACTAAAATCAAAAACACTTTGAAAAATATAAATTGAAACAGAAAAACAATGTTAATAATCCAACACAGGTAAACAAGTACCATGGGAGCTAGCGAGCTAGCTAGCTAGCACCTGGGGCTAAAGCCAAACTGTGGCCGGGTTTTTACTTTCTGGACCTGGAATTTGCCACCTCTTCTCTGTATATAGGGAAGAAAATGTGTTTCGCTCAGGTCATTTGTATTTTATTACATAATATACACACTATTTTTATATATATAGTGGATGCACACACGTGCTTGCGTTGTCATTATCCACCCTTACTCACACTTTTGTTTTCAGATGCAGCAGTCGGTTTGTAGATTCCATTGTTGTTTTAATAATGGCTTCAAATGGAAAGTCGCACTTCTCTCTGTATTTTGAAATAGTCTACATCCTTTATAATGTTAATGTTCTTTTCTTTTCTTTTTTTTATCATGTTTATGTTGATTTGTGGAAGGAAACTCTGGTAGCCATGTGACAATTTTTTTTTTATTGTACTACATATGTGTATTTTATTTATTCTGTTTTCAATAATTTTGCACAATTATAAATTTAAAATGTTATCATCTTAGATATTATAATAGAGTTTATTTTGTCAGAAGGTTGTGTAAAATCATGATATTGTTAGTCCACATTCAGTTGTTTTCTTTGCATTCTGTATTGTAAGGGAGTATGTCTAAATTCTAAAATCCAATTTCTGTAAGGTTAATTTTGCTATTCCTGAATTTAAAAAAATGTTTAGCATGACCATCTTGTGATTTGTGTGTGTTGGAGGTGAGTGATATTGATGAAATTATATTTCCTTATATGTCGCTCTATTTGAGGGAGTTCATACAACTACTTGAAGCCCATACATACACCCAAATGAGCCACATCGACACACCAACACACATTTCTACACAGACTGTCGGAAACCATCTCAGGGAAGCTCACATGCATTCTTGTCGTCCTCGTCGGGGTCTCAACCCGACTGCAATTCATTGTCATACTCATAACCGACTTGTGTGGGCGAATGCTCACATTCAATGGCGTCTGGCACGTTGGTTCTCTTAACAGATAACAACATCCTGATCAACTCTATGCGTAGGAGGTGTTGCACTATGTGATCCGTGGTTGGTTCGGATCAGGCCCCACGGTTCAGATCACGCCCGATCCGCGTATTGGTGTGTGTGGGGGTGGGTGGGAAACAAAACAAAAACAAAGTGCGCATTCACAGTCGATACCATTCTGACATGTAAAGGAAGCTGAAACATACTTAAGTTCGGCCCTCGAAAGCCCCTATCCAGCCTGTTTTCCATGTTTCTCTCCACTAACACACCTGATTCATGATCAGGATCGGTATCGGGCTTCTGCCAAGCTTGCTGATTAGCTGATCATTAGATTCAGCTGTGCTGCAGAAGGGAAACATGGAAAACAGGCTGGATAGTGGCTCTCGAGGACCGAACTTGAGCACCCCTGAAGTAATACATTAACAGCAATTGAAATAGCCTTAGTACACTTTTACTCTGAAATTTGACCACGTTGTGGCGTGACGGCTAGCTTGACTTCCCTTTTAGACGTTTTATGGGGGGTGGGGGGGGGGGGTTCATGGTACGGGTGTGCCTCCTGGGAGAGGCCATGCTGATCGCTCCTCTTAACTTAAAATGAAAGTTTTACCCAAAATAAATTATTTTTTCTCAATGATTCCATTCAAACCTACGTCTAACTGGTTCCAGTCGTAGGACTCGGCCGTTACAAAATTCTACCGGAATAAAAAAAAAAGCAAAGATTAGTCTATCTACTTTTCAGAAAAGTAAATCCAAAGGAGGTCTAGAGGCACCAAATTTTATACACTACTATATAGCTAACCAGCTACAATATATAATTCTATGGGCACAACCCAACAGAGATACTAACTGTTGGCTGGAACTAGAACAGAAGGATTGTAATAACCTCAGACTTTTAGATTTACTCTTTGCTACAACATCGATTAAGTGACACAATTGTTTTGAAAACCCAATGATTTCCGCCACCCTGACCGCCTGGTGGAAGGCACTAGAAATTACAAAAGCCCAAGTGGAGCCCTGTGGGCTTTCTCCCCTATGGCATAACCCCGACTTTCAATTTAACAACCAATCGTTTTATTTAGGTGTGTGGGAGAAGAAAGGAATTACACATCTCCACCATCTTTTCTCAGATAATATGTTTATATCATATACATCCTTGCTCCAAAAATACAAAATAAAAAACTGAATTTTTTTACATTATCTGCAAGTTAAAAGTATGATAAAGAAACAAATTCCAACACTTCGGGGTACGCTCCAACCGCCTGTTTTAGCTAAAGATATTACAAAGCTTTCTCCGACAACAACAAAAAAACTCTCAAAAATATATAAGTTACTTTCGTATACTGATAAAATGTATTTACCCATCTCGAAATGGGAGACAGTCTGTAGCTCCGGAATCTGACTTTTGAATTCAAGTTTATGAAAACTTATTTAAAAAGACAAAACACACAAATGTACAACTTATCCAATATAAAATTATTCATAGAACATACATTACTCAATATATGATGAAGAAAATGGGACTCTCAGACTCCGACATTTGTCTCTAGTGTTTACAAAACACTGCCGACACTTATTTTCATGCTTTATGGTTATGCACTCAGGTTATGTATTTCTGGACTAAAGTCTCAGAAAAACTTTCCACTATCTTGGACTGTAGGATACCTAAATCTCCAAACTTGTGTTTGCTAGGTGACCTAACAACAACTGATTTACCACGTAAACAATTTCAATCTACACTCGTAGCCCTTACTATTGCAAAAAAAATAAATCTTGTCAACTGGAAAAATAAACAAACTCTGAATATTGACCAATGGTCTAACCTCCTCACATTTTAATGGAAAAAATATCTGCCTCGAATAAAAACCAAATATCAAAATGTATACAAACATGGTCTACGTATATAGAATCTTTTAATTTAAATCTGGTTACGTAATTCTGTCTGTTAGCGAGGCTGTGGGCCAGTGGGGTGCCTGGTGGACCTGCCATGCCCCGTTGTGCTGCGTTGAGCTTGGGGCGCGGGCCGTGTTGTGGTGGGGGGGCGCTCCGGGCTCCTGGGTCTGCTATCCGGCCGGTGGCCCCTGCGGCCTGGGGGGCCCTGGGGGGTTGTGCTTGCTCTGTCCTGGCCGGGGTCGACTGCTCCCCTCTTTGGTGGAGGTTTTCATGCATGCCAGAGCCATCACACCAGCATCTACCAAAATTCAAACACAATCTGCTTCTTCCTCTGGTCGTTAAATCGGTGGAGGCTGATGTCTGTGGATTTTACTATCCTTCCTTCCTTCCTTAATTTGTTGGAATTTAGATGTTTCTGGGGTTGGTGAAAGATTCTGGTTGGTAACCGGGTGGGTAGTAGGTGATGTCTGGTCGGTGCTGGATTTCACTTTTCTTTGATCCTTCCTCGGGTCTCCTGACAACTTCACGACTCTAGCGGGATTCTGCAGTATTAGGTATGGTATTTTTAATAGGTTTTAGGTAAATTAATGAGCACACACGCACGCACATTCTCACGCATGTACAAAAAAAGAAAAAGAAAAAAAGAAAAAAGAGACAGAGCAATGATGAGGACATGTCGAATTGGTAAGATTACCGAATGAACAATACTGAGCTCAAAAAAAAAATGGTTGTACAACTTCCTTTTAAGGAATACAGCAAGGCTGCAACTATAGAGTATTTTAGTATTTGAATACTAGACTGAAAATTATATTGAGTACTGAAGTACTCGGATTAAATATATTTTTTCTTGGCTAAAGAGTAATTAAAGTACTTAAAAAATTGTTTTTAATCAACAGTTAATTTTTTCAAATTGTACATTACGTTATACGCCAGGGTAGAGCTTGTGCATTTATGAATTTGGAGCAGTTGACCAGTAGGCCTAATAAGGCAAATTAAATAGGGTATTTTTAAGGTGTTTTTCTTTTGCGTTACAGGTATATAAAAAAAGAAAAGAAAAGACAAGAAGAAAAAAAGAAGAAGCTTGCGATGAATGTAGCTTGTGATGAATCTGCAGACACGAAACACATTACCTACTGGAGTACTGCCCTACAGGTAAAAAAAGAAAGACAACAGTTTGTGGAGTTGGAGGAATTTAAATCAAAATGTTTGGACATGATATGTGGTGTCCCCCAGGGGTCAGCGTTGGGGCCAAAACTGATTATATTGTAATGATTTGTGCAATGTGTCTCATTTATTGAAATTTGTGTTATTTGCAGATGACACAACTATTTTAGTTTCTGGTGAGAAAATGCATCTTATTTTGGGTACAATTACCTCTGAATCTAGGAATGTAAAATCATGGCTTGATAAAAACAAGTTATTAATAAATTTAAACGAGACGAAATTAGTTGTGTTTGGTAATGTTAAAAGAGGTAAGTAACTGCGCAAGATTGCAAATTGAAGGTGTAGATAAAGAAAGAGTAAATTAGATTAAATTCCTGGGGGTAATTGTTGATAATAAAATCTGCTGGAAACCACACATTAAATATATTGGATCCAAACTCTCTCAAAGCATCTCTATTCTGACATAAGTCAAACATTTTCTCAACAAGAAATCATTACACATTCTGTACTGCTCTCGCGTATTAAACACTTTTAAGACATCATTACCTCTGTTTCTGTTGCAAAAAAAAGAGCTATAAAAGCAGTCCATAATGTAGAATATCTCCACCACACAAATAACACTGTTTCTACAATCTAAAACTGTAAAATTATTTGATCTTGTGGAACTCAATACTGTACAATTGGTGTATAAAGCTAGAGATAATTTACTACCGGGCAATATTGAAAATATGTTTCCAGAGAGACGGGGAGGTTATGGTTTGAGGGGAATTCATCACTTAAAGACAAAGTATTCAAGAACAACATTGAAGAGTTTCTGTAAATCTGTATGTGGAGTGAAATTTTGGAACAGGCTGAGTACTGATTTACAACAATGTCCAAACATAAACTAGTTCAAAAGGAAATTTAAAATCAACATTTTTGAAAAGTATAGGGATTAAGAAGTGCTTTTCAATAAAAAGTAACATTGGTTGATGTTATTATTATTATTGTATAATTATTATTATTGTATATATTTAGTATTGTTGCTATTGATAAGGAAAAAAATATATATGTACAGTGGAACCTCGGAGTGTGAACGTCTGAATTTGAATTTTTCCACGACAATTTTCTTCGTCATGGGCCCAAAGAAAGACAGTGGTTTTTCAGTGGTTGAACAATTCGGACTTTGAACAGTTTGCAGGAATTAATTATGTTCAAACTCCAAGGTACCACTGTTTATGTAAAAGTATGACAATATATGCACAAGGCACACTGTTCAATGTGTTCACTATTAATAATTACTATAATAACCTTTGTTATTAATAATCAAGATATATAATAGCAGTATACTAACAGGTTTTTTTTTACTATACATACCTACTATTTATTGTGTAACAGATGTTAAAAGGGGTAGGACCTGATAAATGTATGCTTCTTCCTACTCCTTTTCGAACATGTATGTGTAAATGTGTAGCTCATGATTGGGTGAAACACTGTGGAACTTTCTTATGTTGCTTTCGTTGCTTGAATGTTGTGTTTGTTGTTTTGTTTTATATGGGTTTTATTTTATATTTTGTCGTTACACATGTACTTTTATAATCAGCTTTTTTTTCTTTATATACATGTTCTTGGGCGCAAATGCGGCAACTTACCCCACGCCAGCCACGGCCCGTATGGAGGTAAATATGGTGCAAAAGTAACTTGTACCTGTAAAAAAAAATGTGTGTACCTGTAAAAAAACAAAAACAATGTATCTGTAAAAAAAATGTTTTGCACCTGTAAAAGTCGTGATTTGTACCTGTAGAAATGACAACTTGTAGTCAAAGAAGTTGCCACTAAGAGTCATACGTGTCGAAAGATTTGAAGCCTACTTTAGGACTGTGACTTTCTGTCCTGAATGTATTTCCTTTTACCTGGGCCATTTGTATTGTCATAGCTGAGACAGTGTAAATATACGATCAATAGCTTGTCCCTGCACTTCTAATGTCTTAAAGTGGCGAGCCGCCACCACCTGCTAGCCGCAAGCGCCACTGCCGGTTGTCCCACAGCTTCGGGCCGGCTGGGCTCCCGCGAGTCGGCCGCACCCTCGGCCTTGTTCACCGCTGGCGCTCTCTCTCCTGTAATGATCCTTCCGCAGTTTCACCTACGGAAACCTTATTCGTCGTTGCCGCCATTTCCGCATTCCATTTGTCTTTAATTCCTTCGTTCCCGCTGCTTGAATCAAATAAGTAACATCTGCCCTCTTCTTCCTTCTCTTGCGTTGGTGATATAAGTAGCTACATTTAAAGTAGCCCGTCCGCTACGCTAAAGCCTTAAATAAACGAGTACTCGAGGCAGGACAAACACCTCGGATTTTTTGTACTCGAGGTACCTGTGGCAGTCAATAAATGCAAAATTACCATTTAAGCCGTTAGTTCCTAACCAAAATACAGTCACAAGAGCGGGACCCGATACCAGTACAGATACCATGAAATATGTATAGTATCGGCCCGATGTACTCGCCCATCCCTAGTTTTTGTTCAGTGTAGATTTCTAAGAAAATATTAGACACAAAAAATATTATAATTTTATTTCAATGATTTAAATAGATGCCACATTCACACCAGGGTAAACAAAACAAAAAGACAGACGAGGGAAATAATTTCTTAATAGCTTATGAATGTAACAATGAGTACTGTGAAAGTGTACAAATAAAAAGTTAACATTTAAAGCTGAAAACAGGACTAACATTGAACTCAAGGGGTAAAAGCAAATACTTTAATAAAGACTATGTAAAACAAAAATAAAATTCAAACCTACTGTGTGTGTATTACAGGCTGAATGGCAGCATCTATAAAGTAGATACCGTGCATTTATACATAGAGCACATTAATTTAAAAAAATTATCTAGAAAAAAGCCAAATGTAACCCAGACAACATCTTTTGAACATGGATTCCATAACTAGTGCACCTTGAGGTACACAACATTAAAAGTGTAATAGTCTAGTATAATAATTATCACATACTATCAAAACTTCTTCCCATTGACACAATAAAAGTATCATTTTCCACTACCAGGCATTGTGGCACAATTTAGCAATGTATTGAAAGTGATGTTGTTTGAGGTATTCAGTCATTTGTAGGTTTGCCTTCATTGGCTGTAACCGACTTCCTGTCGGGACACTGTCGGGACGTCCGAGTTGGCTTCAAACATTTGAGAAAGTTAAATGCAAACTAAATATTTATGGTGTTGTGAGTACAGCATCTTGCGAGTAAACGTTACCAAAAATTCAGTTTTTTATTTGTATTCTTTTATGGATATATATATAAAAGTTGGAATATTTACGAATGTGATGAGTATCAAGTTAATAATACTCATGACTAGAACATCTAGCTAAACTAAAAATAGCTCAAACCTACAAAATGTTGTCACTGCAAGTCTAAACGTTAAATCTTGATGAATTTAAGACATCCTTTTAGCGACAACTGGTCTTGGTGAGGTGTTTTCTGTTGGTACAATTGCAAAACGCTACGGAGGCTGTCAACGACCTAACTGGATTGCCGTGATGATGAAGCAAATTGGGCGGCCGTTATCTGGCGTCGTTGAGCTGCCGGGCCACAGTCAGGATCTCTTTGGCGCCTTTGCTCAGGAGCAAGTTGGCCAGGTCCACCCCCAGACGCTCGGCATTGTCCTGAGAGCCGCCGCAGATCTTGATGGCCGTCACCCCCACACGCTGAACCTGCTCGTCCACTACGTCCTGACACTGAAACACCCATTTGTTACAAAGTGCTCAAAATGGTAGCCAGGGTAGCTGATAGTAGAATGGGTATGTCTTATTAATAGGGCCCGACCGATATGCATACCAATACTGATTTTTGGCAGGAAAAAAATACTGATTACAGATTAATCTGACAATTATTTAAAACTATATATAATGCATAAAATTATCCATCACCCTAAATTCCTTTTCAATGGGGGTCACTTAAGCTCAAACTTTGGCTATTAAGATTCTCTGCTTTGAATGACAAGTCCATAGTATGACCTTAACAAATTTCATGAAGTATACAACATTATTGTATAGATTGATGTGCCAATAATTAAACCATTATTACTCGTTTACATATTTATATATTTTTCACAAGTCTTGGGACTTACTGGGCTAACCTGGGACCTCGGGGATTGTATTTCGTGCCATGGCATGTGGAAATGTGTTAAGACCACACCAAAAAAATCTTGGATGCTTGCATCCTTGAATATCAACTTGAAGAATAACTTGAAAGGACAATGACAAAATAAAACAATAAGAAAGTTAAATAAGAATAGAATAAACTAAAATAATAGAAAACTAGCGTTTTGGCCTCTTAGGGGCAGTGTGGTGCCATTCATCCATGGTGTACACACTAGGTACAGAAGAAAGTTGCGATTGAATTCTATTAAAATAACTGTTTTTTCACACATTGGGGAAGAATTTGTGCCTTTGTGAAGTGTCATCTCACCTGTGGGTATGTGTTGTGTGTGGATAGTCGTTATTTGAAGGAAAAACACTCCTGAAGTCGATTTAACCTACTGTTAGCATTTGAATGGAATCCTCCCTTTACGTTTAGCATTAGCGCTAAGCTAGCGATGTTTTAAAATGAATCATGTTTTGTATTTAAATACACATTGAATGTAATTCTTATCATCGTGTGTTTAGTTTTACAGTTAACTCCAACTGAGGTGTCATTAAACAGTTTAAAGGACGCTTCGGGACAATAGAATAACATACGCTACACACTTACTGGTTGCTAATGCTCGGCAAGCAAAATGGTGCATTCGGGGTACTTCCACAGCGGAAACTTTGGTTTTCTTTGATGATAATGTTTTAAGGGGGAAAATAATCGGCTATTTGGCCCAAATGGCCGATGTTTGAAGGCCAATAATCGGCCGATTAATCGGTCAAGCCCTACTTAATAATAATGTTTTTCCACTACTATGCACCAGTAGAACAACTAGGGTGCACTAGTTGACAACTGTGTGCTACTAGTAGTACTAGTGGTGACATTATCTATCCAGTAGGTCTAATGATGTCCATGTTACCTTAAGGGCAGTAGCAATGCTGGTCTGCATTGTGTCCTTCAGAAAGTCGGAACCGTCCAGGCTGTACACGGCACCCGTCAAGTAAAGCTGTGCACACACGAGACCAAATGAGTAACGTTTTCGAAATGTGGATACGCTTGCCATAACCAAACAAATGACACTTGTATCCATTATTGCCTGGCAGGCAGAGGCCATTTCTTATCTATGAAAAATCATCAACTTGGTAACGAATGTAAAACTACACCTTGAAATAAAACTGAAATGAAATTGCATTGGTAAAGAACAAGGGACAGCAACATGTACTGACAATAGAGCCATTTTAGGTCAAATACATAACCAAAAAAATCTGTCTGGAGCCGCAAAATCTTTGAACATTGTAATGAAAGGAACATTGTGTTAGGGTTTGTTTAATGTCCTGAGGGCCCAAGAGCTAATTAGAGCTGCACCAGAAAACAAAAAATAGGACAGCAGCATCCAATATGTACACATTCATTTTCTTCTAACTTTCGTCTTTGTATCTTTTTGGGGGGGTCATTTTTCATACATGTTTATACTTTTCTGCCCTTATGTCAAATTTATGATTTTTTGGGCAATTTTATGGACATATGGTAATTTTCTGCCTCTTCGTAAGTTTTTGACATTTTATGGCTATTTTCTTGTAATTTTTTTCTGGGTTTTTTTTGCTATAGATTTTCCAAATTTTTGGGATATTTTAAGGTAATTTTCGGGATTTCTTCTTTTGTTTTTGGACATTTTCTTTACAGCCTTTACTTAAATAAATTTTCTGACATTTCTGGCAATTTTTTGAATAATTTATGGTAATTATCGTGATTTGTTCTTTTGTTTTTGGACATTTTATAGTTACTTTTTGAGTGTTTTCTTCTTTTAAAAAAATTATTCAAGTTTCTGACTTTAAAATTTTTTTATTCCAAAGACATGATTTTATGGTAATTTTCAGATTTTAATATTTTATCTAAAAAAATTAATGTGAAAAAAACCCATCTAATTTTTAACAGATCCACAGACTAAAGAGCCACATATGGCTCCAGAGGCGCAGGCTGCAGAACACTGGTATAGAATATGTAGATTGTAAACTGATTTCAATTTATGAAATGCGTGAGTATGTGCACGTACGAGTGTATGTGTGTGTGCATGTGTGCGTGCGTGTGAGTGTGTATGTACTCATTAGTTCACCTAAAACCTATTAAAAATCCCATACCGTTCACCTAAACCGAATACTAGAGTCGTGAGGTTGTCAGGAGACCCGAGGAAGGATCAAAGAAAAGAAAGGAAAGTGAAATCCAGCACCGACCAGACATTACCTACTACACACCGGGTTACCAACCAGAGTCTTTCACCAACCCCAGAAACATCTAAATTCCAACAAATTAGGGAGACCTCAAGAGACCAATGGAGAGACTGAGGAAAGGAAGGAAGGTCAGATGAAGCAGAGTGAGATCCAAAGGCATCAGCCTCCACCGATTCAACGACCAGAGGGAGAAGCAGATTGTGTTTGAATTTCGATAGATGCTGGTGTAGTGGATCTGGCATGCATGAAAACCTTCACCAAAGAGGGGAGCCGTCAACCCCGGCCAGGACAGAGCAAGCACAACCCCAGGACCCCCCAGGCCACGGCAGCACCAAGGGACAACCCCCGGGCCCCGCAGGGGCCACCGGCCGGAGAGCAAACCCAGGAGCGCCCCCACCCCAACACGGCCCGCGCCCCCAACCCAACGCAGCAGGACAGGGCACGGCAGGCCCGCCAGGCACCACAGCCCCCGCGCTCCCCACACGACCCCCCAGCCCCTCATGTTTCTTTGTTTAATAATTCAGTGTATAAAAGATTTTTCGACATTAGCATATCTACTGTCCTACTTGATTAGAATGTTGTAGCCATTGTTATAGTAAAGTCATAGTAAATTGCAAAAGAACGTGTTGCCAAACGTTTAGATGATGAATCACATGATGACGTACCTGCGAGTCTTTCAATTGTGTGTGCACAGCCACGGGAACACTGCAGCCTCCCTCCTGCAAATGACACTTTCATCAGCAAACTGCACAAGGACGTCGATGCCCAGCACAAACTATGAAACTTCACGCCTCAAATGTGGCACATGATCACACAAAATCTGAAAATACTCTGATGAGATTTAATTTGAAGGATTATTTACTAGGCAAATTGTGTGTGTCCCCCCTCTTTTGGTTTGTTTGTGAAGCCTTACAGCAATGTGCACAGAACAGAGTCTAATCACTTGCTAACCTGTTGTTCACAGGAGATAAAATAAAGGCGCTAACTATTAACATGCAAAAACAAAAGCTGCCACTCGTGCATTAAATATTGAACTCCACTTCTTTTTAAAATTGTATGACCATTAGGAATGTTCAATCAATTAATTAATGAGCACAAACTCACACGCACACACACAAAACAGAAAGAAAGAAAGAAAGAAAGAAAGAGAGTGAGCAATGATGATGACATGTTGAATCGGTAAGATTACCGAATGAACAATACTGAGTTCTCTCAACAAAAAAAAGTAATGTTCAAATCACGCTTGATCCCATTGCTGGTTCAGCATTCTTACATGTTTTTGGGAATCGATCCTGTTATTGGCTGAAATGATCACATAGCAGTTGTTTTGTTCAGGCCAAAGCTATAAATGCAGTGCTTTGTCGCCATCTGGTGGCATCTTGGTGCCAAGGGAACAATTTGAAGTCAGTTGAGGCGCTTCCTTAAGACCAGTGGTTCTTAAAACTGTTGACACGAGGTAGCACCAAAAAGTACTTGTGCCAAGTAGTACCACTGCCAAGTTCATTAAACTATAGCAGCAAAGCAGGCCTAAGTGTTCATCAAAAACTAGAAAAAGTTTTTGTTTGTTTTTTATAGTTGACCATTGCATACGCACAATTCCACACCCGCGCACTGGCATGTTAAAGGAGTTTTTCCTTTTAGATTTTTAAAAGATCATTTTAAGTGTAAGGTGGAATTTTCCCCCCGTTTTCATGGAAAAGGCATCTTGAATGTTAACTAGCATATTTTGGAAGAATCTTTTAAATTAAAAAAAATTAACTGTTTTTTCCCCTTCTATTGCATTTCAACAGACATCAATTATAGGCAGCTTTTCACATGTCGTGAAAAGCAGGGGTTGACTGTATTCCTAAAATGATAGATTTCATATTATTATGGTATTGTAAGCCACTGCTTAAACAATAACAATGGGCTTACAAAACTGAATTTATATAATAATTAGGACCTGACCGATTGTTTTTTTTTTTTAAACCGATGCAGATGCTGAGCTTTGGCGGAAAAAAATACATATACCAATTAATCGCCCGATCGATTTGAAAATATGTACCTAATAAATATGACTTTTTCCACCCTCCAAAGCATTTCACCGGGTGTCACATATACGTGTACTTTCGCTCTTCGCAGGCCAGCCCATAGATAGCACGGGGTTCAACTGTAAAAATGTTGTTCAAAAAAATAATTTGATTTTCGACTACCAGAATGCATTGTGTGGTGAATGCATTGAATTAATGAAATTATAAGGACATCCGTCCTCTTATGTGTGTTTGTTTTGCCTGTAGTTGAATGTGTGTCATATTTAACACATTTATGTTTTATTTATGCTGCACTATATTATTATTTTATTTTATTTTTTCAATAGACGGTGACTTTAGGTTGTGTGTAAAATAGTGACATCCATGTTAATGACTTGTTCAAATTGCATTGCCCAATTAAGCATTGCTGGTTAATTTGTTTTGAATCACAGATCCATAAAATGACCTTATCAACAAATTTCATTATATATTCAGTATTTGGGGTAACAAAGTTAAAGTATATATAGGCCATAATCAGCCAATTTAATGGGCCGGCCAATTAAACAGTCGTTTCCTAAAATCATACAATTTAAAAGATTTGCACTTAAAGGTTCAATAAAATGTACCTCAATAAATGTTTAAAAACTAAACGTTTTTTTTTATGTATTGGTTAAAAAGTTAAGTTAGTTTGTGTGTGTGTGTGTGTGTGCGTGGGGGGGGGGGGGGGGTGTCAATAGCTCATGCATACCAGGTGCCTGAGAAAAGCTCTCTCAGCTATGCAACGCAGCACAGTGTCCGTGTCATTTAGCACAGACAACATCTCCAGGATGTCCGTGTCTTTGGCTCGAACCTCCACGGCCAGAGCGCCCTGAGGAAAAAGAAACATATAAATAAATAAATGAAAAACACTGCTATGACAACTAGTGATTTTCCACAAAACTCAGGAATAAAGCAATCATTGTTGCTACCTGTCCAACAGCATACATGCAATCATCGGGCTCCAGGATCTAGCGGAGGACAGACGATATGTTAAATGCCAGATTACTAGAATGAGTGTTTCACAACCTTTAATGAGCCAAGGTACAGATTACAATAAATTAGAACAAATCTCACAGGAAAAACTACAGACTACCAAACAAAAAGGTACGACGGGTATTAGGGCCACGTATAAATATATATTTTTAGAGGGTGGGGGCAATATTCAGAGAAAAAAAACTTGTGACTTTATAAAGTGACAAATTTGCACAAAAAAACTCCTAAATTTGCGACTTTATAAAGTGGCAAATTGGCGAGTTTATAAAGTGGCAAATTTGCGAGAAAAAAAATCCTAAATTTGTTACTTTATAAAGTGGCAATTTTTTGCGGGAAAACAACTCCTAAATTTGCTATTTCATAAAGTTTAAAATTTATGACTTTATAAAGTGGCAAATTGGCAAAATTTGTGAGAAAAAAACTCAGAAACTTACAAGAAATACACGTAGCGTACTACTTGGATGTTTTCGGTCGGGTTTTCAAATAAGGAGATAGTAATTGCTTTAACAGAGATTAACCATATCATGTTAAGCATTCACTCTTTGAAGCGTTGGGTACGGCCAGCGATGGATCAAGCATTTAAGTTAATTTGCTAAAATGTATATTTACACATTCATACTTTTTTTTTGTACAAGTATCTAAGTTGATGTGACGAATCTGCTGCTCTCTGTCATTCACTTGCATTTACCTAAAGTATGCTAGCTTCTGATTAGTTAGTGTTAGTCAGCTGATAGGGAGTCATCTGATAGGGAATAAGGAAGTGTTGTCGCTCTGACTGCTGTGTATGACGAGTAAAGTTGGAATTAAGAATGAATCTGTCTCCATTCTGCCATTTCATTTTATTAACAGTCTCCCATTAACCACCAACGAATGACCACCACTAATGATTAGACTATAGCTATGCTATGTGTATTTCTCGTAAATTTATGAGTTTTTTTGTGTGCAAATTTGCCACTTTATAAAGTCACACAAAAAACAAAATGGAACCTGGCTGATTCGGTTTTCCCAACCCATCCTCTTTAGACCAGCAGCAGCAAGGATGATGGCAGCAAAATCCTCCTTTTCGTCCAGTTTCTTCAGCCTCGTGTTCAAGTTTCCACGCTGGAGGAGACAGCTTAGGAAACACAGCTCCAAAGCTATACAATCAATCCCTTCCTGGCCACTACATTAGGTACACCAGATACACTTCATGTTCGATTTTATTTTGATTGATAAATCCTAATCTATCAACATGTTTATGACTGTGGTTCTATTTGAGATGACTTGTAGTTAGTGTACACAATTGAAATGCTCAAACTAATCCTGAAAAAAGATACAATATCTTTAAACTCCAAGTGGGGGAATCTCCTCTTCAACTGAGCAGAACGACGCAGCGAACTGGTGCCAATCACACTGCACGGGAAAAACAGCATGAAGTTGTTTGTTGTTAGCGAGCTGCTTTCAGTGAGTGGGGCGTACCGGTACCTTTTTTCTGGGAGAGACTCCAACGCTTTCCCAGCATGTTTTGGATGTAGTACTACAGCATCATGGGGGTTCTCTCTCCTGAAAGAAACAACACTTAAGTACAGTGGAATCGCCAACCTTTAATTTTGCAAAGGTTGTTAAAAACTAAACGAAAACGATGGCTACTTCTTAGGGCCGAACAGTTGTGAAAAATAATCAAATTGTAATTTTTTTTACACCCCTCATTATTGCAATTGCAATTAATATGCACTTTTTTTCCAAGGTTCTCTTCTCAAGTATTTTTTAACAAACACAACCAATAAATTCATATGTATTGCAATAAACAGTATCAAATTTAATATACACAAAGTAAATGTTTTGATCTAGGTTAGGTTTACACTAAAATAAAGGCAAATGAACCATGAATTAATCAGGAAGGCAGTTCATTTGTTTACAGTAATTTCTGGACTACAAGCCACTACGTTTTTTACTTGCATTCGACCCTGCAGCTAATACAAAGGTGCGGCTTATTCATCAGATCACAAGGGTCGCACTATAAAGGAAGCGCAAGAACGTCAAGCAGAGCAAAACAAACCAAGTGAGCTCAAATGCAGTAGGAGAGACCGAACGAGAGCGACACAATTTGCACCCTCATTATGGAAAATAAATTAGCGGGAACCCGGTGCGGTAACATTAAAACACATGCGGCTTACAGTCGGGTGCGGCTTACATGTGTAACAAACTCGAGTATTCCCCAAATTTAGCTAGCGCGGCTTATAGTCAGGTGCGCCTTGTAGTCCAAAAATTACTGTACTTCATTTATTTGAGTTGTTAACTAACTTTTAAGTGTTCACGTCGACAACTTCACAAAATTCTACCAAACAAGTGTGGCATAAACACAAGTTAGTAAATCATAATTTAGATTGCAACAATAAGCAAAAAAAATGTTGCTTTATCACTTGAACTTTTTATAAGCATGAAACAATGATATGCAAAAACTACAGTTAAATAAATAATAAATAAATAAATAAACAAAATTTACTATAATTCAACATACATTCAATATAAATTTTGGTGGAAAATACAACTGCAAAAGAATTGGAAAAACATATTGCATAAATTCAAAACACGGCAGAATTAACGTTTTATTTAGTTATCAAAGAGTACTTTTTTCTCTATCAGTTGATATCATTTTGGGGCAGCAGGGTCGAATAAACTAGCGCTGTTGCTATCAAATATTTTTAGAATCGATTGATGTTGTACTATGTTACTGGTTAGGTCAATGTTTCCCAAATTAAAAACAGTTGTTTGCATATGTCTTATTTTGATTAAACACAGAAGATAATCAGTCTTCTTTCAAGGACTACATAAATCAATGAACAATTACTGCTGATATGCTGAAATCAGAGGATTTGGACAATTTAAAAAATGGCAGAACGATTACTTGATTATTAACTCATTTGCTCCCAAAAACATAAAAATACGTTCTGTTTTAAATATGACCATGCTCCCAACTATGTAATTATAAATGTTTTATGTTTTTTAATGTTAGAGCATACAGAAGGCGTTGGTGCAGCCCCTGAACTGGTGAAGCAATGATAGTAATTAGAAAAACGACCAGCAGGTGGCAGCAGAGTATAAGAGATCAAACCAGGGCCATGTTGCAAAAATCTCTTTCCCCCACAGTTTTAAACAGATTTGTGAATAATGATTAAACTTAGGTATATTCTAATGCTAATTGCTGTAAAACAGAAACAGATAGAAATATAACTTTTTTTCCTAATGAAAGAGACTCTAATCTTTCTTTTAGTAGTTTCCATGTTTTTATAGCAATAGAACACAATACTCTGTGGGCCTTGCAAAATCAGTCAACATCCAGTAAAACAGCCAGGAGTGAAGAGAGTTGCTTCAGTGAAAATGGCTGCTAGTCAATTAGTTAAATTAGTTGTTGATTAGTTTGATAATCGATTAATCAATACATTTTGACAGCTCTAGACTAAACGACCACTCCTACTGCTGCTGAACTACGGTTAGGTTACTTGAAGTGTCTCATGGAAAGGCACACACTATGAGAGGAGGTGCTACTCACTTGAGCACAGCTGCGATGGTGAATCCTGGAGGCAGCGTGGTGGGAAGGTCCTTCAATGAATGGACGACCAGATCCACCCTGCGGGACACAGTCATGTGATCATGTGGACATGCTTCATCTCCTTGTGGAATAATACAAGCATTCACAAGTGTCAGCATGCTTTGAAGATTTCTGCTTCATCCCGAGATGTGGCTAAAAAGAAAGACTTTGCAGCTTCAGTGTTTCTCATTCATCCACAAGCTGCTTTGAAACGTCATTCAGACAGTATGGTAGTATGATCGACTGCATGTTTCCGCTTTGTGCGGGTCATCGGGTGACCTGTAAGTGACGCCAGGGTTGAGTTGGCCAGTGTTACTCACATATTCTTCTCCAGTGCAATCTCCAACTCTTTGGTGAACAAACTCTTTTCTCCAATCTGTATTGAACAAAAAAAATGTTTCTGATTTCGCTCAAATAGTCACCATATACAGTCCCCTCCAAAAGGATTGGAATGGCGAGGTCAATTCCTTTGTTTTGCCACTTTTTGCCCCTGACGAAGTATTTTGTTGTGTTGGCAGTACATTTATCAGCGTAGATATTTGTCATTACAAATATCGGTATCAGGCTCTTTTTTTTTTTTTTACTTTATCTTTATGCAATATTTATACAAATAAAAACTTTATTATTTTTGTGAATTGATGGAGTTTAACCGCCTTATTATAATGTACAAAGCCCATCATGAAATTGTACCCTTTTTTTTTTTTACGGAAATTGAGTACAAAAATAATTAAGAGGAACAGATATTTTTTCCAAACCTAAATACATAACAAAACAAAAAGAACGATGTATTTCAACTCAAGGTGTCAGTTTTGGGAACAAACTGGATTATAAAACTAAATCATCTCAGTCTATTTGTATTTTTTTAATGTATAAAAGCACAATTATTGGAAAAATATATACACACAAGGTCATGCCGTTGAATTATTTTGTTTAATTGTTACATTGAAAGTCTTGACTGCTTGCTGTCATTTATTTTGTGTTGATAATTTTTTCGTATTGATCAAGGGCAGTTATACGTTTTAATTCTTTCTGTCCCCTATATTTCTTTCTTTTTTTTTTAAAGACCGGAAAAAATAATTGGGAATTGAATTGAATATCGGCTCCAAATATCAGTTATCGACCTCATTGACTACTATAATCGGTATTGTGTCGACCTTGAAAAAAACATATTGGTCTATCTCTAGTTTTGAGTCATTGTCTTGTATGAAGCGGCTCAAGATTAAGTAGGGTGCATTTTTCAGAAAAGTATGTTAGACATAAAGTAAAATTTTATTAATTAAGTAGAAGTAAATTAGACATTTCTAAACCACTTGTATGACTGTTAATGTTAACATGTCACTTGCTTTATAGGCAGCACCTGACAAAACACGTGAGTTAGTAGTCCACAGGCTCAAGTTGTCCAATTTCTTAACAAATCCCAAATGGGTACTTTATAATGTGCGCACTGATGACAAACAAGCCTTACTGCACCTTCGATAAAGCTGTGTCAAGAATTTTGTCCCCAATTGTTGACATGGCAACTGAAAGAGAGAAGACAGCATGAATAAAAAAAAATAAAAAATAAAAACTGTTAGGTGAATAACACTCAATAGTCATGAATGGTGAATCCATCTGTCCATTAAACCATTTTTTACACAGTACTGTTGTCCTCGTTTGGGTCGCAGGTGAGCTAACAATGGGCGAGAGGTGACGTAGACAATATATGAGTTTTCCTTCTACTCTAAGTGTAGCCAAGAAGTTCATTGCGGCAATTTGCCATCATTTTGCAACAAACATTCATTGCTGAATAAATAATAACCATAATAATGATGAAGAAAAAATGAGAATAATATTAATAATTTAAAAATACCAATAAAGGCTAATCAATTATACCATCCTCATCAACACCAAAACTTTTTTCACAGGCCTGATCACGTTGTAAAGAAAATAATCAAAAACCTTTCCGTCACGATCAAATTAAATGAATAAAATTCATGAAGACAGAAAATGTTTCAAGTGTTGATTCTTACCAATTTCCAGAAGGATGTCAGGGTGCAGCTCTTTAAGTTTTTCTGCTACACTGTCAGTCTGAATGCGAGCCAACTACACAAACACAATGCTTTGAATTAGTTTTAAATGCAACATAGACTTGCAAGATATTAAAACAGTGCACAGCGTTAGTGTTTGCGTGACTGCCACCTACAATGGAAAACCAAAAATTAAGCCATCCATTTACAAAATTTCAAAATTTTCATTTCCCACAGGATATTGGGTTCAATAGTTATATATACACTAATTTTGCCAAATTACAGATTAGACACTCTCCTTTCTGCCTTTACAGTAGAAAAATGTAGGTCGCAGAAAATGCAGCCATTTGTCCCATGGACTCTCAAACTGTGTTTAACTCATATAAATGGGGCAATGATGTCATCTACTGGTGGTTGTGCATCAGTAAAGCTGTTTCCAAGTTTGAAATTTAGAGTAGAGCAGAATCAAATGCTCAAAACCATTTGAGCATTTAATTGAAATCCTTGATATTCAGTTGAACTGCACTAATTGACAACTACATTCTGCTATTAGTAATAAACTCTTCTTTTTTTTTAAGGATATGGAATACATGCTCAAATAGCTTTAATTTCTTTGAACATTCATTCAATATCATTGCTAAGAATGCTACTAGTGCAGGGGTGGCCAGGTTCAGTCCTCGAGAGCCACTATCCAGCCTGTTTTCCATGTCTCCCTCATTCAGCGCAGCTGAATCTAATGATCAGCTCATCGGCAAGCTTTGCAGAAGCCTGATAACGATCCTGATCATAAATCAAGTGTGTTAGTGGAGACAAACATGGACCACAGGCTGGACAGTGGCTCTCGAGGACCAAACTTAGCCACACCTGTACATGACATGTCTACTAGGTATAGTAGTGTTACTGGTGCCGCACAGTAGTTTACAAAGGAGGTAAAATTGCGTATTAATAGGTCAAAAGTGGCACTAATATTGAGAGAGAAAAATATTACTGGTGAGACACAGTCATTCTATTCGTGTGCCCTAGTCATTATACTAGTATGCTGAATTGTCTTACAAGTAAGGACAAAGAGGGTACACAAGTCCATGAATCCTAAACTGGATATCAAAGATATCACATAAATACTCAAAAGACATTTCATAGTTAAATAGATAACCCAATATATGCAATACCGTACCTGACTCTTGCGGGTTCCAATCCGGATGAGGCGGCTGACTTTCCCATCACCATTCTACAACAAAAACAAAGTATAAGCACTCACATGCCTCCTCTGATGTTGCGTCAATGCACCTCATCTGTAAACCAGAATCTGACTTCACCGTGATATACTTGAACTGTTCTTCCTCCATAACTCAGTTTGTGAACTGTAGAAGCTATTATGTCTGCCTGCTGTGTCGTAGTAGGGACCTGTGCTGAAGTCATACAGCCTCAAGATACTGAACAGTAGTCTTATTTTTAAGAAGACAAGCCCTCATTCACAGGACCTCCGCCCCAATTCATCCCCTGTTGCCAAGAGATAAGCAGCATCAGCATTGAGTCCGTTATACGAAGCAGGGAGGGGCAGCTCAGTGTATAAGGTGTGGTCCGATGCTTATTAATAAATAAAGCTTCAGTTACTACTAGCTGCTACAACATGAAGCAGCCGGTTGACTTACCCTTGAAAAAAAATAAAGCGTCTTACTCAGATCCATTAGCTGTCCATCATTTACCTTTACAATAAACCGAACCTGTAGGCGTAAATCTTAATAGCACTTTAAGTAAGTTTAGATAGGTCAGTCCAGCTATTACGTACATAAACACTGTTGTTCGCTATTGTTTTCATTTGGTGTTATTCAAGCCAAGTAAACGACATATATTCATAAATTCAAACTCTTCACAATCTGCTGCCAATGTTTGTCAGGCAACGCCTCAGGATTTCAAGATCCAATGCTGAGCTTGTATACAATGACAGACATCAACATTGGCCAATTGGAACGCCGCCTGCCAACCTTATGCGGAAATGGTGTTTGTCCGCTTGCATCCAGCAATAAATGTGCTTCACGCGTGGTTCAAGATTCAACATTCAATGTGCAGTCAAAACATTATAGTGGTAACACATAATCAATTAAACTCTTGTTTTGATAGATTCCCTCTACATGGAAACAAATTAAATAACGTGTTCGCGTATGGGGATTCATAGAAAGCTTACCGCAGAGTTTGCTTCCTCCGTCATGGTGTTGGCCCAATTATCTGTGTTGATTTTGGTAAAACTGCGCCGCGTTTAGAATCAATTAGGACGGGAAATCCTTGAAAAGTCCGGCGCTCATTTTAACATAGCTCCTCTTGAACGAGGAATGTGACGTCATTGAAGAGTCTCGAGGTCATTTCCGTGTTCCGTGTTTCACTCATACACAACGCTCTACTGATTGGTTCTCTGTAGTCCTAGGTGACTTCAGGTGCAAGTTGCGACACAAGTCGTTTACATAACTTAACTTTGATGAAATATAAAATGTTGGGGTTTTATCTGCTGCAAAATGTAATCTTTCAAATTAAAAGGAAAAAAATAGACTCATTCTATCTGACGAGTGCCATTTGAGTCCACAACGTTTTATAAAGTGTTTAAGTAAAGCTTAAAGGTTTTAATTGAAGTGTTGTTGTTTACATTATATATATTTTTTGTGAGTGACATACTATTTTTAATTTAATTTTTCATGCGTACATTGCCATTTTCACATGCCCATATTGACCAACATAACATTAATTAAAGATTTGTTTTCAAACCTTTATTTTTTCCACGAGTATAAGTGTGTCACTGATTCCATAAAATCGTTATTTATTTATTTTTTAATAAACATTTTATTATTTGTGTGCGTCCCTCGGTTTATTTTACCACCCCGTCACATTTACCAGTTTTGTTTATAAATTACTGGCTGTTGCTAAATTATTATACTATATTATATTTTATATATATCATTATTAACTAACTAGTTGCTAAGGTCCCGTTGGACGGGTTTATCCTCAACCCCATTCATTCAAAAACTAAAAATAGGAAAATGGAAGACTGTCCACTACTATGAACAGTTTGGAAGCAATACTTTTTTTCTGGAAAAACAATGCATAATCCTTAAAAAACGAAATATGGACTCAACTGTATCCATGACTCTCCCAACTCCACACACACCAAATTAACATCTTACTCAATGGTTCAGCCACTCAGGATATGAAACTTGCATCTTTCCAAGTTCACATTTTCATATTTTTGTTGGATAAAGAAATGTTTTTTGTTTTGTTTTTGTTTTTTACTATATGGCTCTGTCACAGGGTGGTGACAGGGGGGTATGGACAAACTGTCTCTTTATATGATCTGTTTTGACATTAGACGCTTTTGTTAATTCTGGATATAAATGTAGGCATGATGATGATACGAGAATATAAAAAATTATGATCTATTAATACAACAGCGGAAGGCACGGTGGATGACTGGTTAGCATGTCTCCCTCCCAATGATGAGGACATGAGATCGAGTCCAGCCTTCCTGGGTTGAGTTTGCATGTTCTTCCCGTGCCTGCGTGGAATTTCTCTGGGTTCTCCAATTTCCTCCCACATTCCAAAACACATGCGTTGATTTAAGTGTCTAAATTGTCCGTAGGTGTGGTTGCGAGTGTGGGTGGTCGTTTTTCTTTGTGTGCCCTGCGATTGGCTGGCAACCAATTCATGGTGTACCCCGCCTACTACCTGAAGCCAGCTGGGATAGGCTCTAGCACCCCCCGCGACCGTTGTGAGTAATAATCAGTTAAGAAAATGAATGGATGGATAACACAACAGCGTGCTAGTATTTGCATATGCTGGTAAAAATAAATAAATAAATTAAAAAAACTTAGCAAAAATTGAACATTTAATATGCGAACATGAAATATGAACTACTGTATTCAAAAAATCAATAAGCATTTCATTCTCCTTAAGGACATCTTAACAGTAATTATGGAAAATTGTTCAAAGGCAAAGAACAACTGAACTCCTCACAAGTGGAACAGAGAACGAACATTATACAAATATTTTGTAACACGTGGTCAAAAACAAGCTAATTAAAACCCTTCCGCAAGTACTTGGGATTTGGTTAAGACTTTTATCCAATGTATTGAAACTACAGTATTACATAATTTGGACATCATTTTGTGGGTGTGTTGAAGAACCACCCCATCCCAATAAAACGTGACTGGGTGGCAAATTTCACCCTAAAATGACAAATTTTCTCCATGTGGTCAAGTTCCTGACCTAAAGTATACTTTCAATTGAAAATATCATTTTCTTTACATTACAAGTGTACTTTTTATTATTATTATTATTATTATTTTACAGTTTTCCCTATAAATATTGCGTGACGGGGTAGTTGGGTTGAAGGACCTTATCTAGCATGAAAAAAAACGAAAAAAAGAATGTCAAAACTTGCCTTCTTTTGTCCTGGCTGTCTCCTGAGGTTCAAATGATGTCACTTTATTTTTGTAATTTCAGTAATTTATAGACAAAACTAGTAAGTAAGGGTGGTAAGATAAACTGAGGGATGCGCACAAATAATAAAATTTCTACTAAAAGTAAAGTTTTTATTTGTAATAAATATATTTTAGAGAATCACTTATACTCGTGGAAATAATTAAGGTTTGATAAAAATCTTAAATGTATTTGGTGATATTTTGGATGCAAATGTTATGTTGGTCAATACGGACATGTGAAATGGCCATCAACTCATGAAAGTTAGTATGTCACGCTAAAAAAATTTTTAACATTTATTTTATTTTATTTTTTCATTCATTCAACTCATTTTTAATGTTAAAAACAAAAATACAATTAAAATCTTTATCTTTAGAAACACTCTTTGGCACAATTTTTGTGTGCCTTATACACTTTATCAAACGCTGTGGACTCAAATGGCACTCGTCTGGACAGAATGATTAATTAAAGGCCTTAACAATAGGCAATTTGAAGTTCACAGCTAAAAACGTAGAACACTGTATAATGTATGTGTAATAAATATATGATATAACTAAGTGAGTGACATTAGTTCGAAATGAATTAGGGACTTTTTTGTTTGTTTTAACTCTGAAAGTAAAGAATCACGTGAGCACTTGGATGTACACGTCACAGTTTTGCAGTGTGGGCTGATCGAGCGCGGTACTTCCGGTGGAGACGTGGCTCTGCACTGCTGCCATATTGACGCTAGGCAAGCTAACAAGCACATCTTCGAGTGAGCGATACCGTCGTACCTTGCCTATTCGGAGTGACTAAAAGAACCCAACCTAAAAAGAAGAAACTGAAGGTCGTCATTCTATAGAAAGAGAGACAAACATGGTGAGTAAGAAAGGTCAGATCCAGAAAGTTAAATCCGTTTCGCTGGGCCTAGTGCTTCAAAACATAGGCTAAGCAGGTAGCTGGCTAATGCGCGATAACAGTCAGGTCTCCGAAATTGAAATTATGTTACCAACTTTTTTCGTGACACTCCGGATTTTTTCGTAGAGCAGTAATTAATGACGCGAGTTTAATTCCAGTCATTGAAAGTGAGTGTTGTGTCTGAATGGGCGACACAGTTGTGTGCAGGCAGTGCTGACGTGAACCAGCTCGCTCCTGTCCGTAGCAAGATCATTGCTAACATTACCTGCTGTCAATGTGAATCCACAACATCACATGAATTGGACAACATATACGTTTATTGTCATGTCTAATTGATGTATTTATCGTCGTTTCGTAGTCTACCGTTGAGCTATTAAATAACCTATGTGTAAACTCGAATATCTCAAACGGTTTGATTTGAAAGTGGATTTTGACCGTTTATACAGCCTCCCAATACAGGCAATTACCCATTTAGGAAGTAACAGATGGTTTGATAGCTACTCTCTCATTAGGTTTGAATGTTTCTCGTCCCAGCTGTCTTACAATTTGAGTCAATATTTTATACAGAACATCAAAACAACACAAATCTAGATCTGAATAAATAAAGTATTTTTAGTAAAGGTGCAATGTGGGGTTTAAAATGTTAATATTAAAGCCTTTTCTACATCATGCATGCTCCATCAATACCCAGATGAGTACAAATAGCTAAGTCTGGGCGATATGACCCAAACATTAAATCTCACTTTTTCCCCCCCCAGACATTCAGGGCAATTAACATTTTAATCCAATAAACCCAACAAACGTCTATTTAAAGGTTTCATTTATTAAAAAATAACTCCTGTGCAAAATGTTCAGACAATAATAATGTATAGTAGGGTTTTTCCTGGCTCAAATTGAGTCAGAGGAGGTATCACTCTGACTATGATGGGTGACTACAGATACCAGGTATCGGCAGGGTTGGGCGATAATCATCGTCATTGATATTATCGTCAACTTGGCTCTCACGATGTCCAATTTGACATTATCGAATTTGAATACTAGCTATAAATGGGGGGAAAATACAGCGCAATTGATTGGCTGAAAAGTAGGAAGAAGTAATAAAAGTTCTCATTTGGCAAATCAGCTTCCATAGACGTGTGCTCGTTGACAGACAAAAATGTCATATGCACACAGTTTCATGGACTTGCACTGTTGTTGCAACTCGTCACAATAAGGCTGTCCTCACAGCTCTAAATGTAGGCACTTTTATTTTGTAGGTGCAGCAGGAAGTGTTAAGTTAATCTTCATGATGTTTCTTCAGCCACAGTGCCCATGAATGGCAGATGGGAGGGGATGGGGTTTGCAACGAGCAGGAGTTTATTTAAGCAAACTTCACTAGCAGCTCATCTGCTCGGGGCTGCATTGATAAACCTTGACAGGCATGATAATCCTTTTTGGCGCAATACACCGTTTAGAAAACAAAATATGTGACCTAAAATGAATCGTGTAGGTTCTCTCCCGCCTGCTTCGCGTCTGCTACATATGGTGAAGCTAACTGGTAGCAGCTTTTTTTCACGCATTTGTTGTCATCATAGTTTCATAATTATGGTGTGTGTATGTGTGCACATAGTGCACATCGTTGAAATGTCACTGTAAAGCAAATCATTTTGTGAGTGATTTTTATCTGTAAAGCATTTTCTGGTGCACTGCTGTTGATATAGCGCCTCCATAATGGCGCAACACTGTAACTGCAGTTAAAATGCGTTCCTGCCAAGCTCAATCAACACAGCTGGAGTGCTGTGTTGTGCGATATCAGTGGCTCAGGCTGGAGGTGGCGAGCAAATGAGGTGGAGGTGGCCCCCTCTGAATTTTGTACACAGGAAAAAACCTGTATATTGATTCTAAATCAGTTTTAACATAAACCTAACATTCATAGTTTGTGCTTAATTGCCACAATTAAGTAGTTGGTAGCTGTTGTAAACCAGCTATCCAGCATTCTGCCACTTGTGGAAAATTGCTATAACATCTGGATGTAACAGAACATAAGAACAACACCTTTTAATAATTCAGGAGACAAAATTCAATTTCACGATTTAGCAAATTTTCAATAATTAAATTTTCAAAATGGCGATTAAACAAGTTAATTAGATTTATTGCCCAGCCCTACAAATAGCACTGACTTTTTAACTGTGACTGCGCCAATCAGCTTGTATTTTTCCTTCAGTGTGTCCACAGCTCAGACTCCAAGAAGATTGAAAAAGTGAAGAGTTTATCACACATTTATCGATGGAAATCAAACTTATTAACCCATCGAGGTCTGGATTTGGTGTCACACTCAAAATTAAGCATCCGTTAGCTCCTGGACAGTGTGGGGCAAATTGCCGTTGGTGAATGAAGCAAGACACGATGTCCTAGATGCGCACAATTGGATTCAGGTCTGGGGAACGGCAGAGCGAGTCCATAGCATTGATACATTTGGGAGCATATTGGTCACAGTCTGGACCCCCAATTGCAGTTTAAAGTCTTTAATCTATGTTATTTATTGTGTGTTACATACAGTATGACTCACTGTGTCATCTTCAGGTGCTGTTGGCAGCGGCGGTGTGCACCAAGGCTGGCAAAGCCATCGTTTCGCGTCAGTTTGTCGAAATGACGCGGACACGAATTGAAGGTCTTCTTGCTGCTTTTCCAAAACTGATGAACACAGGGAAGCAGCATACCTTTGTGGAAACGGATAGTGTCCGTTATGTCTACCAGCCCCTGGAGAAGTTGTACATGGTTCTCATTACCACCAAGAACAGCAACATCCTCGAGGACCTTGAAACGCTTAGACTCTTCTCTCGTGTGGTAAGCCTTCCATTGTTGGTGATTATGCTGCTGTAGTGTCGTGTGCCCCCTATCAATTTAAATGTTCTGCGCTACACTGACTTTTTATACCTGGTGTATGGCTATTAATATTACCTACATCCATCAGTGTGAACTCCTAGTATCCATAAGCCACTTTTAAATTGGACCGATTGAGTTCATATCTGCATCACAATGTAGTAGAATGCAATTTTCAACATGCAAAGGCTGCAACTTGGGAAAAAAACAAAACATAACTTTGCTTTATTTCGTTAATTCAGTAGGTTTTGTATAAGTATATTGGATTTATTTATTTATATAGTGCCTGCATCAGGCCTCCTCACTTCTTGTCCTCGAGGGCCAGAGTCCTGCAAGTTTTACAAGGTCTCGATACACCAATCCGTCGTCGGCCAAATGTGGCCAACACCTATCCCCTGTGGCGTCGGCACGTCGCATTAGATAAATGACAGAAGTACACACCGCAACAGACAGTTACAGATGTCAATTATCAAGTATCTCCTGCGCATGCGTGAGAACTAATCCCCCTCCATACATCGTCACCGGTAGTCACTATTTCTCATTGTTAGAAAAAGGCAACTGGAAAGCTCTTAGGGGTCGGTATATAAAAACTTAAATAAAGCATACCCATGATGTATCCCCACACGAAGCACACCCACGGGCTCTTTACAGAGTATCGTGTACTATAAAAGTAAATCTTACCTGATTAATTCAGTTGCGTAAAATATCATATAGTTATGAATTCATCTTGGTGATAATGTGCAAAACGAGCGGTATTGTAACACGGACTGTTAAAGGCTTACTGTTATCCCCGTTCATCATGCCCTGTTCTTGCCCCATGCGCTGATTCGCTGGCTAACAGCCAATCAGAGTGATCAAATGTCACGACAGGCCGATGCCGATTTGACATGTTGATGCTCCCCAATGGGATCTGACGTCACGGCGGTGATTTTTACATTAGTCAAATGGCGCATACCGACGCCTGGATGCTTTCCAACTTACGACGTCCGATTGGTGTTCATTCAAGATATGTTTGTCATGCAAGATACTGATGTCAAGCATCCTCTTTGTGCCTGTCCAGATCCCGGAATACTGCCGTGTCCTGGAGGAGAGTGAAATATCGGAGCACTGTTTTGACCTGATATTTGCCTTTGATGAGATTGTGGCTCTCGGCTACAGAGAGAATGTCAACCTGGCTCAAATCCGCACCTTCACAGAGATGGACTCTCATGAAGAGAAGGTTTTCCGTGCTGTCAGAGAGGTGAGTTCATCAAGTTGGGTCTGGTCATTTTCAGGCTGGGTTCATACTACGCTTTCTCGGTGTGCAACATGTCAATCAGCTGTCTGCACACAATATAAAGAAAAAGACAAATAGCGAGTGCCATGCAGCAAATGCAGTTGCAGTTGGGGAAAAAGTATGTAAACCCTTTGCAGTTTCTTAAATTTCCGCTAAGTTGGTCATGAAATGTGGTCTGATCATCTAAATCACAAGAATAATCAGTCTGCTTAAAACTAATTACACACAGTTACATGTAAACATTCCCAGCACAAGGGGGAAATAAACAGTGGCAATAAAACAAATTACTAAAAATATTCCCGAATTTGAACCGTGACGGATATAGTAACCATAATTTATCATTAAACAAAAAATAAAATGCATATGTAAAACTCTTGAGTCTTGACAGTACCATGGTTCAGGGATTATTATGTCATCATTTTCTTGACTTGTACCCGTCAAAGTTGCAGAGAGTTTTATCTTTTCTCGACTCTCAACTCTTCAATTTAGCAAATTGGCTTTTCTACCCTCCATTGTTGATCTGTGCAAGTTTGTTGTTCATATGGACAATCAATTCATTCTCAGGTCTGGAGTTATTACTAAGAAATTAAATGGCTCCAGATCAAAACAAACCAAACTTGTACATATTTAAGTTCATAGCAACATCCAGAAGTAGGAACAACAATGTGGTGAAGGAAGGTAATGCACTAATAAGTGACACCTATACTGAAAAAAGGCCAGAAACCATTGTCCATGTGTTTTAATGTGAATCCAACACTGTTTTCCCCCAGTGTAGAAATGCTAAAGCCTTACAGGAAATGGGATTTTGACAATCTTCAAAATTGCCCATCATCTGAATTTATAGACGGATGCCTGGAATTAAAACTCTCTCAAGTCTAAATTCATGTTGGAGTACATTTTGTGCTTTGTAAACTACAAAGAAGGAAAATAATTTTCTAAGGTACTCTGTAGCATCCAAGGCAGGTAAAAGTGAAACCCCTGCCAAATTGTTAACATTTAGCATGTTAATTAGAATAAACCTCCCACTTACAGTACTTACATGATCTTCAAAATGTGCACATGATAATCGTGGTACTGTGCCAGTACAGTATATTTCTTTCTGTTGATGCTATTGTACATTGATTGCTAATTTCACAGAAACGTTTAGTCATCAGTTTCAGTGATTTACGATTTAGCTTTCTCCAGTGTATATAATATAAATAAATATAAATTGTGTATATTTTGTCAACCCACAGACCCAGGAAAGAGAAGCAAAGGCTGAAATGCGGAGAAAGGCCAAAGAGCTGCAGCAGGCTAGAAGGGATGCGGAACGTTCTGGCAAGAAGGGACCAGCTTTTGGTGGCTTTGGCAGTGGTGGCATGACCGGCATCTCCTCAGGTTCAATCATCACGGAAACCATCGTAGAGCCTGAAAAGCCCAAGATTACACCAGCTCCTGTCAGGTACACAAAATAACAAATCCACAGTTGGACAGTGCTAGTTGCTCTTTTTTTCTTGTCATTGGTCTTTTAAATGGCCAAGGGATGTTTCTTTGACAAACTTTTTCTCCATGTTTCCAGACCAAGTGGACCAAGTAAGGCGCTGAAGCTAGGTGCTAAAGGGAAAGAGGTGGACAACTTTGTTGACAAGTTGAAGTCTGAGGGAGAAACCATCATGCCATCCTCTGGGAAGAGAGGATCAGACGTTTCCAAAGTTCTACCACCGCCAGTGAATGTAGAGAGGTTGGGACTCATCTTAGATTCATAAAAAAACAAAGGTTTTACAAAATATTAATTACAGGAAGGCTTCATTAGTTGTACGCATGGCTCGATTGGTAATGAATTATTTTCACTTAAAAAAACGCATAGGAGCTGAAAAATACACCTCTTCTTTATTTATATATTTCACTTTTATGTCAACATTTTCAACACATGGGTTAGTCCGTTCTGGGGCAAGTTTTGTCGAGCCCCCTGTGTGGACATGGACAGCCAGGCACGCTCTTGTGTGCAGTGAACATTTCCGGCACAAGGAATAAAACCGTTTGAGATGGGACACGTGACGCAGGTGACATTAAGCGCCAACGCCGAGCTGAGTGTTTTAACGAGCAAAAAGTCAAAGCTGAGCTGAACTGCCCGTGGGAGGATTTGTGCTTCCTCTCAAACCTTCGCCATCCCACATGAAGTCCATAATGCCAGCGGAGTCCGCGCTCATAACTTAAGCCGCTGACTGAGACACCGGACAAAAGGAGCAATCTTTTGATCATGTTCGCAAAGTAGGAGGACCGACATACAAATTCTGGGATTGTCCATGCATGTGTAGCTCGCGAACCAGCATCAGTCAGCTGCACCTCCTGATCCACTCGTTCTTCAAAGTGTATTTTGTGCCATCAAAAGACCATTCTGTGCGCTGCATATTTCACATCAAAAGTAGAATCTCACTCTGTAGACATATTACCTAGTATTGGCTGGAAACAATATAGCCTCATTCTTTGAGGTTTAACGTTAGCTGTATTCCATTCAGCGTAGCTGTTTATCATTGTGCACGGTGTGTAGTTGAGTCCATCTACACTCGTGACTGTTATCTAGTGACAGACTCAGTGAACATGGTGGCCATGTTTTTAAAATCGTTTTTAAAGTTATTAAATATACATGAAAAATGACATTATCAAATTAATTGTAGATAATGTATTAACTGCTGCAAATGGTGTACATAAATGAAGTGTCTCTATAATGCCTTCGAAGATGAATAATACATTTTAATTAATGTTATGTTACAGGGTTTAAGTTGTATTACAGTCATTTAGCTTCAGCACTGCCTCATTTTTTAACCTAAAATGGACTCCAAATGAGCAAATTGCTAATACATTTATAAACTATTGATAAAGTGTGTCTACTTTCACTTTTCACTAAATATAGCAGTTTTTCCTCTGGTCCAAATTGGTTAATAGTTTTTGTTCTCAGCAAAGTAAAAATCCAAGCAAACTATTCAATAAAATGTAAACAGGATGTTTGTTAACCCAACAACAAACAAGTGTTTGATTAAAACAGTGAAACAGTGAAAACAGCTTTAAGTGCCATGAAATGCACATTACTTGTTTTTCAGGTCTGCTAAGTAATGTTCTTTTTTGGTAGGGATGCACGATAATGCCATTTTCAACCAATACCGATAAACCATTAATTTAGAAAGTGCTGATGTCGAATAATTGTTTTCAAAATTAACTTGAATACTAATATACTTTCGAGTCCTACTATAAGTCCAATGTACAAATAGCTACATTGAAACATTGTGTAAAGCACCATGAAACTGAATTTGATTGATATCTCTTTTTCAAAGACGACCAGTAACTCATTTTAAGTTTGCCAAAACAAAAGTCATGTTTTAAAAATTCAACAAAAAACTGCGAGGGTAACATTTTGGGGAGACACAGTAAAGAAAGCCCACACTGGCAACTGCCATGTCGCAATGATGCGTCTTCTGTGCACACGATGTCGCGCGCATTATGACATCACAAATATGCAACACTACCATAGGAGTTGAGGGGTTGAGGAGTTGGTCACAAGTTGAGCCACAACCGCAACAGATGGCCCAACATGGCATGTCTATTATCAGCGGATTTCTTTATTATCTGGTGTATCTGTAAGACGTCAAATTGGTCGATAATTGCCGATAATTATCAGCCACCAATATTATCGCGCATCACTATTTTTTTGTGCATGTTTTTGTTGTTATTGTTTCTGAACAATATGTTATTGCTGAAAGACATGAAAAGCAGTAGCTATTCTTAATATTTATACAGTTAGTTCCAAAACAACTTTTCCTTTTAGCTACCAACAAACAAAGTATCTGCCATCTACATTTAGCACACCACTTCTCTAATTTTGTTTGTACTCCACAGTGTACATCTTCGCGTTGAGGAGAAGATTTCGCTCACTTGCGGTCGTGACGGTGGGCTGCAGAACATGGAGGTGCTGGGCATGGTGACGCTCCGAGTCACAGATGAGAAGAACGGACGCATCCGCCTAATTCTTCTCAATAGTGACAGCAAAGGATTGCAGCTGCAAGTAGGTGTTTTGCAAAATACAGGCACACGCATGAGAAAATTCATTGTTACAGAGGAAGTAACTCATACTAAAAATATTTTGTTAGATGATGTGAGTGCTGGTTGTCAAATGTTTTTAACCCTATAAAGCCAGCTCCATGAAATATGAGAGATAATTCTGATTCTTGTAAATGGAGTATATATTGGTCCTTTCAAACAAACAAAAAATTTTTTTTTTTAAATCAACTTCCACATATGACACACCAAGGACTGTCCTACCTGTCTTCCTGATCACATTTGCTGTAGTTGTCCAGTCATATGGAAGCACCTCCTGACTATCCAGAGCCTGTCTCAACTCCTTCCTGAAAGTCATATGACCTTTGATGTGTCATATTCAGTGCGCACTACGTTACATAACAAAACTACTTTTTTTGCTGTAACTTCTAACGTAATGCTTTACATTTTCCCATTCTATAACGGCCCTATAGTTATTGTACGAGCATTACCCAAGTTACTTACCGTTTTTTTCACGACCATAAGGCGCCACCGTATTGTAAGGCGCAGTCACAGTTACGGGTGCTGTTTCTGTGTGTTTAACACACACATAAGGCGCACCACACTATTGGGCGCACGCGCGGTTAAACATACGCTAGCTCAAAACATACGCTAGCTCAAAACATACGCTAGCTCAAAACATATGGTAGCATGCTATTACGCTAAAACATATGCTAGTGCTAGCGCATGTTTTTAAAAAGGCAGCGAGCGGAACAAAACTGACTTTGGTTGAAGTAACAATGTAAACAGTGAGTTCAGCTGTACTTAAAGTATATAACAATGTACTCACGTTGCTTTTGATCAATCCTAATTCAAAGTCCTCATGATCTTCTGTATCAGAAACAAACAACTGGGCAAGTTCTCCATCAAACACGCCAGGCTCCGTCTCATTGTCAGTCAGTCTTGTTGTCGTGTCCTCGGAAATGATTCTGGCTTTTGCGTCTGTCCAAGCATTCACGATCCATTGATAAATTGTGGCATAACTCGCACGGCGCTGCCTCCCAGTCTTGGTAAAGCTGTGTTCGCCAGCCTCCGGGAATGATAGCAAGCTCCGCGTTCATTTGCCGATCTTTATTTTTCACAGCGGCTGAGAGTTGTGCTTGCATTGAGTCACAGAGATAAGGAAGGAAGGAAAGGATGGTGTTGCGTGGGAAAAAAATATCTGGTATCTTTAGTATGTGGTGTGATCTGTTCAGCTACACTGTGTAGATTTTCACTACTTCAAAGTGACTTTTGCGATGTCTGTTGCTGTAAGTGCACGTTGTTCAATAAAACATAAAAAAAGAAAGGAGAAAAAAAAAGGAAACTATACTACTTTATGTAGTAGTTTAGCCCCGATGTGTCCCCTATGCAGCAAGAGGTCTGCAAATCCCTTGATGTGATATTAGTTGGCTTTTCACCTTAATTATAATTTTTGTTGTGGTTCTTGCTGATATTTTAGAAGGTCGTCTACTTCTAGGCAGGATTGTAGTAATTTTCAGTGTTCTCTAGTTGCAGATGATCTGCTGCAGTGGAATGATGAAGCTAAATTTTTTTTAGATTACTTTATAGCTTTCCCCAGACATATGTCAGTGTTTCCCACACCATGTTAATACTTGGGTGGGCCACCCAAGTAAATTGGCCACCACCCAAGAAGTTTTCAAGAAAATTTATTAAAAATATATTTAACTCTTTGACCGCCATAAACGTTATAAAACGTTTAGCATAAACCTAGGGAAGGGCGCCGAGGACGTTAAAAGACGTCTCCTATGTTTTTTTTGTTTTTTTTTGGAAACGGGTGCAGGAAAGCCTTGGGCAGCTGTGCTGAAAGTATCAGGCAGATCTGATTAGTAAAAGACTCGTTTTGGCCCCTAGAGGGCAGCGATGACTCTCTTTGCACAAGGTTGGATGGGCCGCCCACCGTGGGCGTCAGTAGAAGACGTGAGGCGGAGCTAGAGTGTTGAGGAGACAATGGCTGAATAAGCCACAATGGCTGACCAAGCAACCGGTTGCAAGCAGCTCACGCTTGAGCATTTTTTTCAAAGACGGAAAGCATCAATCAATACTAAAAAGCGCATTGATGTCGACGATGATGATGACTCCGAGCTTGACGCCAAAGTTGGAAGCCTTGACGCGACTGTTATGATCACGTAGTAAGCCTCACCGGCTAAGCGCGGCTAGCGCTGCTAAGGCCGGAAAACGCGCACAATAACCGACCGGGTACTTCTACACAATCGGACATTCGATCGGGCGATGGAGAGTTGGCATCGACCAATGCAGATTGATGATGATGATGATGATGACTCCGAGCTTGACGCCAAAGTTGGAAGCCTTGACGCGACTGTTAGGATCACGTAGTAAGCCTCACCGGCTAAGCGCGGCTAGCGCGGCTACCGCTGCTAAGGCCGGAAAACGCGCACAATAACCGACCGGACATTCGATCGGACAATGAAGAGTACCCCGAGTCCAATGCATATTCATCGGAGGAGCGGGTACAGTCTGATCACGGAGAAGACACTGTTTCTGGACTACGATGCCACCATGAATGGAGTGGATAAAATGGATCAGAACATCTCTTACAACCCGGTGTAGCAACTGAAGGACACGAGGAAGCGAGACGTAACGAAACCGTAGCATGATCCTGATATTAGACTTGATGGCAACACACACTGCAGTATATACTTGCTATTCCCCGGAAAAAACGGCCTGCCAGAAAGTGGAGCACGCGAAGAGGCAATCTGTTGTGCAAATGCTGTTGCGTCTCCTTGCACGCAGGAGAGTGTTACAAAAAGAAAAACTGTCGTTGAAACATCCACATATTTGTAAATAGCACCACAGTTGCACACATTTGTAAATAGTTTGCCAAATTGTTGTCAAATTGTTACACTGTTGAATGTAAATAAACGTATTTTGCTATCAAAAAACACTTTTTCATTCTTGGTGGTAGTGTTTTATAGAAGTAAAGCACTATTTAGGTGTTTGTGGCATCATTCATGGACAAAAAGAAGTGTCAAATTCACTAGAATGCATGAAATAATATCGTTTCACTAAAAGCTTGATTTCTCCGTATTTTGGTCCAAAACAGGCGAAATTGGGTCAAACTAACCATTTTCTATTGTTGATTACTAAAGAACGGAATAAGGTAGAAACAAACTTTTTTTTTCTGATGAAAGATGAAAGTCCAATCTTTCATTTGGTAGTACGTGTGTTTCCATAGTCCAAACAGAACATTTTCTGTGGACCTTGAAAGATCAGTCAAAATGCTTAAATCGGCTGGCACTGACTGCATCCCTTTTCTGAAAACGTCTGGCAGTCAAAGAGTTAAAAAGAAAAAAAGTGTCGCGACAGGATATACCGCATGTAACGTTAGTTCGCCATCACTCACTTGTGGATCGTGAGGCTAGAGGAGACGTAGTAACAGGACTGAGACCCACCTCCCGTCCACCCACCCAAGTAGATTTCAAATCTGTGGGAAACACTGTGATGTGCTGTCACTACCCACTTCCTGAGGTCCCCTGAGATTTCTCTTCCTCTCAGCATGACTGACCTGTATGGGTTCACCTGGGTAAGACTAAAGTGATGTGGTTTTGTCTCTGCTTCAGTCAGTGATGCACAATTTCTTCGCCAAACCTCTCATTTCATTGGTCCATTTCAGTGGTTAGGTTAGCTACCAATTGTCCTACCTGATCTTACTTGACTGCTTGTTTTAAGCAATGCAGCTCAGGGTTCACTTACTTTTGCACCTACATGAATTGACCAAAAACTCTTTTTAATTAGGTTTGGACTACACAATTGATTAACTCTTTGACTGCCAGACGTTTTCAGAAAAGGGATGCTGTGAGTGCCAGCCGATTTAAGCATTTTGACTGATCTTTCAAGGTCCACAGAAAATTTTCTGTTTGGACTATGGAAACACACATACTAATGAAAAGATTGAACTTTCATCTTTCATCAGAAAAAAAAAGTTTGTTTCTACCTTATTCCGTTCATTAGTAATCAACAATAGAAAATGGTTAGTTTTGGACCAAAATACGGAGAAATCAAGCTTTTAGTGAAACGATATTATTTCATGCACTCTAGTGAATTTTACACTTCTTTTTGTCCATGAATGATGCCACAAACACCTAAATAGTGCTTTACTTCTATAAAACACTACCACCAAGAATGAAAAAGTGTTTTTTGATAGCAAAATACGTTTATTTACATTCAACAGTGTAACAATTTGACAACAATTTGGCAAACTATTTACAAATGTGTGCAACTGTGGTACTATTTACAACTAGAAAAATTTCCGCGGAAATTTTGAATGGGCCTGCTGACTCTTTTAAATGAGCTGAACAGTTTAAAATTTAAACCATTGAAATCGCTCAAGAAATGTGGAAGTTAACCATAATCAACAGTATCTTACTGCCCCTTTAAGAAACATGCACATTCACGCACACACATTTGTTTTGAACTAACATTTCAATGAGCTGAACAGTTTAAAATTTAAACCATTGAAATCGGTCAAGAAATGTGGAAGTTAACCATAATCAACAGTATCTTACTGCCCCTTTACGAAACATGCACATTCACGCACACACATTTGATTTTAAGTTGTATAGGAGACGTCACGCACCAACATTCCATTGATTTGTATAGGATTACGCTCACCTCAAACAAAAGCCTCTCACGACTTAACGGTTGAAGATGCAGATTCCAGAAATGGCTCATTAGAATGGCAAGGGTTTGGGAAACGCGAGCATGTTCTCAGTTTTTTAATCGGATGAAAAATGACCAAATGAGAGCAGGTTGAAAACTTATGATTTATCGAAACTGAAGAAAAAAAGGCGGCGAAATTAACATGGAGGAGATAGGCGCTCAAGTCCGACTTCTCCTCGCTTAAAGTGAAAATAAAGGTACTAAATGACACCTTAGCCAAATAAAACTAGATTTGTCAGAAAGCAGACCCTTGTCACTACAAAATGTGTGAATTTGATAGTCTAGTGAGTGTTGGAAATCATTTCTTTGATTTCTGCGTGTTCAAATAAAATTCAAAGTTGAAGTCTCGTGGAGAAGTTTTGCTAGCTTTATTTCAGAATCTGAAAGACATCTCTAGAACCGGCTCAAATAGCCCTGGTCCAAGAAGTGTAACATTCTCAACATACACTCACTCATTTATACATAAAACAGTTCCCTCCCCCTTCATTGACAAAGAGGTACCTTTTGCCCCTCCAGGCATAGAGCAACCCATGTGGCACTCTTTGTCAAGACAAGAGTCTTCAAGTCTACACACACCCTCTCCTTATCTCTACCTCAGGATGTGGGTAAACACTTGGCTCCTGGAGCCTCCTGGCACCAGGAATTCACGCAGACGGCCTTTTGGTCAGACTTCTCTCATTTAGATTAAATCAGACACCTTACTTCCTCAGGGAAGAGAACAAAGACCACAGACTAACCACACATGGGGAACAGTTGTAACATATCTAACTAAAATCAAAAACACTTTGAAAAATATAAATTGAAACAGCAAAACAATGTCAACTAGAAAAATTCCCGCGGAAATTTTGAATGGGCCTGCTAACTCTTTTCAATGAGCTGAACAGTTTAAACTTTCAACCATTGAAATCGCTCAAGAAATGTGGAAGTTAACCATAATCTACTAAAAGTATTACTGCCCCTTTAAGAAACATGCACATTCACGCACACACATTTGATTTTAACCAACATTTCAATGAGCTGAACAGTTTAAAATTTAAACCATTGAAATCGGTCAAGAAATGTGGAAGTTCACCATAATAAACAGTATGTTACTGCCCCTTTAAGAAACATGCACATTCACGCACACACATTTGATTTTAAGTAACATTTCAATGAGCTGAACAGTTTAAAATTTAAACCATTGAAATCGGTCAAGAAATGTGGAAGTTCACCATAATCAACATCAACTAAAAGTATCTCACTGCCCCTTTACAAAACATGCACATTCACGCACACACATTTGATTTTAAGTTGTGAGGAGACGTCACGCACCAACACTCCATTGATTTGTATAGGATTACGCTCACCTCAAACAAAAGCCTCTCGTGACTTAACGGTTGAAGATGCAGATTCCAGAAATGGCTCGTTAGAACGGCAAGGGTTTGGGGAACGCGAGCATGTTCTCAGTTTTTTAATCGGATGAAAAATGACCAAATGAGAGCAGGTTGAAAACTTATGATTGATCGAAAATGAAGAGGGAAAAACGGCGAAAATTACATTGAAAAGAGATCAAAATAGTGCGACTTCTCCTCGTTTAAAGTGAAAATAAAGGTACTAAATGACACCGTAGCCAAATAAAACTTAGTTCTTCAGAAAGCAGAGGCTTGTGGCTACAAAATGTGCGAATTTGATGTCTAGTGAGCAAAGATTGTGGCCATGGTGACGAGTTGAAGTGAAACTTTTGGAAATATATTTTTTGGTTCCCAGCACTCAGACCTTAATTAGTCACGCTCTAACTGATGCAAGAAAGGCGACTTTCACCCCTTTGCTCACTGTCTTTGAACCCGCACAGGGGGGAGAGCTTTCATTCCTTAATTTTTTTTTTGACACTGAGCTAAAGATGACAAAAATTCCAACAAAATGAGCTAAAATTCATATCGGTCGGTTAACGTATGCGCGCGCAGCGTGTCTTGGAAAAAGGTGCTTGATTTGATGTGATCATTTTCGGATTCCCATTCATTCCTATGGGACTTTTTGGGGGACATTTTGGGGAATTGTGTCGCCATGGTAACTGGGAATTCTTAGAAAAATAATGCCGCACCGAGTCAGATCGAGCCGCATCGTTTGATACCTCATTCGTGCCGGTGCGATCTACGGTACGGGCCGCATTTTAGCAGAAAACAACGCGGAAGATTAAAAAATAACTAGAAAAATTCCCGCGGAAATTTTGAATGGGCCTGCTAACTCTTTTCAATGAGCTGAACAGTTTAAACTTTCAACCATTGAAATCGCTCAAGAAATGTGGAAGTTAACCATAATCAAGATCAAATAAAGTATCTTACTGTCCCTTTAAGAAATATGCACATTCACGCGCACACATTTGATTTTAACCAACATTTCAATGAGCTGAACAGTTTAAAATTTAAACCATTGAAATCGCTCAAGAAATGTAAAAGTTAACCATAATCAACAGTATGTTACTGCCCCTTTAAGAAACATGCACATTCACGCACACACATTTGATTTTAAGTAACATTTCAATGAGCTGAACAGTTTAAAATTCAAACCATTGAAATCGGTCAAGAAATGTGGAATCTACCATAATTAACAGTATCTCACTGCCCCTTTACAAAACATGCACATTCACGCACACACATTTGATTTTAAGTTGTGAGGAGACGTCACGCACCAACACTCCATTGATTTGTATAGGATTACGCTCACCTCAAACAAAAGCCTCTCGCGACTTAACGGTTGAAGATGCAGATTCCAGAAATGGCTCGTTAGAACGGCAAGGGTTTGGGGAACGCGAGCATGTTCTCAGTTTTTTAATCGGATGAAAAATGACCAAATGAGAGCAGGTTGAAAACTTATGATTGATCGAAAATGAAGAGGCAAAAACGGCGAAAATTACATTGAAAAGAGATCAAAAATGTGCGACTTCTCCTCGCTTAAAGTGAAAATAAAGGTACTAAATGACACCTTAGCCAAATAAAACTTAGTTCTTCAGAAAGCAGAGGCTTGTGGCTACAAAATGTGCGAATTTGATGTCTAGTGAGCAAAGATTGTGGCCATGGTGACGAGTTGAAGTGAAACTTTTGGAAATATATTTTTTGGTTCCCGTCACTGAAGCCTTAATTGCATATCAGAGTGGCGATTACACTCACTGTCTTTGAACCCGCACAGGGGGAAGAGCTTTCATTCCTTAATATTTTTTTTGACACTGAGCTAAAGATGGGAAAAATTCCAACAAAATGAGCTAAAATTCATATCAATCGGTTAACGTATGCACGCGCAGCGTCTCTTTGAAAAAGGTGCTTGATGTGTGATTTTGTCTTTCCTTTTCCCATTCATTCCTATGGGACTTTTATTTGGGAGTTTTTTGGGAATAGCGTCGCCATGGTAACTGGGAATTCTTATAAAAATAATAGCGCAGCGAGTCAGAGCGAGCCGCATCGTTTGATACCTCATTTGTCCCGGTGCGATCTACGGTTCGGGCCGCATTTTAGCGGAAAAGTCGTGGAATAATAAAAAATAACTAGAAAAATTCCCGCGGAAATTTTGAATGGGCCTGCTAACTCTTTTCAATGAGCTGAACAGTTTAAACTTTCAACCATTGAAATCGCTCAAGAAATGTGGAAGTTAACAATAATCAACAGTATGTTACTGCCCCTTTAAGAAACATGCACATTCACGCACACACATTTGATTTTAAGTAACATTTCAATGAGCTGAACAGTTTAAAATTTAAACCATTGAAATCGGTCAAGAAATGTGGAAGTTCAACACAATCAAGTATCTTACTGCCCCTTTACAAAACATGCACATTCACGCACACACATTTGATTTTAAGTTGTGAGGAGACGTCACGCACCAACACTCCATTGATTTGTATAGGATTACGCTCACCTCAAACAAAAGCCTCTCGCGACTTAACGGTTGAAGATGCAGATTCCAGAAATGGCTTGTTAGAACGGCAAGGGTTTGGGGAACGCGAGCATGTTCTCAGATTTTTAATCGGATGAAAAATGACCAAATGAGAGCAGGTTGAAAACTTATGATTGATCGAAAATGAAGAGGGAAAAAACGGCGAAATTAACATGGAGGAGATAGGCGAGAAAGTCCGACTTCTCCTCGCTTAAAGTGAAAATAAAGGTACTAAATGACACCTTAGCCAAATAAAACTTAGTTTTTCAGAAAGCAGAGGCTTGTGGTTACAAAATGTGTGAATTTGATGTCTAGTGAGCAAAGATTGTGGCCATGGTGACGAGTTGAAGTGAAACTTTTGGAAATAGATTTTTTGGTTCCCGTCACTGAAGCCTTAATTGCATATCAGAGTGGCGATTACACTCACTGTCTTTGAACCCGCACAGGGGGAAGAGCTTTCATTCCTTAATATTTTTTTTGACACTGAGCTAAAGATGGGAAAAATTCCAACAAAATGAGCTAAAATTCATATCAATCGGTGAACGTATGCGCGCGCAGCGTGTCTTGGAAAAAGGTGCTCGTTTGGAGTTGATATCCCATTCATTCCTATGGGTTTTTCCTTCCTTGAATTTTGGGTGGTTTTTTGGGAATAGCGTCGCCATGGTAACTGGGAATTCTTATAAAAATAATAGCGCAGCGAGTCAGAGCGAGCCGCATCGTTTGATACCTCATTTGTCCCGGTGCGATCTACGGTTCGGGCCGCATTTTTGCGGAAAAGTCGGTGGAAGAATAAAAAAGAAAAAGAAAAATAATAAACCCTTTTCTAGGGTGGATAGTAATATGTGCCTGCTTGCTCCGCAAGCAGCAGCTTCGCTGCTGCTTGCTCCGCTTAGCAGGCCCATAACTAGAAAAATTCCCGCGGAAATTTTGAATGGGCCTGCTAACTCTTTTCAATGAGCTGAACAGTTTAAACTTTCAACCATTGAAATCGCTCAAGAAATGTGGAAGTTAACCATAATCTACTAAAAGTATTACTGCCCCTTTAAGAAACATGCACATTCACGCACACACATTTGATTTTAACCAACATTTCAATGAGCTAAACAGTTTAAACTTTCAACCATTGAAATCGGTCAAGAAATGTGCAAGTTAACCAAAATCAACAGTATGTTACTGCACCTTTAATAAACATGCACATTCACGCACACACATTTGATTTTAAGTAACATTTCAATGAGCTGAACAGTTTAAAATTCAAACCATTGAAATCGGTCAAGAAATGTGGAATCTACCATAATTAACAGTATCTCACTGCCCCTTTACAAAACATGCACATTCACGCACACACATTTGATTTTAAGTTGTGAGGAGACGTCACGCACCAACACTCCATTGATTTGTATAGGATTACGCTCACCTCAAACAAAAGCCTCTCGCGACTTAACGGTTAAAGATGCAGATTCCAGAAATGGCTCGTTAGAACGGCAAGGGTTTGGGGAACGCGAGCATGTTCTCAGTTTTTTAATCGGATGAAAAATGACCAAATGAGAGCAGGTTGAAAACTTATGATTGATCGAAAATGAAGAGGGAAAAAACGGCGAAATTAACATGGAGGAGATAGGCGCCAAAGTCCGACTTCTCCTCGCTTAAAGTGAAAATAAAGGTACTAAATGACACCTTAGCCAAATAAAACTTAGTTTTTCAGAAAGCAGAGGCTTGTGGCTACAAAATGTGCGAATTTGATGTCTAGTGAGCAAAGATTGTGGCCATGGTGACGAGTTGAAGTGAAACTTTTGGAAATAGATTTTTTGGTTCCCGTCACTGAAAGCTTAATTGGGTATCAGAGTGGCGATTACACTCACTGTCTTTGAACCCGCACAGGGGGAAGAGCTTTCATTCCTTAATTTGTTTTTTGACACTGAGCTAAAGATGGGAAAAATTCCAACAAAATGAGCTAAAATTCATATCAATCGGTTAACGTATGCACGCGCAGCGTCTCTTTGAAAAAGGTGCTTGATGTGTGATTTTTGTCTTTCCTTTTCCCATTCATTCCTATGGGACTTTTATTTGGGAGTTTTTTGGGAATAGCGTCGCCATGGTAACTGGGAATTCTTATAAAAATAATAGCGCAGCGAGTCAGATCGAGCCGCATCGTTTGATACCTCATTTGTCCCGGTGCGATCTACGGTACGGGCCGCATTTTAGCAGAAAAAACGCGGAAGATTAAAGAATAATAAGAAGAAAAAAAATAAACCCCTTTTCTAGGATAGTAATATGTGCCTGCTTGCTCCGCAAGCAGCAGCTTCGCTGCTGCTTGCTCCGCTTAGCAGGCCCATAAATATACACTTTTCTAGGGTGGATAGTAATATGTGCCTGCTTGCTCCGCAAGCAGCAGCTTCGCTGCTGCTTGCTCCGCTTAGCAGGCCCATAATTAATCCAACATGAGCAAAGATTGTGGCCATGGTGACGAGTTGAAGTGAAACTTTTGGAAATAGATTTTTTGGTTCCCGTCACGCAGTCCTTCATTAGTCACGCTCTAGCCGATGCAAAAAAGGCTATTTTCACCCCTTCGCTCACTGTCTTTGAACCCGCACAGGGGGGAAAGCTTTCATTCCTTAATTTTTTTTTGACACTGAGCTAAAGATGGGAAAAATTCCAACAAAATGAGCTAAAATTCATATCGGTCGGTTAACGTATGCGCGCCCAGAGTGTCTTGGAAAAAGGTGCTTGATTGGAGTTGATCTCTTTCAGTTTCCAATTCATTCCTATGGGACTTTTTTGGGGAGTTTTTTGGGAATAGCGTCGCCATGGTAACTGGGAATTCTTAGAAAAATAATGCCACACCGAGTCAGATCGAGCCGCATCGTTTGATACCTCATTTGTCCCGGTGCGATCTACGGTACGGGCCGCATTTTAGCAGAAAAAAACGCGGAAGATTAAAAAATAACTAGAAAAATTCCCGCGGAAATTTTGAATGGGCCTGCTAACTCTTTTCAATGAGCAGTTTAAAATTTCAACCGTTGAAATCGCTCAAGAAATGTGGAAGTTATAATCAACTAAAAGTATTACTGCCCCTTTAAGAAACATGCACATTCACGCACATACATTTGATTTTAACTAACATTTCAATGAGCTGAACAGTTTAAAATTTCAACCATTGAAATCGCTCAAGAAATGTGCAAGTTAACCATAATCAAGATCAAATAAAGTATCTTACTGTCCCTTTAAGAAATATGCACATTCACGCACACACATTTGATTTTAACCAACATTTCAATGAGCTGAACAGTTTAAAATTTAAACCATTGAAATCGCTCAAGAAATGTGCAAGTTAACCATAATCAACAGTATGTTACTGCCCCTTTAAGAAACATGCACATTCACGCACACACATTTGATTTTAAGTAACATTTCAATGAGCTGAACAGTTTAAAATTCAAACCATTGAAATCGGTCAAGAAATGTGGAATCTACCATAATTAACAGTATCTCACTGCCCCTTTACAAAACATGCACATTCACGCACACACATTTGATTTTAAGTTGTGAGGAGACGTCACGCACCAACACTCCATTGATTTGTATAGGATTACGCTCACCTCAAACAAAAGCCTCTCGCGACTTAACGGTTGAAGATGCAGATTCCAGAAATGGCTAGTTAGAACGGCAAGGGTTTGGGGAACGCGAGCATGTTCTCAGTTTTTTAATCGGATGAAAAATGACCAAATGAGAGCAGGTTGAAAACTTATGATTGATCGAAAATGAAGAGGGAAAAACGGCGAAAATTACATTGAAAAGAGATCAAAAATGTGCGACTTCTCCTCGCTTAAAGTGAAAATAAAGGTACTAAATGACACCTTAGCCAAATAAAACTTAGTTCTTCAGAAAGCAGAGGCTTGTGGCTACAAAATGTGCGAATTTGATGTCTAGTGAGCAAAGATTGTGGCCATGGTGACGAGTTGAAGTGAAACTTGAAATCTATTTTTTCTCTGTCTACACTCTGATTCTTAATTGGTCCGCTCTAGCTCATGCAATACACACACATGGGATAAAGGATATTTCACTCACTGTCTTTGAACCCGCACAGGGGGGAGAGCTTTCATTCCTTAAATTTTTTTTTGACACTGAGCTAAAGATGACAAAAATTCCAACAAAATGAGCTAAAATTCATATCGGTCGGTCAACGTATGCGCGCGCAGCGTGTCTTTGAAAAAGGTGCTTGATTGGAGTTGATCTCTTTCGGATTCCCATTCATTCCTATGGGACTTTTTTTGGGAGTTTTTTGGGAATAGCGTCGCCATGGTAACTGGGAATTCTTATAAAAATAATAGTGCAGCGAGTCAGAGCGAGCCGCATCGTTTGATACCTCATTTGTCCCGGTGCGATCTACGGTTCGGGCCGCATTTTAGCGGAAAAGTCGTGGAATAATAAAAAATAACTAGAAAAATTCCCGCGGAAATTTTGAATGGGCCTGCTAACTCTTTTCAATGAGCCGAACAGTTTAAACTTTCAACCATTGAAATCGGTCAAGAAATGTGGAAGTTAACCATAATCAAGATCAAATAAAGTATCTTACTGTCCCTTTAAGAAATATGCACATTCACGCACACACATTTGATTTTAACCAACATTTCAATGAGCTGAACAGTTTAAACTTTCAACCATTGAAATCGCTCAAGAAATGTGCAAGTTAACCATAATGTACAGTATGTTACTGCCCCTTTAATAAACATGCACATTCACGCACACACATTTGATTTTAAGTAACATTTCAATGAGCTGAACAGTTTAAAATTCAAACCATTGAAATCGGTCAAGAAATGTGGAATCTACCATAATTAACAGTATCTCACTGCCCCTTTACAAAACATGCACATTCACGCACACACATTTGATTTTAAGTTGTGAGGAGACGTCACGCACCAACACTCCATTGATTTGTATAGGATTACGCTCACCTCAAACAAAAGCCTCTCGCGACTTAACGGTTAAAGATGCAGATTCCAGAAATGGCTCGTTAGAACGGCAAGGGTTTGGGGAACGCGAGCATGTTCTCAGTTTTTTAATCGGATGAAAAATGACCAAATGAGAGCAGGTTGAAAACTTATGATTGATCGAAAATGAAGAGGGAAAAACGGCGAAAATTACATTGAAAAGAGATCAAAATAGTGCGACTTCTCCTCGTTTAAAGTGAAAATAAAGGTACTAAATGACACCGTAGCCAAATAAAACTTAGTTCTTCAGAAAGCAGAGGCTTGTGGCTACAAAATGTGCGAATTTGATGTCTAGTGAGCAAAGATTGTGGCCATGGTGACGAGTTGAAGTGAAACTTTTGGAAATATATTTTTTGGTTCCCACCACTCAGACCTTAATTAGTCACGCTCTAACTGATGCAAGAAAGGCGACTTTCACCCCTTTGCTCACTGTCTTTGAACCCTCACAGGGGGGAGAGCTTTCATTCCTTAAAATTTTTTTTGACACTGAGCTAAAGATGACAAAAATTCCAACAAAATGAGCTAATTTTCATATCGGTCGGTTAATGTATGCGCGCGCAGCGTGTCTTTGAAAAAGGTGCTTGATTGGAGTTGATCTCTTTCGGATTCCCATTCATTCCTATGGGACTTTATTTGGGAGTTTTTTGGGAATAGCGTCGCCATGGTAACTGGGAATTCTTAGAAAAATAATGCCGCACCGAGTCAGATCGAGCCGCATCGTTTGATACCTCATTCGTGCCGGTGCGATCTACGGTACGGGCCGCATTTTAGCAGAAAAAAACGCGGAAGATTAAAAAATAACTAGAAAAATTCCCGCGGAAATTTTGAATGGGCCTGCTAACTCTTGCAACTCTTTTCAATGAGCAGTTTAAAATTTCAACCGTTGAAATCGCTCAAGAAATGTGGAAGTTAACCATAATCTACTAAAAGTATTACTGCCCCTTTAAGAAACATGCACATTCACGCGCATACATTTGATTTTAACTAACATTTCAATGAGCTGAACAGTTTAAAAATTCAACCATTGAAATCGCTCAAGAAATGTGCAAGTTAACCATAATCAAGATCAAATAAAGTATCTTACTGTCCCTTTAAGAAATATGCACATTCACGCACACACATTTGATTTTAAGTAACATTTCAATGAGCTGAACAGTTTAAAATTCAAACCATTGAAATCGGTCAAGAAATGTGGAATCTACCATAATTAACAGCATCTCACTGCCCCTTTACAAAACATGCACATTCACGCACACACATTTGATTTTAAGTTGTGAGGAGACGTCACGCACCAACACTCCATTGATTTGTATAGGATTACGCTCACCTCAAACAAAAGCCTCTCGCGACTTAACGGTTGAAGATGCAGATTCCAGAAATGGCTCGTTAGAACGGCAAGGGTTTGGGGAACGCGAGCATGTTCTCAGTTTTTTAATCGGATGAAAAATGACCAAATGAGAGCAGGTTGAAAACTTATGATTGATCGAAAATGAAGAGGGAAAAAACGGCGAAATTAACATGGAGGAGATAGGCGCCAAAGTCCGACTTCTCCTCGCTTAAAGTGAAAATAAAGGTACTAAATGACACCTTAGCCAAATAAAACTTAGTTTTTCAGAAAGCAGAGGCTTGTGGCTACAAAATGTGCGAATTTGAGGTCTAGTGAGCAAAGATTGTGGCCATGGTGACGAGTTGAAGTGAAACTTTTGGAAATAAGATTTTTTGGTTCCCGTCACTGAAGCCTTAATTGCATATCAGAGTGGCGATTACACTCACTGTCTTTGAACCCGCACAGGGGGGAGAGCTTTCATTCCTTAATTTTTTTTTTGACACTGAGCTAAAGATGACAAAAATTCCAACAAAATGAGCTAATTTTCATATCGGTCGGTTAACGTATGCGCGCGCAGCGTGTCTTTGAAAAAGGTGCTTGATTGGAGTTGATCTCTTTCGGATTCCCATTCATTCCTATGGGACTTTATTTGGGAGTTTTTTGGGAATAGCGTCGCCATGGTAACTGGGAATTCTTATAAAAATAATAGCGCACCGAGTCAGATCGAGCCGCATCGTTTGATACCTCATTTGTCCCGGTGCGATCTACGGTACGGGCCGCATTTTAGCAGAAAAAAACGCGGAAGATTAAAAAATAAGAAAAATAATAAACCCTTTTTCTAGGATAGTAATATGTGCCTGCTTGCTCCGCAAGCAGCAGCTTCGCTGCTGCTTGCTCCGCTTAGCAGGCCCATAACTAGAAAAATTCCCGCGGAAATTTTGAATGGGCCTGCTAACTCTTTTCAATGAGCTGAACAGTTTAAACTTTCAACCATTGAAATCGCTCAAGAAATGTGCAAGTTAACAATAATCAACAGTATGTTACTGCCCCTTTAAGAAACATGCACATTCACGCACACACATTTGATTTTAAGTAACATTTCAATGAGCTGAACAGTTTAAAATTTAAACCATTGAAATCGGTCAAGAAATGTGGAAGTTCAACACAATCAAGTATCTTACTGCCCCTTTACAAAACATGCACATTCACGCACACACATTTGATTTTAAGTTGTGAGGAGACGTCACGCACCAACACTCCATTGATTTGTATAGGATTACGCTCACCTCAAACAAAAGCCTCTCGCGACTTAACGGTTGAAGATGCAGATTCCAGAAATGGCTCGTTAGAACGGCAAGGGTTTGGGGAACGCGAGCATGTTCTCAGTTTTTTAATCGGATGAAAAATGACCAAATGAGAGCAGGTTGAAAACTTATGATTGATCGAAAATGAAGAGGGAAAAACGGCGAAAATTACATTGAAAAGAGATCAAAAATGTGCGACTTCTCCTCGCTTAAAGTGAAAATAAAGGTACTAAATGACACCGTAGCCAAATAAAACTTAGTTCTTCAGAAAGCAGAGGCTTGTGGCTACAAAATGTGCGAATTTGATGTCTAGTGAGCAAAGATTGTGGCCATGGTGACGAGTTGAAGTGAAACTTTTGGAAATATATTTTTTGGTTCCCACCACTCAGACCTTAATTAGTCACGCTCTAACTGATGCAAGAAAGGCGACTTTTACCCCTTTGCTCACTGTCTTTGAACCCGCACAGGGGGGAGAGCTTTCATTCCTTAATTTTTTTTTTGACACTGAGCTAAAGATGACAAAAATTCCAACAAAATGAGCTAAAATTCATATCGGTCGGTTAACGTATGCGCGCGCAGCGTGTCTTTGAAAAAGGTGCTTGATTGGAGTTGATCTCTTTCGGATTCCCATTCATTCCTATGGGACTTTATTTGGGAGTTTTTTGGGAATAGCGTCGCCATGGTAACTGGGAATTCTTATAAAAATAATAGCGCAGCGAGTCAGAGCGAGCCGCATCGTTTGATACCTCTTTTGTCCCGGTGCGATCTACGGTTCGGGCCGCATTTTTGCGGAAAAGTCGCTGGAAGAATAAAAAAGAAAAAAAATAATAAACCCTTTTCTAGGGTGGATAGTAATATGTGCCTGCTTGCTCCGCAAGCAGCAGCTTCGCTGCTGCTTGCTCCGCTTAGCAGGCCCATAACTAGAAAAATTCCCGCGGAAATTTTGAATGGGCCTACTAACTCTTTTCAATGAGCTGAACAGTTTAAACTTTCAACCATTGAAATCGGTCAAGAAATGTGGAAGTTAACCAAAATCAACACTATGTTACTGCCCCTTTAAGAAACATGCACATTCACGCACACACATTTGATTTTAACTAACATTTCAATGAGCTGAACAGTTTAAAATTTCAACCATTGAAATCGCTCAAGAAATGTGCAAGTTAACCATAATCAAGATCAAATAAAGTATCTTACTGTCCCTTTAAGAAATATGCACATTCACGCACACACATTTGATTTTAAGTAACATTTCAATGAGCTGAACAGTTTAAAATTCAAACCATTGAAATCGGTCAAGAAATGTAAAAGTTAACCATAATCAACAATATGTTACTGCCCCTTTAAGAAACATGCACATTCACGCACACACATTTGATTTTAACTAACATTTCAATGAGCTGAACAGTTTAAAATTCAAACCATTGAAATCGGTCAAGAAATGTGGAATCTACCATAATTAACAGTATCTCACTGCCCCTTTACAAAACATGCACATTCACGCACACACATTTGATTTTAAGTTGTGAGGAGACGTCACGCACCAACACTCCATTGATTTGTATAGGATTACGCTCACCTCAAACAAAAGCCTCTCGCGACTTAACGGTTGAAGATGCAGATTCCAGAAATGGCTCGTTAGAACGGCAAGGGTTTGGGGAACGCGAGCATGTTCTCAGTTTTTTAATCGGATGAAAAATGACCAAATGAGAGCAGGTTGAAAACTTATGATTGATCGAAAATGAAGAGGCAAAAACGGCGAAAATTACATTGAAAAGAGATCAAAAATGTGCGACTTCTCCTCGCTTAAAGTGAAAATAAAGGTACTAAATGACACCTTAGCCAAATAAAACTTAGTTCTTCAGAAAGCAGAGGCTTGTGGCTACAAAATGTGCGAATTTGATGTCTAGTGAGCAAAGATTGTGGCCATGGTGACGAGTTGAAGTGAAACTTTTGGAAATATATTTTTTGGTTCCCAGCACTCAGACCTTAATTAGTCACGCTCTAACTGATGCAAGAAAGGCGACTTTCACCCCTTTGCTCACTGTCTTTGAACCCGCACAGGGGGGAGAGCTTTCATTCCTTAATTTTTTTTTTGACACTGAGCTAAAGATGACAAAAATTCCAACAAAATGAGCTAAAATTCATATCGGTCGGTTAACGTATGCGCGCGCAGCGTGTCTTTGAAAAAGGTGCTTGATTGGAGTTGATCTCTTTCGGATTCCCATTCATTCCTATGGGACTTTATTTGGGAGTTTTTTGGGAATAGCGTCGCCATGGTAACTGGGAATTCTTAGAAAAATAATGCCGCACCGAGTCAGATCGAGCCGCATCGTTTGATACCTCATTCGTGCCGGTGCGATCTACGGTACGGGCCGCATTTTAGCAGAAAATTCGTGGAAGGATGATATAATAATAACAACAATAAACCCTTTTTTCTAGGATAGTAATATGTGCCTGCTTGCTCCGCAAGCAGCAGCTTTGCTGCTGCTTGCTCCGCTTAGCAGGCCCATAACTAGAAAAATTCCCGCGGAAATTTTGAATGGGCCTGCTAACTCTTTTCAATGAGCTGAACAGTTTAAACTTTCAACCATTGAAATCGGTCAAGAAATGTGCAAGTTAACCATAATCTACTAAAAGTATTACTGCCCCTTTAAGAAACATGCACATTCACGCACACACATTTGATTTTAACCAACATTTCAATGAGCTGAACAGTTTAAAATTTCAACCATTGAAATCGCTCAAGAAATGTAAAAGTTAACCAAAATCAACAGTATGTTACTGCCCCTTTAAGAAATATGCACATTCACGCACACACATTTGATTTTAAGTAACATTTCAATGAGCTGAACAGTTTAAAATTCAAACCATTGAAATCGGTCAAGAAATGTGGAATCTACCATAATTAACAGTATCTCACTGCCCCTTTACAAAACATGCACATTCACGCACACACATTTGATTTTAAGTTGTGAGGAGACGTCACGCACCAACACTCCATTGATTTGTATAGGATTACGCTCACCTCAAACAAAAGCCTCTCGCGACTTAACGGTTGAAGATGCGGATTCCAGAAATGGCTCGTTAGAACGGCAAGGGTTTGGGGAACGCGAGCATGTTCTCAGTTTTTTAATCGGATGAAAAATGACCAAATGAGAGCAGGTTGAAAACTTATGATTGATCGAAAATGAAGAGGGAAAAACGGCGAAAATTACATTGAAAAGAGATCAAAAATGTGCGACTTCTCCTCGCTTAAAGTGAAAATAAAGGTACTAAATGACACCGTAGCCAAATAAAACTTAGTTCTTCAGAAAGCAGAGGCTTGTGGCTACAAAATGTGCGAATTTGATGTCTAGTGAGCAAAGATTGTGGCCATGGTGACGAGTTGAAGTGAAACTTTTGGAAATATATTTTTTGGTTCCCGTCACTGAAAGCTTAATTGGGTATCAGAGTGGCGATTACACTCACTGTCTTTGAACCCGCACAGGGGGGAGAGCTTTCATTCCTTAATTTTTTTTTTGACACTGAGCTAAAGATGACAAAAATTCCAACAAAATGAGCTAATTTTCATATCGGTCGGTTAACGTATGCGCGCGCAGCGTGTCTTTGAAAAAGGTGCTTGATTGGAGTTGATCTCTTTCGGATTCCCATTCATTCCTATGGGACTTTATTTGGGAGTTTTTTGGGAATAGCGTCGCCATGGTAACTGGGAATTCTTATAAAAATAATGCCGCACCGAGTCAGATCGAGCCGCATCGTTTGATACCTCATTCGTGCCGGTGCGATCTACGGTACGGGCCGCATTTTAGCAGAAAAAATCGTGGAATAAAATATAAAAAAAATAACTAGAAAAATTCCCGCGGAAATTTTGAATGGGCCTGCTAACTCTTTTCAATGAGCTGAACAGTTTAAACTTTCAACCATTGAAATCGGTCAAGAAATGTGGAAGTTAACCATAATCAAGATCAAATAAAGTATCTTACTGTCCCTTTAAGAAATATGCACATTCACACACACACACAACATTTGATTTTAACCAACATTTCAATGAGCTGAACAGTTTAAAATTTAAACCATTGAAATCGGTCAAGAAATGTGGAAGTTCACCATAATCAACAGTATGTTACTGCCCCTTTAAGAAACATGCACATTCACGCACACACATTTGATTTTAAGTAACATTTCAATGAGCTGAACAGTTTAAAATTTAAACCATTGAAATCGGTCAAGAAATGTGGAAGTTCACCATAATCAACATCAACTAAAAGTATCTTACTGCCCCTTTACAAAACATGCACATTCACGCACACACATTTGATTTTAAGTTGTGAGGAGACGTCACGCACCAACACTCCATTGATTTGTATAGGATTACGCTCACCTCAAACAAAAGCCTCTCGTGACTTAACGGTTGAAGATGCAGATTCCAGAAATGGCTCGTTAGAACGGCAAGGGTTTGGGGAACGCGAGCATGTTCTCAGTTTTTTAATCGGATGAAAAATGACCAAATGAGAGCAGGTTGAAAACTTATGATTGATCGAAAATGAAGAGGGAAAAAGGGCGAAAATTACATTGAAAAGAGATCAAAAATGTGCGACTTCTCCTCGCTTAAAGTGAAAATAAAGGTACTAAATGAAACCTTAGCCAAATAAAACTTAGTTCTTCAGAAAGCAGAGGCTTGTGGCTACAAAATGTGCGAATTTGATGTCTAGTGAGCAAAGATTGTGGCCATGGTGACGAGTTGAAGTGAAACTTTTGGAAATAGATTTTTTGGTTCCCGTCACTGAAGCCTTAATTGGGTATCAGAGTGGCGATTACACTCACTGTCTTTGAACCCGCACAGGGGGAAGAGCTTTCATTCCTTAATTTTTTTTTTGACACTGAGTTAAAGATGACAAAAATTCCAACAAAATGAGCTAATTTTCATATCAATCGGTTAACGTATGCGCGCGCAGCGTCTCTTTGAAAAAGGTGCTTGATTGGAGTTGATCTCTTTCGGATTCCCATTCATTCCTATGGGACTTTATTTGGGAGTTTTTTGGGAATAGCGTCGCCATGGTAACTGGGAATTCTTATAAAAATAATAGCGCACCGAGTCAGATCGAGCCGCATCGTTTGATACCTCATTTGTCCCGGTGCGATCTACGGTACGGGCCGCATTTTAGCAGAAAAAAACGCGGAAGATTAAAAAATAAGAAAAATAATAAACCCATTTTCTAGGATAGTAATATGTGCCTGCTTGCTCCGCAAGCAGCAGCTTCGCTGCTGCTTGCTCCGCTTAGCAGGCCCATAACTAGAAAAATTCCCGCGGAAATTTTGAATGGGCCTGCTAACTCTTGCAACTCTTTTCAATGAGCAGTTTAAAATTTCAACCGTTGAAATCGCTCAAGAAATGTGGAAGTTATAATCAACTAAAAGTATTACTGCCCCTTTAAGAAACATGCACATTCACGCACATACATTTGATTTTAACTAACATTTCAATGAGCTGAACAGTTTAAAATTTCAACCATTGAAATCGCTCAAGAAATGTGCAAGTTAACTAAAATCAACAGTATGTTACTGCCCCTTTAAGAAACATGCACATTCACGCACACACATTTGATTTTAAGTAACATTTCAATGAGCTGAACAGTTTAAAATTCAAACCATTGAAATCGGTCAAGAAATGTGGAATCTACCATAATTAACAGTATCTTACTGCCCCTTTACAAAACATGCACATTCACGCACACACATTTGATTTGAAGTTGTGAGGAGACGTCACGCACCAACACTCCATTGATTTGTATAGGATTACGCTCACCTCAAACAAAAGCCTCTCGCGACTTAACGGTTGAAGATGCAGATTCCAGAAATGGCTGGTTAGAACGGCAAGGGTTTGGGGAACGCGAGCATGTTCTCAGTTTTTTAATCGGATGAAAAATGACCAAATGAGAGCAGGTTGAAAACTTATGATTGATCGAAAATGAAGAGGGAAAAAACGGCGAAATTAACATGGAGGAGATAGGCGCCAAAGTCCGACTTCTCCTCGCTTAAAGTGAAAATAAAGGTACTAAATGACACCTTAGCCAAATAAAACTTAGTTTTTCAGAAAGCAGAGGCTTGTGGCTACAAAATGTGCGAATTTGAGGTCTAGTGAGCAAAGATTGTGGCCATGGTGACGAGTTGAAGTGAAACTTTTGGAAATAAGATTTTTTGGTTCCCGTCACTGAAGCCTTAATTGCATATCAGAGTGGCGATTACACTCACTGTCTTTGAACCCGCACAGGGGGAAGAGCTTTCATTCCTTAATATTTTTTTTGACACTGAGCTAAAGATGGGAAAAATTCCAACAAAATGAGCTAAAATTCATATCAATCGGTTAACGTATGCGCGCGCAGCGTGTCTATGAAAAAGGTGCTTGATGTGTGATTTTGTCTTTCCTTTTCCCATTCATTCCTATGGGACTTTTATTTGGGAGTTTTTTGGGAATAGCATCGCCATGGTAAGTGGGAATTCTTAGAAAAATAATGCCGCATCGAGTCAGATCGAGCCGCATCGTTTGATACTTCATTTGTCCCGGTGCGATGTACGGTACGGGCTGCATTCTTGCGGAAAAAACTGTGGAAGATTAAAAAATAAGATTAAGAATAAAAAAAATAAACCCCTTTTCTAGGATAGTAATATGTGCCTGCTTGCTCCGCAAGCAGCAGCTTCGCTGCTGCTTGCTCCGCTTAGCAGGCCCATAATAAAAACTAGAAACAAAAATTCCCGCGGAAATTTTGAATGGGCCTGCTAACTCTTTTCAATGAGCTGAACAGTTTAAACTTTCAACCATTGAAATCGGTCAAGAAATGTGGAAGTTAACCAAAATCAACAGTATGTTACTGCCCCTTTAAGAAACATGCACATTCACGCACACACATTTGATTTTAAGTAACATTTCAATGAGCTGAACAGTTTAAAATTCAAACCATTGAAATCGGTCAAGAAATGTGGAATCTACCATAATTAACAGTATCTCACTGCCCCTTTACAAAACATGCACATTCACGCACACACATTTGATTTTAAGTTGTGAGGAGACGTCACGCACCAACACTCCATTGATTTGTATAGGATTACGCTCACCTCAAACAAAAGCCTCTCGCGACTTAACGGTTGAAGATGCAGATTCCAGAAATGGCTCGTTAGAACGGCAAGGGTTTGGGGAACGCGAGCATGTTCTCAGTTTTTTAATCGGATGAAAAATGACCAAATGAGAGCAGGTTGAAAACTTATGATTGATCGAAAATGAAGAGGGAAAAAGGGCGAAAATTACATTGAAAAGAGATCAAAAATGTGCGACTTCTCCTCGCTTAAAGTGAAAATAAAGGTACTAAATGAAACCTTAGCCAAATAAAACTTAGTTCTTCAGAAAGCAGAGGCTTGTGGCTACAAAATGTGCGAATTTGATGTCTAGTGAGCAAAGATTGTGGCCATGGTGACGAGTTGAAGTGAAACTTTTGGAAATAGATTTTTTGGTTCCCGTCACTGAAGCCTTAATTGGGTATCAGAGTGGCGATTACACTCACTGTCTTTGAACCCGCACAGGGGGAAGAGCTTTCATTCCTTAATTTTTTTTTTGACACTGAGTTAAAGATGACAAAAATTCCAACAAAATGAGCTAATTTTCATATCAATCGGTTAACGTATGCGCGCGCAGCGTCTCTTTGAAAAAGGTGCTTGATGTGTGATTTTGTCTTTCCTTTTCCCATTCATTCCTATGGGACTTTTATTTGGGAGTTTTTTGGGAATAGCGTCGCCATGGTAACTGGGAATTCTTATAAAAATAATAGCGCACCGAGTCAGATCGAGCCGCATCGTTTGATACCTCATTTGTCCCGGTGCGATCTACGGTACGGGCCGCATTTTAGCAGAAAAAACGCGGAAGATTAAAAAATAAGAAGAAAAATAATAAACCCTTTTTCTAGGATAGTAATATGTGCCTGCTTGCTCCGCAAGCAGCAGCTTCGCTGCTGCTTGCTCCGCTTAGCAGGCCCATAACTAGAAAAATTCCCGCGGAAATTTTGAATGGGCCTGCTAACTCTTGCAACTCTTTTCAATGAGCAGTTTAAAATTTCAACCGTTGAAATCGCTCAAGAAATGTGGAAGTTATAATCAACTAAAAGTATTACTGCCCCTTTAAGAAACATGCACATTCACGCACATACATTTCATTTTAACTAACATTTCAATGAGCTGAACAGTTTAAAATTTCAACCATTGAAATCGCTCAAGAAATGTAAAAGTTAACCATAATCAAGATCAAATAAAGTATCTTACTGTCCCTTTAAGAAATATGCACATTCACGCACACACATTTGATTTTAACCAACATTTCAATGAGCTGAACAGTTTAAAATTTAAACCATTGAAATCGCTCAAGAAATGTAAAAGTTAACCATAATCAACAGTATGTTACTGCCCCTTTAAGAAACATGCACATTCACGCACACACATTTGATTTTAAGTAACATTTCAATGAGCTGAACAGTTTAAAATTCAAACCATTGAAATCGGTCAAGAAATGTGGAATCTACCATAATTAACAGTATCTCACTGCCCCTTTACAAAACATGCACATTCACGCACACACATTTGATTTTAAGTTGTGAGGAGACGTCACGCACCAACACTCCATTGATTTGTATAGGATTACGCTCACCTCAAACAAAAGCCTCTCGCGACTTAACGGTTGAAGATGCAGATTCCAGAAATGGCTCGTTAGAACGGCAAGGGTTTGGGGAACGCGAGCATGTTCTCAGTTTTTTAATCGGATGAAAAATGACCAAATGAGAGCAGGTTGAAAACTTATGATTGATCGAAAATGAAGAGGCAAAAACGGCGAAAATTACATTGAAAAGAGATCAAAAATGTGCGACTTCTCCTCGCTTAAAGTGAAAATAAAGGTACTAAATGACACCTTAGCCAAATAAAACTTAGTTCTTCAGAAAGCAGAGGCTTGTGGCTACAAAATGTGCGAATTTGATGTCTAGTGAGCAAAGATTGTGGCCATGGTGACGAGTTGAAGTGAAACTTTTGGAAATAGATTTTTTGGTTCCCGTCACTGAAGCCTTAATTGCATATCAGAGTGGCGATTACACTCACTGTCTTTGAACCCGCACAGGGGGAAGAGCTTTCATTCCTTAATATTTTTTTTGACACTGAGCTAAAGATGGGAAAAATTCCAACAAAATGAGCTAAAATTCATATCAATCGGTTAACGTATGCACGCGCAGCGTCTCTTTGAAAAAGGTGCTTGATGTGTGATTTTGTCTTTCCTTTTCCCATTCATTCCTATGGGACTTTTATTTGGGAGTTTTTTGGGAATAGCGTCGCCATGGTAACTGGGAATTCTTATAAAAATAATAGCGCACCGAGTCAGATCGAGCCGCATCGTTTGATACCTCATTTGTCCCGGTGCGATCTACGGTACGGGCCGCATTTTAGCAGAAAAAAACGCGGAAGATTAAAAAATAAGAAAAAAAACTAGAAAAATTCCCGCGGAAATTTTGAATGGGCCTGCTAACTCTTTTCAATGAGCTGAACAGTTTAAACTTTCAACCATTGAAATCGGTCAAGAAATGTGGAAGTTAACAATAATCAACAGTATGTTACTGCCCCTTTAAGAAACATGCACATTCACGCACACACATTTGATTTTAAGTAACATTTCAATGAGCTGAACAGTTTAAAATTCAAACCATTGAAATCGGTCAAGAAATGTGGAATCTACCATAATTAACAGTATCTCACTGCCCCTTTACAAAACATGCACATTCACGCACACACATTTGATTTTAAGTTGTGAGGAGACGTCACGCACCAACACTCCATTGATTTGTATAGGATTACGCTCACCTCAAACAAAAGCCTCTCGCGACTTAACGGTTGAAGATGCAGATTCCAGATATGGCTTGTTAGAACGGCAAGGGTTTGGGGAACGCGAGCATGTTCTCAGTTTTTTAATCGGATGAAAAATGACCAAATGAGAGCAGGTTGAAAACTTATGATTGATCGAAAATGAAGAGGGAAAAAACGGCGAAATTAACATGGAGGAGATAGGCGAGAAAGTCCGACTTCTCCTCGCTTAAAGTGAAAATAAAGGTACTAAATGACACCTTAGCCAAATAAAACTTAGTTTTTCAGAAAGCAGAGGCTTGTGGCTACAAAATGTGTGAATTTGATGTCTAGTGAGCAAAGATTGTGGCCATGGTGACGAGTTGAAGTGAAACTTTTGGAAATAGATTTTTTGGTTCCCGTCACTGAAGCCTTAATTGCATATCAGAGTGGCGATTACACTCACTGTCTTTGAACCCGCACAGGGGGAAGAGCTTTCATTCCTTAATATTTTTTTTGACACTGAGCTAAAGATGGGAAAAATTCCAACAAAATGAGCTAAAATTCATATCAATCGGTGAACGTATGCGCGCGCAGCGTGTCTTGGAAAAAGGTGCTCGTTTGGAGTTGATATCCCATTCATTCCTATGGGTTTTTCCTTCCTTGAATTTTGGGTGGTTTTTTGGGAATAGCGTCGCCATGGTAACTGGGAATTCTTATAAAAATAATAGCGCAGCGAGTCAGAGCGAGCCGCATCGTTTGATACCTCATTTGTCCCGGTGCGATCTACGGTTCGGGCCGCATTTTTGCGGAAAAGTCGGTGGAAGAATAAAAAAGAAAAAGAAAAATAATAAACCCTTTTCTAGGGTGGATAGTAATATGTGCCTGCTTGCTCCGCAAGCAGCAGCTTCGCTGCTGCTTGCTCCGCTTAGCAGGCCCATAATAAACCCTTTTTCTAGGATAGTAATATGTGCCTGCTTGCTCCGCAAGCAGCAGCTTCGCTGCTGCTTGCTCCGCTTAGCAGGCCCATAACTAGAAAAATTCCCGCGGAAATTTTGAATGGGCCTGCTAACTCTTGCAACTCTTTTCAATGAGCTGAACAGTTTAAAATTTCAACCGTTGAAATCGCTCAAGAAATGTGCAAGTTAACCATAATCAAGATCAAATAAAGTATCTTACTGTCCCTTTAAGAAATATGCACATTCACGCACACACATTTGATTTTAACCAACATTTCAATGAGCTGAACAGTTTAAAATTTAAACCATTGAAATCGGTCAAGAAATGTGGAAGTTAACCAAAATCAACAGTATGTTACTGCCCCTTTAAGAAACATGCACATTCACGCACACACATTTGATTTTAACTAACATTTCAATGAGCTGAACAGTTTAAAATTCAAACCATTGAAATCGGTCAAGAAATGTGGAATCTACCATAATTAACAGTATCTCACTGCCCCTTTACAAAACATGCACATTCACGCACACACATTTGATTTTAAGTTGTGAGGAGACGTCACGCACCAACACTCCATTGATTTGTATAGGATTACGCTCACCTCAAACAAAAGCCTCTCGCGACTTAACGGTTGAAGATGCAGATTCCAGAAATGGCTCGTTAGAACGGCAAGGGTTTGGGGAACGCGAGCATGTTCTCAGTTTTTTAATCGGATGAAAAATGACCAAATGAGAGCAGGTTGAAAACTTATGATTGATCGAAAATGAAGAGGGAAAAAACGGTGAAATTAACATGGAGGAGATAGGCGTCAAAGTCCGACTTCTCCTCGCTTAAAGTGAAAATAAAGGTACTAAATGACACCGTAGCCAAATAAAACTTACTTCTTCAGAAAGCAGAGGCTTGTGGCTACAAAATGTGCGAATTTGATGTCTAGTGAGCAAAGATTGTGGCCATGGTGACGAGTTGAAGTGAAACTTTTGGAAATAGATTTTTTGGTTCCCGTCACTGAAGCCTTAATTAGTCACACTCTAAATAGGCGACTTTTCCCCTTTGCTCACTGTCTTTGAACCCTCACAGGGGGGAGAGCTTTCATTCCTTAAAATTTTTTTTGACACTGAGCTAAAGATGACAAAAATTCCAACAAAATGAGCTAATTTTCATATCGGTCGGTTAATGTATGCGCGCGCAGCGTGTCTTTGAAAAAGGTGCTTGATTGGAGTTGATCTCTTTCGGATTCCCATTCATTCCTATGGGACTTTTTGGGGGACATTTTGGGGAATTGTGTCGCCATGGTAACTGGGAATTCTGAGGAAAATAATAGCGCAGCGAGTCAAATCGAGCCGCATCGTTTGATACCTTATTTGTCGCGGTGCGATCTACGGTACGGCCCCTATTCTTGCGGAAAAGTCGCTGGAAGATAATATAAAAATAACTAGAAAAATTCCCGCGGAAATTTTGAATGGGCCTGCTAACTCTTTTCAATGAGCTGAACAGTTTAAACTTTCAACCATTGAAATCGGTCAAGAAATGTGCAAGTTAACCATAATCTACTAAAAGTGTTACTGCCCCTTTAAGAAACATGCACATTCACGCACACACATTTGATTTTAAGTAACATTTCAATGAGCTAAACAGTTTAAAATTTAAACCATTGAAATCGCTCAAGAAATGTAAAAGTTAACCATAATCAAGATCAAATAAAGTATCTTACTGTCCCTTTAAGAAACATGCACATTCACGCACACACATTTGATTTTAACCAACATTTCAATGAGCTGAACAGTTTAAAATTTCAACCATTGAAATCGCTCAAGAAATGTAAAAGTTAACCATAATCAACAGTATGTTACTGCCCCTTTAAGAAACATGCACATTCACGCACACACATTTGATTTTAACCAACATTTCAATGAGCTGAACAGTTTAAAATTTAAACCATTGAAATCGCTCAAGAAATGTAAAAGTTAACCATAATCTACTAAAAGTATTACTGCCCCTTTAAGAAACATGCACATTCACGCACACACATTTGATTTTAAGTAACATTTCAATGAGCTGAACAGTTTAAAATTCAAACCATTGAAATCGCTCAAGAAATGTAAAAGTTAACCATAATCAAGATCAAATAAAGTATCTTACTGTCCCTTTAAGAAATATGCACATTCACGCACACACATTTGATTTTAACCAACATTTCAATGAGCTGAACAGTTTAAAATTCAAACCATTGAAATCGGTCAAGAAATGTGGAATCTACCATAATTAACAGTATCTCACTGCCCCTTTACAAAACATGCACATTCACGCACACACATTTGATTTTAAGTTGTGAGGAGACGTCACGCACCAACACTCCATTGATTTGTATAGGATTACGCTCACCTCAAACAAAAGCCTCTCGCGACTTAACGGTTGAAGATGCAGATTCCAGAAATGGCTCGTTAGAACGGCAAGGGTTTGGGGAACGCGAGCATGTTCTCAGTTTTTTAATCGGATGAAAAATGACCAAATGAGAGCAGGTTGAAAACTTATGATTGATCGAAAATGAAGAGGGAAAAACGGCGAAAATTACATTGAAAAGAGATCAAAAATGTGCGACTTCTCCTCGCTTAAAGTGAAAATAAAGGTACTAAATGACACCTTAGCCAAATAAAACTTAGTTCTTCAGAAAGCAGAGGCTTGTGGCTACAAAATGTGCGAATTTGATGTCTAGTGAGCAAAGATTGTGGCCATGGTGACGAGTTGAAGTGAAACTTTTGGAAATATATTTTTTGGTTCCCAGCACTCAGACCTTAATTAGTCACACTCTAAATAGGCGACTTTCACCCTTTGCTCACTGTCTTTGAACCCGCACAGGGGGGAGAGCTTTCATTCCTTAATTTTTTTTTTGACACTGAGCTAAAGATGACAAAAATTCCAACAAAATGAGCTAATTTTCATATCGGTCGGTTAATGTATGCGCGCGCAGCGTGTCTTGGAAAAAGGTGCTTGATTTGATGTGATCATTTTCGGATTCCCATTCATTCCTATGGGACTTTTTGGGGGACATTTTGGGGAATTGTGTCGCCATGGTAACTGGGAATTCTTATAAAAATAATAGCGCAGCGAGTCAGATCGAGCCGCATCGTTTGATACCTCTTTTGTCCCGGTGCGATCTACGGTTCGGGCCGCATTTTTGCGGAAAAGTCGGTGGAAGATAATATAAAAAAAAAAATAATAAACCCTTTTCTAGGGTGGATAGTAATATGTGCCTGCTTGCTCCGCAAGCAGCAGCTTCGCTGCTGCTTGCTCCGCTTAGCAGGCCCATAACTAGAAAAATTCCCGCGGAAATTTTGAATGGGCCTGCTAACTCTTTTCAATGAGCTGAACAGTTTAAACTTTCAACCATTGAAATCGCTCAAGAAATGTGGAAGTTAACCATAATCTACTAAAAGTATTACTGCCCCTTTAAGAAACATGCACATTCACGCACACACATTTGGTTTTAACTAACATTTCAATGAGCTGAACAGTTTAAAATTTAAACCATTGAAATCAGTCAAGAAATGTGGAAGTTCACCATAATCAACATCAACTAAAAGTATCTTACTGCCCCTTTACAAAACATGCACATTCACGCACACACATTTGATTTTAAGTAACATTTCAATGAGCTGAACAGTTTAAAATTTAAACCATTGAAATCGGTCAAGAAATGTGGAATCTACCATAATCAACAGTATGTTACTGCCCCTTTAAGAAACATGCACATTCACGCACACACATTTGATTTTAAGTAACATTTCAATGAGCTGAACAGTTTAAACTTTCAACCATTGAAATGGGTCAAGAAATGTGGAAGTTAACCATAATCAACACTATGTTACTGCCCCTTTAAGAAACATGCACATTCACGCACACACATTTGATTTTAAGTAACATTTCAATGAGCTGAACAGTTTAAAATTCAAACCATTGAAATCGGTCAAGAAATGTGGAATCTACCATAATTAACAGTATCTCACTGCCCCTTTACAAAACATGCACATTCACGCACACACATTTGATTTTAAGTTGTGAGGAGACGTCACGCACCAACACTCCATTGATTTGTATAGGATTACGCTCACCTCAAACAAAAGCCTCTCGCGACTTAACGGTTGAAGATGCAGATTCCAGAAATGGCTCGTTAGAACGGCAAGGGTTTGGGGAACGCGAGCATGTTCTCAGTTTTTTAATCGGATGAAAAATGACCAAATGAGAGCAGGTTGAAAACTTATGATTGATCGAAAATGAAGAGGGAAAAAACGGCGAAATTAACATGGAGGAGATAGGCGCCAAAGTCCGACTTCTCCTCGCTTAAAGTGAAAATAAAGGTACTAATTGACACCTTAGCCAAATAAAACTTAGTTTTTCAGAAAGCAGAGGCTTGTGGCTACAAAATGTGTGAATTTGATGTCTAGTGAGCAAAGATTGTGGCCATGGTGACGAGTTGAAGTGAAACTTTTGGAAATAGATTTTTTTGGTTCCCGTCACTGAAGCCTTAATTGCATATCAGAGTGGCGATTACACTCACTGTCTTTGAACCCGCACAGGGGGAAGAGCTTTCATTCCTTAATATTTTTTTTGACACTGAGCTAAAGATGGGAAAAATTCCAACAAAATGAGCTAAAATTCATATCAATCGGTTAACGTATGCGCGCGCAGCGTGTCTTTGAAAAAGGTGCTTGATGTGTGATTTTGTCTTTCCTTTTCCCATTCATTCCTATGGGACTTTTATTTGGGAGTTTTTTGGGAATAGCATCGCCATGGTAAGTGGGAATTCTTAGAAAAATAATGCCGCATCGAGTCAGATCGAGCCGCATCGTTTGATACTTCATTTGTCCCGGTGCGATGTACGGTACGGGCTGCATTCTTGCGGAAAAAACTGTGGAAGATTAAAAAATAAGATTAAGAACTAGAAAAATTCCCGCGGAAATTTTGAATGGGCCTGCTAACTCTTGCAACTCTTTTCAATGAGCAGTTTAAAATTTCAACCGTTGAAATCGCTCAAGAAATGTGGAAGTTATAATCAACTAAAAGTATTACTGCCCCTTTAAGAAACATGCACATTCACGCACATACATTTGATTTTAACTAACATTTCAATGAGCTGAACAGTTTAAAATTTCAACCATTGAAATCGCTCAAGAAATGTAAAAGTTAACCATAATCAAGATCAAATAAAGTATCTTACTGTCCCTTTAAGAAATATGCACATTCACGCACACACATTTGATTTTAACCAACATTTCAATGAGCTGAACAGTTTAAAATTTAAACCATTGAAATCGCTCAAGAAATGTAAAAGTTAACCATAATCCACAGTATGTTACTGCCCCTTTAAGAAACATGCACATTCACGCACACACATTTGATTTTAAGTAACATTTCAATGAGCTGAACAGTTTAAAATTCAAACCATTGAAATCGGTCAAGAAATGTGGAATCTACCATAATTAACAGTATCTCACTGCCCCTTTACAAAACATGCACATTCACGCACACACATTTGATTTTAAGTTGTGAGGAGACGTCACGCACCAACACTCCATTGATTTGTATAGGATTACGCTCACCTCAAACAAAAGCCTCTCGCGACTTAACGGTTGAAGATGCAGATTCCAGAAATGGCTCGTTAGAACGGCAAGGGTTTGGGGAACGCGAGCATGTTCTCAGTTTTTTAATCGGATGAAAAATGACCAAATGAGAGCAGGTTGAAAACTTATGATTGATCGAAAATGAAGAGGGAAAAAACGGCGAAATTTACATGGAGGAGATAGGCGCCAAAGTCCGACTTCTCCTCGCTTAAAGTGAAAATAAAGGTACTAAATGACACCTTAGCCAAATAAAACTTAGTTTTTCAGAAAGCAGAGGCTTGTGGCTACAAAATGTGCGAATTTGATGTCTAGTGAGCAAAGATTGTGGCCATGGTGACGAGTTGAAGTGAAACTTTTGGAAATATATTTTTTGGTTCCCGTCACTGAAAGCTTAATTGGGTATCAGAGTGGCGATTACACTCACTGTCTTTGAACCCGCACAGGGGGAAGAGCTTTCATTCCTTAATTTGTTTTTTGACACTGAGCTAAAGATGGGAAAAATTCCAACAAAATGAGCTAAAATTCATATCAATCGGTTAACGTATGCGCGCGCAGCGTGTCTTTGAAAAAGGTGCTTGATGTGTGATTTTGTCTTTCCTTTTCCCATTCATTCCTATGGGACTTTTATTTGGGAGTTTTTTGGGAATAGCATCGCCATGGTAAGTGGGAATTCTTAGAAAAATAATGCCGCATCGAGTCAGATCGAGCCGCATCGTTTGATACTTCATTTGTCCCGGTGCGATGTACGGTACGGGCTGCATTCTTGCGGAAAAAACTGTGGAAGATTAAAAAATAAGAAAAATAAGAATAAAAAAAACTAGAAAAATTCCCGCGGAAATTTTGAATGGGCCTGCTAACTCTTGCAACTCTTTTCAATGAGCAGTTTAAAATTTCAACCGTTGAAATCGCTCAAGAAATGTGGAAGTTATAATCAACTAAAAGTATTACTGCCCCTTTAAGAAACATGCACATTCACGCACATACATTTGATTTTAACTAACATTTCAATGAGCTGAACAGTTTAAACTTTCAACCATTGAAATCGGTCAAGAAATGTGGAAGTTAACCAAAATCAACAGTATGTTACTGCCCCTTTAAGAAACATGCACATTCACGCACACACATTTGATTTTAAGTAACATTTCAATGAGCTGAACAGTTTAAAATTCAAACCATTGAAATCGGTCAAGAAATGTGGAATCTACCATAATTAACAGTATCTCACTGCCCCTTTACAAAACATGCACATTCACGCACACACATTGGATTTTAAGTTGTGAGGAGACGTCACGCACCAACACTCCATTGATTTGTATAGGATTACGCTCACCTCAAACAAAAGCCTCTCGCGACTTAACGGTTGAAGATGCAGATTCCAGAAATGGCTCGTTAGAACGGCAAGGGTTTGGGGAACGCGAGCATGTTCTCAGTTTTTTAATCGGATGAAAAATGACCAAATGAGAGCAGGTTCAAAACTTATGATTGATCGAAAATGAAGAGGGAAAAACGGCGAAAATTACATGGAGGAGATAGGCGTCAAAGTCCGACTTCTCCTCGCTTAAAGTGAAAATAAAGGTACTAAATGACACCGTAGCCAAATAAAACGTAGTTTTTCAGAAAGCAGAGGCTTGTGGCTACAAAATGTGTGAATTTGATGTCTAGTGAGCAAAGATTGTGGCCATGGTGACGAGTTGAAGTGAAACTTTTGGAAATATATTTTTTGGTTCCCGTCACTGAAGCCTTAATTGCATATCAGAGTGGCGATTACACTCACTGTCTTTGAACCCGCACAGGGGGAAGAGCTTTCATTCCTTAATATTTTTTTTGACACTGAGCTAAAGATGGGAAAAATTCCAACAAAATGAGCTAAAATTCATATCAATCGGTTAACGTATGCACGCGCAGCGTCTCTTTGAAAAAGGTGCTTGATGTGTGATTTTGTCTTTCCTTTTCCCATTCATTCCTATGGGACTTTTATTTGGGAGTTTTTTGGGAATAGCGTCGCCATGGTAACTGGGAATTCTTATAAAAATAATAGCGCAGCGAGTCAGATCGAGCCGCATCGTTTGATACCTCTTTTGTCCCGGTGCGATCTACGGTTCGGGCCCTATTTTTGCGGAAAAGTCGCTGGAAGATGATATAAAAATAATAATATTATTAAACACTTTTCCTGGGTGGATAGTAATATGTGCCTGCTTGCTCCGCAAGCAGCAGCTTCGCTGCTGCTTGCTCCGCTTAGCAGGCCCATAATAAAAATAAGAAGAATAAACACTTTTCTAGGGTGGATAGTAATATGTGCCTGCTTGCTCCGCAAGCAGCAGCTTCGCTGCTGCTTGCTCCGCTTAGCAGGCCCATAACTAGAAAAATTCCCGCGGAAATTTTGAATGGGCCTGCTAACTCTTTTCAATGAGCTGAACAGTTTAAACTTTCAACCATTGAAATCGGTCAAGAAATGTGGAAGTTAACCATAATCTACTAAAAGTATTACTGCCCCTTTAAGAAACATGCACATTCACGCACACACATTTGATTTTAACCAACATTTCAATGAGCTGAACAGTTTAAAATTTAAACCATTGAAATTGCTCAAGAAATGTAAAAGTTAACCATAATCAACAGTATGTTACTGCCCCTTTAAGAAACATGCACATTCACGCACACACATTTGATTTTAAGTAACATTTCAATGAGCTGAACAGTTTAAAATTCAAACCATTGAAATCGGTCAAGAAATGTGGAATCTACCATAATTAACAGTATCTCACTGCCCCTTTACAAAACATGCACATTCACGCACACACATTTGATTTTAAGTTGTGAGGAGACGTCACGCACCAACACTCCATTGATTTGTATAGGATTACGCTCACCTCAAACAAAAGCCTCTCGCGACTTAACGGTTGAAGATGCAGATTCCAGAAATGGCTCGTTAGAACGGCAAGGGTTTGGGGAACGCGAGCATGTTCTCAGTTTTTTAATCGGATGAAAAATGACCAAATTAGAGCAGGTTGAAAACTTATGATTGATCGAAAATGAAGAGGGAAAAAACGGCGAAATTAACATGGAGGAGATAGGCGTCAAAGTCCGACTTCTCCTCGCTTAAAGTGAAAATAAAGGTACTAAATGACACCGTAGCCAAATAAAACTTAGTTCTTCAGAAAGCAGAGGCTTGTGGCTACAAAATGTGCGAATTTGATGTCTAGTGAGCAAAGATTGTGGCCATGGTGACGAGTTGAAGTGAAACTTTTGGAAATAGATTTTTTGGTTCCCGTCACTGAAGCCTTAATTAGTCACACTCTAAATAGGCGACTTTTCCCCTTTGCTCACTGTCTTTGAACCCTCACAGGGGGGAGAGCTTTCATTCCTTAAAATTTTTTTTGACACTGAGCTAAAGATGACAAAAATTCCAACAAAATGAGCTAATTTTCATATCGGTCGGTTAATGTATGCGCGCGCAGCGTGTCTTTGAAAAAGGTGCTTGATTGGAGTTGATCTCTTTCGGATTCCCATTCATTCCTATGGGACTTTATTTGGGAGTTTTTTGGGAATAGCGTCGCCATGGTAACTGGGAATTCTTATAAAAATAATAGCGCAGCGAGTCAGATCGAGCCGCATCGTTTGATACCTCTTTTGTCCCGGTGCGATCTACGGTTCGGGCCCTATTTTTGCGGAAAAGTCGCTGGAAGATGATATAAAAACTAGAAAAATTCCCGCGGAAATTTTGAATGGGCCTGCTAACTCTTGCAACTCTTTTCAATGAGCTGAACAGTTTAAACTTTCAACCATTGAAATCGCTCAAGAAATGTGGAAGTTAACCATAATCAAGATCAAATAAAGTATCTTACTGTCCCTTTAAGAAATATGCACATTCACGCACACACAATTTATTTTAACCAACATTTCAATGAGCTGAACAGTTTAAAATTTAAACCATTGAAATCGCTCAAGAAATGTGGAAGTTATAATCAACTAAAAGTATTACTGCCCCTTTAAGAAACATGCACATTCACGCACACACATTTGATTTTAAGTAACATTTCAATGAGCTGAACAGTTTAAAATTCAAACCATTGAAATCGGTCAAGAAATGTGGAATCTACCATAATTAACAGTATCTCACTGCCCCTTTACAAAACATGCACATTCACGCACACACATTTGATTTTAAGTTGTGAGGAGACGTCACGCACCAACACTCCATTGATTTGTATAGGATTACGCTCACCTCAAACAAAAGCCTCTCGCGACTTAACGGTTGAAGATGCAGATTCCAGAAATGGCTCGTTAGAACGGCAAGGGTTTGGGGAACGCGAGCATGTTCTCAGTTTTTTAATCGGATGAAAAATGACCAAATGAGAGCAGGTTGAAAACTTATGATTGATCGAAAATGAAGAGGGAAAAAACGGCGAAATTAACATGGAGGAGATAGGCGCCAAAGTCCGACTTCTCCTCGCTTAAAGTGAAAATAAAGGTACTAATTGACACCTTAGCCAAATAAAACTTAGTTTTTCAGAAAGCAGAGGCTTGTGGCTACAAAATGTGTGAATTTGATGTCTAGTGAGCAAAGATTGTGGCCATGGTGACGAGTTGAAGTGAAACTTTTGGAAATAGATTTTTTTGGTTCCCGTCACTGAAGCCTTAATTGCATATCAGAGTGGCGATTACACTCACTGTCTTTGAACCCGCACAGGGGGAAGAGCTTTCATTCCTTAATATTTTTTTTGACACTGAGCTAAAGATGGGAAAAATTCCAACAAAATGAGCTAAAATTCATATCAATCGGTTAACGTATGCACGCGCAGCGTCTCTTTGAAAAAGGTGCTTGATGTGTGATTTTGTCTTTCCTTTTCCCATTCATTCCTATGGGACTTTTATTTGGGAGTTTTTTGGGAATAGCGTCGCCATGGTAACTGGGAATTCTTATAAAAATAATAGCGCAGCGAGTCAGAGCGAGCCGCATCGTTTGATACCTCATTTGTCCCGGTGCGATCTACGGTTCGGGCCGCATTTTAGCGGAAAAGTCGTGGAATAATAAAAAATAATAATATACACTTTTCTAGGGTGGATAGTAATATGTGCCTGCTTGCTCCGCAAGCAGCAGCTTCGCTGCTGCTTGCTCCGCTTAGCAGGCCCATAATAAGAAGAATAATATTAAACCCTTTTTTCTAGGATAGTAATATGTGCCTGCTTGCTCCGCAAGCAGCAGCTTCGCTGCTGCTTGCTCCGCTTAGCAGGCCCATAATAATAATAAACCCTTTTCTAGGGTGGATAGTAATATGTGCCTGCTTGCTCCGCAAGCAGCAGCTTCGCTGCTGCTTGCTCCGCTTAGCAGGCCCATAACTAGAAAAATTCCCGCGGAAATTTTGAATGGGCCTGCTAACTCTTTTCAATGAGCTGAACAGTTTAAACTTTCAACCATTGAAATCGGTCAAGAAATGTGCAAGTTAACCATAATCAACAGTATGTTACTGCCCCTTTAAGAAACATGCACATTCACGCACACACATTTGATTTTAAGTAACATTTCAATGAGCTGAACAGTTTAAAATTCAAACCATTGAAATCGGTCAAGAAATGTGGAATCTACCATAATTAACAGTATCTCACTGCCCCTTTACAAAACATGCACATTCACGCACACACATTTGATTTTAAGTTGTGAGGAGACGTCACGCACCAACACTCCATTGATTTGTATAGGATTACGCTCACCTCAAACAAAAGCCTCTCGCGACTTAACTGTTGAAGATGCAGATTCCAGAAATGACTCGTTAGAACGGCAAGGGTTTGGGGAACGCGAGCATGTTCTCAGTTTTTTAATCGGATGAAAAATGACCAAATGAGAGCAGGTTCAAAACTTATGATTGATCGAAAATGAAGAGGGAAAAACGGCGAAAATTACATTGAAAAGAGATCAAAAATGTGCGACTTCTCCTCGCTTAAAGTGAAAATAAAGGTACTAAATGACACCTTAGCCAAATAAAACTTAGTTTGTCAGAAAGCAGAGGCTTGTGGCTACAAAATGTGCGAATTTGATGTCTAGTGAGCAAAGATTGTGGCCATGGTGACGAGTTGAAGTGAAACTTTTGGAAATATATTTTTTGGTTCCCAGCACTCAGACCTTAATTAGTCACACTCTAACTGATGCAAGAAAGGCGACTTTCACCCCTTTCCTCACTGTCTTTGAACCCGCACAGGGGGGAGAGCTTTCATTCCTTAATTTTTTTTTTGACACTGAGCTAAAGATGACAAAAATTCCAACAAAATGAGCTATTTTTCATATCGGTTGGTTAACGTATGCGCGCGCAGCGTGTCTTTGAAAAAGGTGCTTGATTGGAGTTGATCTCTTTCGGATTCCCATTCATTCCTATGGGACTTTATTTGGGAGTTTTTTGGGAATAGCGTCGCCATGGTAACTGGGAATTCTTAGAAAAATAATGCCGCACCGAGTCAGATCGAGCCGCATCGTTTGATACCTCATTCGTGCCGGTGCGATCTACGGTACGGGCCGCATTTTAGCAGAAAAAAACGCGGAAGATTAAAAAATAATAATATTAAACCCTTTTTTCTAGGATAGTAATATGTGCCTGCTTGCTCCGCAAGCATCAGCTTCGCTGCTGCTTGCTCCGCTTAGCAGGCCCATAATAATATTAAACCCTTTTCTAGGGTGGATAGTAATATGTGCCTGCTTGCTCCGCAAGCAGCAGCTTCGCTGCTGCTTGCTCCGCTTAGCAGGCCCATAATAATATACACTTTTCTAGGGTGGATAGTAATATGTGCCTGCTTGCTCCGCAAGCAGCAGCTTCGCTGCTGCTTGCTCCGCTTAGCAGGCCCATAATAATATTAAACCACTTTTTCTAGGATAGTAATATGTGCCTTCTGCTTCGCAGCAGGCCCATAATTATGGGCCTGCTAAGCGGAGCAAGCAGCAGCGAAGCTGCTGCTTGCGGAGCAAGCAGGCACATATTACTATCCACCCTAGAAAAGGGTTTATTATGGGCCTGCTAAGCGGAGCAAGCAGCAGCGAAGCTGCTGCTTGCGGAGCAAGCAGGCACATATTACTATCCTAGAAAAAGGGTTTATTATGGGCCTGCTAAGCGGAGCAAGCAGCAGCGAAGCTGCTGCTTGCGGAGCAAGCAGGCACATATTACTATCCACCCTAGAAAAGGGTTTATTATGGGCCTGCTAAGCGGAGCAAGCAGCAGCGAAGCTGCTGCTTGCGGAGCAAGCAGGCACATATTACTATCCACCCTAGAAAAGGGTTTATTATTTTTCTTCCATATATTATCTTCCACCGACTTTTCCGCAAAAATGCGGCCCGAACCGTACATCGCACCGGGACAAATGAGGTATCAAACGATGCGGCTCGCTCTGACTCGCTGCGCTATTATTTTTCTAAGAATTCCCAGTTACCATGGCGACGCTATTCCCAAAAAACTCCCAAATAAAGTCCCATAGGAATGAATGGGAATCCGAAAGAGATCAACTCCAATCAAGCACCTTTTTCAAAGACACGCTGCGCGCGCATACATTAACCGACCGATATGAAAATTAGCTCATTTTGTTGGAATTTTTGTCATCTTTAGCTCAGTGTCAAAAAAATTTTTAAGGAATGAAAGCTCTCCCCCCTGTGAGGGTTCAAAGACAGTGAGCAAAGGGGAAAAGTCGCCTATTTAGAGTGTGACTAATTAAGGCTTCAGTGACGGGAACCAAAAAATCTATTTCCAAAAGTTTCACTTCAACTCGTCACCATGGCCACAATCTTTGCTCACTAGACATCAAATTCGCACATTTTGTAGCCACAAGCCTCTGCTTTCTGAAGAACTAAGTTTTATTTGGCTACGGTGTCATTTAGTACCTTTATTTTCACTTTAAGCGAGGAGAAGTCGGACTTTGACGCCTATCTCCTCCATGTTAATTTCGCCGTTTTTTCCCTCTTCATTTTCGATCAATCATAAGTTTTCAACCTGCTCTCATTTGGTCATTTTTCATCCGATTAAAAAACTGAGAACATGCTCGCGTTCCCCAAACCCTTGCCGTTCTAACGAGCCATTTCTGGAATCTGCATCTTCAACCGTTAAGTCGCGAGAGGCTTTTGTTTGAGGTGAGCGTAATCCCATACAAATCAATGGAGTGTTGGTGCGTGACGTCTCCTCACAACTTAAAATCAAATGTGTGTGCGTGAATGTGCATGTTTTGTAAAGGGGCAGTGAGATACTGTTAATTATGGTAGATTCCACATTTCTTGACCGATTTCAATGGTTTGAATTTTAAACTGTTCAGCTCATTGAAATGTTAGTTAAAATCAAATGTGTGTGCGTGAATGTGCATGTTTCTTAAAGGGGCAGTAACATACTGTTGATTTTGGTTAACTTCCACATTTCTTGACCGATTTCAATGGTTGAAATTTTAAACTGTTCAGCTCATTGAAATGTTGGTTAAAATCAAATGTGTGTGCGTGAATGTGCATGTTTCTTAAAGGGACAGTAAGATACTTTATTTGATCTTGATTATGGTTAACTTTTACATTTCTTGAGCGATTTCAATGGTTGAAATTTTAAACTGTTCATCTCATTGAAATGTTAGTTAAAATCAAATGTGTGTGCGTGAATGTGCATGTTTCTTAAAGGGGCAGTAATACTTTTAGTAGATTATGGTTAACTTCCACATTTCTTGAGCGATTTCAACGGTTTAAATTTTAAACTGTTCAGCTCATTGAAAAGAGTTGCAAGAGTTAGCAGGCCCATTCAAAATTTCCGCGGGAATTTTTCTAGTTATTTTTCTTTTTCTTTTTTATTCTTCCACCGACTTTTCCGCAAAAATGCGGCCCGAACCGTAGATCGCACCGGGACAAATGAGGTATCAAACGATGCGGCTCGCTCTGACTCGCTGCGCTATTATTTTTATAAGAATTCCCAGTTACCATGGCGACGCTATTCCCAAAAAACCACCCAAAATTCAAGGAAGGAAAAACCCATAGGAATGAATGGGATATCAACTCCAAACGAGCACCTTTTTCCAAGACACGCTGCGCGCGCATACGTTCACCGATTGATATGAATTTTAGCTCATTTTGTTGGAATTTTTCCCATCTTTAGCTCAGTGTCAAAAAAAATATTAAGGAATGAAAGCTCTTCCCCCTGTGCGGGTTCAAAGACAGTGAGTGTAATCGCCACTCTGATATGCAATTAAGGCTTCAGTGACGGGAACCAAAAAATCTATTTCCAAAAGTTTCACTTCAACTCGTCACCATGGCCACAATCTTTGCTCACTAGACATCAAATTCACACATTTTGTAGCCACAAGCCTCTGCTTTCTGAAAAACTAAGTTTTATTTGGCTAAGGTGTCATTTAGTACCTTTATTTTCACTTTAAGCGAGGAGAAGTCGGACTTTCTCGCCTATCTCCTCCATGTTAATTTCGCCGTTTTTTCCCTCTTCATTTTCGATCAATCATAAGTTTTCAACCTGCTCTCATTTGGTCATTTTTCATCCGATTAAAAATCTGAGAACATGCTCGCGTTCCCCAAACCCTTGCCGTTCTAACAAGCCATTTCTGGAATCTGCATCTTCAACCGTTAAGTCGCGAGAGGCTTTTGTTTGAGGTGAGCGTAATCCTATACAAATCAATGGAGTGTTGGTGCGTGACGTCTCCTCACAACTTAAAATCAAATGTGTGTGCGTGAATGTGCATGTTTTGTAAAGGGGCAGTAAGATACTTGATTGTGTTGAACTTCCACATTTCTTGACCGATTTCAATGGTTTAAATTTTAAACTGTTCAGCTCATTGAAATGTTACTTAAAATCAAATGTGTGTGCGTGAATGTGCATGTTTCTTAAAGGGGCAGTAACATACTGTTGATTATTGTTAACTTCCACATTTCTTGACCGATTTCAATGGTTGAAAGTTTAAACTGTTCAGCTCATTGAAAAGAGTTAGCAGGCCCATTCAAAATTTCCGCGGGAATTTTTCTAGTTTTTTTTCTTATTTTTTAATCTTCCGCGTTTTTTTCTGCTAAAATGCGGCCCGTACCGTAGATCGCACCGGGACAAATGAGGTATCAAACGATGCGGCTCGATCTGACTCGGTGCGCTATTATTTTTATAAGAATTCCCAGTTACCATGGCGACGCTATTCCCAAAAAACTCCCAAATAAAAGTCCCATAGGAATGAATGGGAAAAGGAAAGACAAAATCACACATCAAGCACCTTTTTCAAAGAGACGCTGCGCGTGCATACGTTAACCGATTGATATGAATTTTAGCTCATTTTGTTGGAATTTTTCCCATCTTTAGCTCAGTGTCAAAAAAAATATTAAGGAATGAAAGCTCTTCCCCCTGTGCGGGTTCAAAGACAGTGAGTGTAATCGCCACTCTGATATGCAATTAAGGCTTCAGTGACGGGAACCAAAAAATCTATTTCCAAAAGTTTCACTTCAACTCGTCACCATGGCCACAATCTTTGCTCACTAGACATCAAATTCGCACATTTTGTAGCCACAAGCCTCTGCTTTCTGAAGAACTAAGTTTTATTTGGCTAAGGTGTCATTTAGTACCTTTATTTTCACTTTAAGCGAGGAGAAGTCGCACATTTTTGATCTCTTTTCAATGTAATTTTCGCCGTTTTTGCCTCTTCATTTTCGATCAATCATAAGTTTTCAACCTGCTCTCATTTGGTCATTTTTCATCCGATTAAAAAACTGAGAACATGCTCGCGTTCCCCAAACCCTTGCCGTTCTAACGAGCCATTTCTGGAATCTGCATCTTCAACCGTTAAGTCGCGAGAGGCTTTTGTTTGAGGTGAGCGTAATCCTATACAAATCAATGGAGTGTTGGTGCGTGACGTCTCCTCACAACTTAAAATCAAATGTGTGTGCGTGAATGTGCATGTTTTGTAAAGGGGCAGTGAGATACTGTTAATTATGGTAGATTCCACATTTCTTGACCGATTTCAATGGTTTGAATTTTAAACTGTTCAGCTCATTGAAATGTTACTTAAAATCAAATGTGTGTGCGTGAATGTGCATGTTTCTTAAAGGGGCAGTAACATACTGTTGATTATGGTTAACTTTTACATTTCTTGAGCGATTTCAATGGTTTAAATTTTAAACTGTTCAGCTCATTGAAATGTTGGTTAAAATCAAATGTGTGTGCGTGAATGTGCATATTTCTTAAAGGGACAGTAAGATACTTTATTTGATCTTGATTATGGTTAACTTTTACATTTCTTGAGCGATTTCAATGGTTGAAATTTTAAACTGTTCAGCTCATTGAAATGTTAGTTAAAATGAAATGTATGTGCGTGAATGTGCATGTTTCTTAAAGGGGCAGTAATACTTTTAGTTGATTATAACTTCCACATTTCTTGAGCGATTTCAACGGTTGAAATTTTAAACTGCTCATTGAAAAGAGTTGCAAGAGTTAGCAGGCCCATTCAAAATTTCCGCGGGAATTTTTCTAGTTTTTATTATTTTTTTTATATTTTATTCCACGATTTTTTCTGCTAAAATGCGGCCCGTACCGTAGATCGCACCGGCACGAATGAGGTATCAAACGATGCGGCTCGATCTGACTCGGTGCGGCATTATTTTTATAAGAATTCCCAGTTACCATGGCGACGCTATTCCCAAAAAACTCCCAAATAAAGTCCCATAGGAATGAATGGGAATCCGAAAGAGATCAACTCCAATCAAGCACCTTTTTCAAAGACACGCTGCGCGCGCATACGTTAACCGACCGATATGAAAATTAGCTCATTTTGTTGGAATTTTTGTCATCTTTAGCTCAGTGTCAAAAAAAAAATTAAGGAATGAAAGCTCTCCCCCCTGTGCGGGTTCAAAGACAGTGAGTGTAATCGCCACTCTGATACCCAATTAAGCTTTCAGTGACGGGAACCAAAAAATATATTTCCAAAAGTTTCACTTCAACTCGTCACCATGGCCACAATCTTTGCTCACTAGACATCAAATTCGCACATTTTGTAGCCACAAGCCTCTGCTTTCTGAAGAACTAAGTTTTATTTGGCTACGGTGTCATTTAGTACCTTTATTTTCACTTTAAGCGAGGAGAAGTCGCACATTTTTGATCTCTTTTCAATGTAATTTTCGCCGTTTTTCCCTCTTCATTTTCGATCAATCATAAGTTTTCAACCTGCTCTCATTTGGTCATTTTTCATCCGATTAAAAAACTGAGAACATGCTCGCGTTCCCCAAACCCTTGCCGTTCTAACGAGCCATTTCTGGAATCCGCATCTTCAACCGTTAAGTCGCGAGAGGCTTTTGTTTGAGGTGAGCGTAATCCTATACAAATCAATGGAGTGTTGGTGCGTGACGTCTCCTCACAACTTAAAATCAAATGTGTGTGCGTGAATGTGCATGTTTTGTAAAGGGGCAGTGAGATACTGTTAATTATGGTAGATTCCACATTTCTTGACCGATTTCAATGGTTTGAATTTTAAACTGTTCAGCTCATTGAAATGTTACTTAAAATCAAATGTGTGTGCGTGAATGTGCATATTTCTTAAAGGGGCAGTAACATACTGTTGATTTTGGTTAACTTTTACATTTCTTGAGCGATTTCAATGGTTGAAATTTTAAACTGTTCAGCTCATTGAAATGTTGGTTAAAATCAAATGTGTGTGCGTGAATGTGCATGTTTCTTAAAGGGGCAGTAATACTTTTAGTAGATTATGGTTAACTTGCACATTTCTTGACCGATTTCAATGGTTGAAAGTTTAAACTGTTCAGCTCATTGAAAAGAGTTAGCAGGCCCATTCAAAATTTCCGCGGGAATTTTTCTAGTTATGTTTATAATTATTAACAATTTGACAACAATTTGGCAAACTATTTACAAATGTGTGCAACTGTGGTACTATTTACAATTATGTGGATGTTTCAACGACAGTTTTTCTTTTTGTGTAACACTCCCCTGCGTGCAAGGAGACGCAACAGGATTTGCACAACAGATTAGTTTCACTGCGATTGCCTCTTCGCGTGCATAAGCTACACTTTCTTGCCGGCCGTTTTTTCCGGGGAATAGCAAGTATATACTGCAGTGTGTGTTGCCATCAAGTCTACTATTAGGATCATGCTACGGTTACGTTACGGTGGTGTAACGTCTGGCTTCCTCATGTCCTTCAGTTCCTACCGGGTGGTAGATGTTCTGATCCATCTTATCCACTCCATTCATGGTGGCATCGTAGTCCAGAACCAGTGTCTTCTCCGTGATCAGACTGTACCCGCTCCACCGATGAATATGCATTGGACTCGGGGTACTCTCCATCGCCCGATCGAATGTCCGCTTGTGCAGCTCCGCGTTTTCCGGCGTTAGCAGCGCTAGCCAGTGAGGCTTTATGACGAGAGAATAACGGCCGCGTCAATGCTTCCAACTGTGGCGTCAACCTCGGGACATACCATCATCATCATCATCAATGTGCATTGGTCGATGCTTTTCGACTACTCTCCATCGTCCGATCGAATGTCCGCTTGTGCAGAAGTACCCGGTTGGTTGTGCTGCGCGTTTTCCGGCGTTAGCGTCGCTAGCCGGTGAGGCTTACTACGTGATCATAACGGTCGCGTCAAGGCTTCCAACTTTGGCGTCAAGCTCGGAGTCACCATCATCATCATCGTCGACATCAATGCGCTTTTTAGTATTGATCGATGCTTTCCGTCTTTGAAAAAAATGCTCAAGCGTGAGCTGCTTGCAACCGGTCGCCATTGTTGCTTCATCAGCCATTGTTGCATCATCAGCCATTGTCCCCTCAACACTCTAGCTCCGCCTCACGTCTTCTACTGACGCCCACCCAATCTTGTCCAAAGAGAGTCATCGCTGCCATCTAGGGGCCAAAACGAGTCATTATACTAACTAGATCTGCTTGATACTTTCAGTACAGCTGCCCAAGGCTTTCCTCCACCCGTTTCCCAAAAAAACAACAACATAAAAACATAGTGAACGTCTTTTAACGTCCTCGGCGCCCCTCCGTAGGTTTTTACTAAATGTTATATAACGTTTATGGCAGTCAAAGAGTTAAAAAATAAAAAAAAATAAAAAATAACAATGCATTGAAATGCTAAACCTACACCTGTTATTTCATATAAAATTGAATAGTTCAGATTGAACAACAAAATCAGGTCGAAACAATTGGAAAGTCCAAATTGCTCAAGAGGTTCACAAACTTTTGAGCAGCACTGTATATAGTAAAGTAACTTAACGTAGTTACTTTTTGATATTATATAATTGAATAACTAGTGAAGTAATTTGTTAATTTTTAGAGAAGTAACTAACTATAACTCTTTACTTTTAAAAAGTAACTATAACAACACTGGCCATATTTGATACATCCGGTCACAATGCTTTAAACTCACATTTACATTTATAACTGTCAAAAATATAATAATAAACAGACATATCAAACATATTAGTATTTCCAAAAATCAGAAAGAACACTTCCCACTATTCATAAGAATAGGTGTCTCTGCTTTCTCAATTGGGGCGATCTTGAAAGATCGCTGGAAAAGCCATCAGTTGGGTGATACTGTCCACTAATGGATTATCCGTGCAATGCATGTGTCAGATCATATACGTCAGGGTTTTAAGGGAAAACTAATTTATACTCATGAAATAGAGAGCTCATAATGTCTTGTATTTATATGATACGTTTGCCTTGATTGCCAGGGTTGAAATTCTACCTACAGACTTGTTTGAAAGTGAAACGCTGTGGAATGAATTCAATGTCATGCACATAGCAGTAGATAAGTCAACGGGCAGACCTGAATACTGCATGTGCTTCCAAGAGGAATTGTCTTAATGCCATTAGAAAGACACACAAATGGAGAGTTTTTTTTTGAGATTTTTTCAACATTCTTCTGTCTGGTTATGGAGCGTGTGCATGATTGTGACAGATGGGACGCCATCCCGAGCAGGGAAGTGTATGGGCAGCGCGTTGCTCTGCTGTTGCACCCCTGATGACGTCCTTACACTATATCGTGCATCAAATGGTCTTGTGTGTGAAACTTCGCAGGGAGCTTAAACACAATGTGATGTTCCAAGTTCATACATAACCAGAGTCAAATTATATGATGCACTTTGAGGTATGCCTAGGAAAGATGTGACCAAAATTATTATTTACAGAATGTTATTGTATTTTTGCATTAAAATTATTTTACTGTATTTTTATTTATGTGAAAAAAAACACCTGTGGTTCTGGTCAATAACAGATTTAAGTATGTTTTTATGCTGTTTTTGATATGCCTTTGCCATGTTTCCAAATTTGAAAGGGAGATAAATAAAAAGTGAATGTTTTTCATCCATATTGGTTTAAAATTTGTTATCAGCTGTTTACTGGGCACCTAATGTGTCTGGTCTGGCTATATTTCTTGTTTTGAAAATTTGGCCCAACTGAATTAGTAATTGAATATCCCTGATCTAGGTCTTTATTTAAAATTATCTGTCATTGTTTTGTTTTGGTTTTTGGAGGAGGGGAATTTTATGTATCAAAAGTACTTGTAGTACTTAATTAGAGTACTGGTATCAGTCTGAAAAAAAGTGGTCAAGCTTTCCTGCCTAAATCCCTAGTAAACTTGGTTTATATTAGCTAGTTTTGAACTACGTTGTGAAAATGTCATTTGACATATCTATCACATTATTATTATTATTATTTTCAAACAAAGCGTTTTTGCATTTCTAACTTACTGATCCTATTTATATATTAAAAAAAAATAGATTATCCTTGAAAAATTTAATAATGTCCATAATTCCATTCAAAAAGTCAAACTTTCATAAATTTGGGGCCCACACTTTAATTTATTTTATGTTTACATAATTTGGATTCCCAGCTCATAAAACTCACAAAAACAGGATTTCAAAAAATTTGAAAATTGTGAAGAAATCACCATGCATACTTCCCAGTGTTTTGCATGGGAAAAAAAGATGGATGAATAGATGGTATTTTCAAAACAATATGTCAATCTTCAGTAGTTGGTTGGGAATCCCTTTGCCGTAATCACTGCCTCGGTTTTTGATAATACAATATTACAAGAGGAAAATGAAGACCACCACACCCAAAAACAAAGCTGATGGCAAGCATGAAGAAAACCTGGCCTTCCAGGACCCCCAGGCAATGAATACCACAGCGCATCGAGGCAGTGATTAAGGCAAAGGGGATTTCCAACCAATTACTAAAGATTGACATAGTTTTGAAATTAACACCATCCATCAATATTTTTTTTCCATCCAAAACACAGAGAAGTATTCATGATGATTTCTTCACAATATTAAATTTTTTCAAATCCTGTTTTAATGGGTTTTATCAGCTTGAAGCCCAAATAATGGATAAATAATGTAATGTATAAAATAAACAAATAAATACTTGAAATAACTTAAATTGTGGGCCCTGAATCTATAATATATGAAAGTTTGACTTTTTGAAGGGAATTATGGAAATTAATTAACTTTTCCATGATGATCAACTTTTTTTAAAAAAGGGTCTGTATATTAACTAATATGCCTTACATTCAACACATATTAAAGCACCAGATACATAACTTGTGTACATACTTTATATACAGTATATTGACCACACATGTACCACCCTGTTCTCCTTAGACACATCCCAATGTGGACAAGAAGTTGTTCACATCGGACTCAGTGATTGGCTTGAAGAACCCTGAGAAGTCCTTCCCTCTCAACAGTGACATTGGCTTGCTGAAATGGAGACTACAGACCACAGACGAGTCACTCATACCTTTAACCAGTAAGTCCAAATGTACAGCAAAAAAATTGTTATTGTGTGCTCTAATTGCAAGTGCATTGGTTATTGCATGATTATAGCTCAAATAGTGCGCAGTAAGCAGCAATACAAAATTACATCAACCCCCGCCAAAGTCACTTCTATACCAAAAGTGGTATAAAGAGCTCTGCACGTCGGGTGACTATTCCTACGTGCATTTGTTTACGCAGCCACGTTAGTAGGATAACGGCAGCACACAAAGGACTAACAATGACGAGCAGCAATAAAACTATCGTTTCCATCCAAGTGAACTTGCATCTCATTTGATGAAAAGGACATAATTAGATGCATGCGCAAGCTGGATACCCCGATACTGACAATTGGAACCGAACCGGTTCATATGCGAAAGATACCCATCCCTACTCGAACGCAGCGCATGCTGTTTTTTCAACATCCATCCACGGTCCGATTCAATTCCATTTATTTTATTCATTTGTAAAAGAAAAAAGACGATATAAAGCAATATTGAAATTCAAAGTAAAGTGTAAAATAAATTAAATGGGACAGAAAGAAGTAAAACTTGTTTTGTCTGCCTCTGATCAACACAAAAAAGAAAAAAAATGAATGACAGCGATCGGTCAAGACGCTTTCAGTATAACAATTCTACAAAATAATTCAAGTGTGTGTCCTTGTGCTATATATATTTTTGCAATAACTGCTTTTATACATTAAAAAAAAAATACAAATAGACTGAGAAGATTTTGTTTTACAATCCAAATTATTCCACAGACTGACATCTTGAGTTGAAATACATTGTTCTTTTTGTTTTGTTCTATGTTTAGGTTTGGAAAAAATGTCTGTTCCTCTTGATTTCATGATGGGCTTTATACAATATTTTAAGGCGGTTAAACTCCATCAATTAATTACATTTGAAAGTTTTTAGTTGTATAAATAATAGATTAGTGTGGTCTTTGTATCCACAACCGCAAACAACATGAATAGCACTTTTCTGTAAAAGAAAGATGGATTCAGTGTAGGTTTTGGCTGCACAACCCCACACTTCAATGCAATAGGTCAGGTATGGAACAATCAATGAATTATGTAACAATAACAATGATTCTTTGACCTTGCGTAACACGGCTACAGTTTGTGACACCTTAGGTTTGACATATTCTATATGCGCTTTCCATGTTAAATGTTTATCAATAATGATACGTAGAAACTTTTAATTTATTTCATTCTATTTCTATGCCTTGCACAGTCAGTGTTGCTTTGACATCCATATTTCTACAACTGAAAATCATAAATCTGGCTTTACTAATATTTATATATTATATGTCTGTTAGCATTGAACCACTTAATAATATTCTTAAATTCTTTCTCTATTACTTGTAATATACATTGTATATATTTTTCCCGACATAAAATAAAGTGGTGTCATCTGCAAACAAAATACATTTTAACAATTTCGAAATGGTTCATCATTCACATAAAGAAGAAAAAATACTGGCCCCAGAATTGATCCCCATATAAAGCAATGATGATGACATGTTGAATCGGTAAGATTACAGAATGAACAATACTGAGCTCTCCCCCCAAAAGATTTGATCCCTGGGGCACCCCACAATTTACATAACTGTGTTTTGATTGCCTACTATTAAATTCAACATATTGTTTTCTATTTCATAAATAACTGGCAACCCATTGATGTGTGACACCTCTTATACCATATTTAAACAATTTATGCAATAATATTTCATGATCTAAGGTGTCAAATGCTTTTTGTAAATTTACTAAAACGTGTTTTTTTATCCATGGCTGTGCAAATTTCTTCAGTTAACGCCATGGTAGTTGAGTGATTGAAACGAAAGCCATATTGTCCGATAAATGTAGCAAAGATGTTCACATTTTCGCAAACTGTTTTTCTTGCCGCCATAAAATTTTGAACATTTAAATTCGCCATGATCCCTTCGTCCACTACATGTCCCCAACCCGTCTGACGAGAGCCCGACGAATATTAACGGGAAAGACAAAGACAAAGAATACATGCAATTAATTACATCAACTTCCCTTCAATGGACTCTTGCTTTTGTTGACTGTCAGTGGTCCTTTTCACAACGTATCATTCATCCCTCAGTTAACTGCTGGCCTTCAGAGAGCGGCAACGGCTGTGACGTCAACATCGAATACGAGCTGCAGGAGGAGAGCCTGGAACTCAATGACGTGGTCATTACCATACCTGTGCCGTAAGTAGATCAAATCTTTTTGGATAGTTCAAACACACAGTGACATAGTTGGCATTACTAGCTCATTCACTCACAGCCATTTTCATTGGAGCAACCACTTTCGCTCCCGGCTGTTATACTGGATTTTGACGAATGTAAGTCCCACAGACTATTGTGTTCTTTTGCTATAAAAACATGGAACTTACCAAGAGAACGATTAGTCGCTTCTTTCATCAGGAAAAATATATATTTGTATCTATTTCTGTTTTGCAGCAATTAACATACCTAAGTTTAATAATTTTTCTTGTTGAAAACACCGTCAAAAAGAGCTTGTTGCAATGTGATCCTGGCTGATCTCTTATACCCTGCTGCCACCTGCTGGCTGTTTTGGTAATAACTACCATTGCTTTAAGCCACCTCTTCATGTCAGAGTCTGCATCAAAGCCTTCTGTATGTTCCTGCATTTAAAAAACAAAACGCATGAATACGTTTTTGGGAGTGAAGGACCAAGTATTAAAAAACGTATTTGCATGTTTTGGGATTTGAATTAGTTAAAAATGGGATCTGGCCATCTGTATTAGAAAAATAAATCTGTAGGTGTCATCACAAGGTGGGTCTGTGCCCGTGCAGGTCTGGCGTGGGTGCTCCTGTGATCGGAGATCTGGACGGAGAGTACAAACACGACAGCAGGCGAAACATCCTGGAATGGTGCCTACCTGTCATCGATGCCAACAACAAGACTGGCAGCCTGGAGTTCAGCATTAGTGGACAGCCCAATGACTTCTTTCCCGTTAATGTGTCCTTTGTGTCCAAACGCAACTACTGCGTCATCCAGGTATGAACTTGGGTAGAGAACTTGTGACTGATTGATTGCTTTATGAATAGGAAAAGACAAAATATTAGGGGTGGGTGAGTACCGATACCCGGGTTTATTTCAAGGTATTGTCCGCCCAACTGTGGCTGTTTTGTATGATCAGGAACTGGAACTTCAAAATGATTAGAATAGAAAACTGCCATACATTTCATGCACGCCTGCTCGTACAATCGGCAAAGTTTAATAAAAGTTGAATGTATTATCATCTTAATTGTTTTTAATTACAAATTTGTACATATTTAAAAAAGCAGCTGTTTGCTGGCGCAATATGCCGCAATTTACATACAATCCAATTAGTTGACTAATCGCGAGGGCCTTACGCCTTTATTGCCCTCTCTATGCGTCACATCTCATAACTACTAGAGTTGGTACTTCACTTATAGTATAAATCTGAACTTCACCACCACTATTTTCACCAAGAGGACACGAACACGAGGTGATCTCGAAAGTGTTCTCATAAATACCGGTGTGAGAGAGGAGACGCGAATAAGAGGAGAAGCAGCGGTTGAAGTGATGAAATGCATTAAAGGGTCTGTATCATGCAAAATAAACTTTTTCTTCAGCTTTTAGCAATTTAAAAATGCTAATTCCTCACCAAAAACACCCCTGAAGTGGTGTTTACCTCCGCTCACCCATCTCTGAGCATTGTAGGTCCTTCCTGCTCTTTAAGCACCAGCCCCTCCCAACCCAAGAAAACGAGCGGATCCATACTAGCTGACGTATGCAAGTTAGGATCCATCCCGCACCATCACTGCGGTTCAGCAATCGTCAACAGTCGGGACGCCCTTCCGTCATCGTCAATCCGTCATCGTCAACCCGTCAGTATTTTAAGCCGAATCGTCAATCCGTCATTCATCGATTGTGCAGCGAAATAAGCGTCCGTCAATGTTTCAGTCACTCGAAGTGGGCATCCGTCAATGTTGCGTCAATTGTCATTCATCAATCTGTCACCAAAATGGGACATTCGTCATTGACAGATTGCTGAATTTATTGACGGATTGACGATTACATTGAAAATCCACTTCCGTCAATACTAAATTCATTAATTTTCTTCAAAGTTTTCTGTCAATCGTCACGGACCTTCCTCAATATCTCTGGTAAACATTCTCTCCATCAGATCACAAGGGGGCGCACCATAAAGGCAGCGCAAGAGCGTCAGGCAGAGCAAAACAAAACAAGTGAGCCCAAATACAGTAGGAGAGATAGAACGAGAGCGAGACAATTTGCGGCCTTTATTATGGAAAAGAAAAAGCAGCAACCCTTATATTAACCTTTTTGCACGTGACGTCTCAGCCCTCATGGGAACGCCCCCTACAGGACTCTGGACGGCAAAAGAGCCACTTGCCTGTATTGTAACCATTGAATCTCGTACAGCGTAAAGTCCTTTATCTAATCGATTATCTTATAAAATGGTCATATATAACTGCGGTCGGTTGTACAGACAAAGGAGTAAACCAAATGGTGCTTTTTATCGCATACCTACTATTCGCAGTGATTATTTTTTTATGAAGTTAGTAGATAAATGTTGTAATTAGTCGATAAATGTTCATATATTTTACTAGTAAACGTACACTCTAACAAAGATGGTAACAGAGGTGTCAAATAGCGTCTTTCAAATCAAATCAACGAGCCAGATAGTTAGCGTCCACTGCAACTGCACGAACACACAGCTTAGTTTTAAAATGTACCCTCTTCAAAACTGTTAAGTGCATTTGACTGTTTAATAAGGGGGGATTTCGTCTTTGTGCTTGTTTTTCACTCTGGAGCCGGAGTCATATTCATGAAATGACTGCATAGCTTGCCACTACGATAGTCATTTGTTCCATGCTAGTAAACATAGTAACATAACATCATCACAGCGTTTCAATATAGAACGGACAATGTAAAAAAGAAGTCAGTTACCATGATAAACAAGTTTTACCTTTGCATTACAAGGTATATTGTCCCCCGGCGTGAGCGTAGCATCTCGTCCCAGAGACTCAGCCAGCGACAAGCTTTTGAATCAGCCCCGTTGTAAGGAGGAGAGACGGCATTGACTACATAATGATATAGGTCGTGCGCTGTGAATTCCGGCAAAGTCAGCGATTTGATTAACTTGGTAAAAATAGCATTCAACAAAAGGTAAGGGGCTGTTTTCAAACTAGCGATCTCCAACTAAAGTAAATACCGCGCTCTATGAGTCCCGACTAAATGTGCAACTCGACTGACAGGCGAACTTCGGTTTAAGTAATAGATTCCATGGCTCTATGGGCAATAATAACTTTTAATATGTAAAATAACAGTCGCTAAGTCACAAAGTTGCTCCGGGTCACGTCCACTTCCATTCAACAATCATTTCCTTCCGCCGTCCGTCATAGGGCAGTCACGTGATCACGTGACGTCGGTGCAAATAGTCAATACCGGGACAGTAAGACCTGCGGCTTACAATCGAGTGCGGCTTATATGTGTAACAAACTAAAGTATTCCCCAAATTTAGTTAGCGCAGCTTATAGTCAGGAGCGCCTTATATTCCAGAAATTACTGTACTATTAAAATGGAAGTAAACCTTAATCATTTCTTGACAAGTGTCTGTTATATGTGATCTCACTAGTCTAAACATGACATAATATTACATTCCTGTTACTACGTCTCCTCTAGCCTCACGATCCACAAGTGAGTGACGGTGAACTAACGTTATGTGGTCAAGCACAACCTGTGCCGATGAATGAAAGCAGGGTTCGCATCATGTTGTTATTTTAGGTCTTTGAAAGTCTTGCATTATTGGCTGATTTGAATGTACTGTGTGCTTTGCCGCCTGTCTGACACATGCTAATGATGACCGTCTTTTGTTTTTCTCTGTGCATCAGGTTGCCAAAGTGACTCTCGTAGATGGAGACACCTCCGTTCGATTCTCTTCAGAGACCTCCTTTGTTGTCGATAAATACGAAATCCTGTAAGAATATTTGAATAAAAGTGGAAAGAAAAAATGGCACACGAAAAATAGTCCAAATCTGTGCTCCAGAGAACGATTGACAATTCCTATCCTGCCCACCCTGTATACTATTACACAGACTGTGTGCATCAACAGGACTCCAACATCCCTCTGGAAAATAACGCTCCAAGTGCTGGGGCAGAGCTGCAGCAGTGTATTTATGTTTGTAAGAGCGAGAGGATCATCCTTAACCTTAATTGAAATTTCACAACTCCAGCGACGCTGTCGTTGACCTGAACGGAGGCCGAGGATGAATGCGGGGCAGGCCACTGGTCACATCATGCTCAGTCTGTCGGTGCTGCTCTGGGACGAGCGCTTGACAACACGAGACGATGGTATCAGTCTTTGCTCAAATTGGTCCTACTTAACATGCTTCCTTCACAACCGCGCTTCTTCCCTCCCAATGTTGCATTGCAATCACTCGATTTTGCTGATTGGGGTTCTTGCTTAATTTTTTTTGTCTTCATGTTCTTGTCTTGAACTACAGAGTTGTAGTTGTATCTGTTCTGATAAGCAATCCAAGTATTGTTCTCGCCGATATCTCATTTGTGTTTTCTTGTGAGGACAGATTGGACCTCGGCTCCAAAGCAAATGCTCAATATATATATATATATATATATATATATATATATATATATATATGATCTTCTATCTGCAGTCATCATCTTATTGCAGTGGGTCCTTAATTATTATTATTTTTGTCACGCTTTCTTGCATAATTTGTCATTATTTTCCGCCACATGGCATTGAAGTTTGACGCGGAAGCGCAGAACCTACACACCATTGAATATATTTGATTATTGCAACTGATATTTTTTATAACACTTGTAGCCCCTCTTCACACAAAAGTAAACTGTGTGTTAGTTAAGGCAATTAGTCAGATGTACTTTCAACAAACAACGAAGTGCTAAATGCAACACCGCCCAGCTGTCTTGGTTTATTTTTTTTGCCCACTTGGACTCCCCAAATTTCAATTGAGTAACGGTTGTGTGGATGTGTTGGAGTTGGAAATGACTAAATCAAACATTTTTAACAACATTTCCAAAGGGGAATCGTAACATTCCATTGTACAATTAGGGGGGAAACTGAATCTTTAATGTAATAAAATGTATTCTTGAAAAATATGTGGTGGTTGTGTCACTGTACGTAATTGCTTACAACTTTGTACCAATGTTATTGTTTTCCATATTTTGAGCTCCCCGCCGTGCCAGGCGCCTGCCGAGCTCAGTAACTAAAAATGTAAGACTTGTACATTTTAATATTGTATTGTAATTGTTTTGAAGGCGCAGGATAATCCAGGGAGACAAATCTTTGTGATGAAGGACGTTTGATTTTGAAAACTAATATCGATTAGTAAGATCTGGCAGACTAGTAAGATCTGAGACAACTATCAATTTGATAAATTCTCCAAATTTCCATCAATACATGTTGCTCCGGCTTCCACAGAGAGACAGCGGTGCCTTCAACTGAGCTTTTCAACCATATATATTTTACTCAAACCTTGTTAAATAAAATCTCATCTGGTTACTCCCCTTCTTGTACTACGGGTAAAAAATGAGTTTTAAATAAATTTGGCTTTGGGAAGTCATTTATTCACTGGGTGTCAGTATTATATGATTCTCCTAAAGCTACTGTTACTACTAATGGGATTATAAGAGTTTTACTCTACAGAGAGGCACAAGATAGGGATGCCCACTGTCGCCTTTATTATTTGCAATATTTATTGAACCGCTTGCATTAGCCATACGCCAGGAAAGAAGGATTCAAGGAATTCACTCTGGGGTAACAGAACATTAAATTAATCTATATGCCGATGATATTTTACTTTATTTAGAAAAGTCTGCTATTTCGTTAGGGGAAGTATTTAACTTAATAACTAGATTCTCACAGTTATCAGACTATTCTATTAACTGGACAAAATCAACACTTCTACCTATTACAGAAAATTCATGGAACCCTGCAAGCCAGGACCCACACTACTCATTTCCTATAGGTAATTTAAAATACTTAGGCATAAAAATCTCACCTAAATTAACTGATTTAATTATTTTAAACTTTACTCCACTTCTGGATAGCATTTATAGTGACTTGGAGCGCTGGAATAATCTTCCTATTTCTCTAATAGGACGAATAGCCACTATTAAAATGAAAGTTTTACCCAAAATAAACTATTTTTTCTCAATGATTCCATTTAAACCTACGGCTAACTGGTTCCAGTTGTTGGACTCAGCCGTTACAAAATTTTACTGGAATAAAAAAAAAGCAAAGATTAGTCTATCTACTCTTCAGAAAAATAAATCCAAAGGAGGTCTAGAGGCACCAAATTTTATGCACTACTATATGGCCAACCAGCTACAATATATTATTTTATGGGCACAACCCAATAGAGATACTAACTGTTGGCTGGAACGAGAACAGAAGGATTGTAATAACCTCAGACTCCTGAATGCATCGCAGGAAGGGGGGAGCGCAGCCGTTTGTGTGTTTACAATAAAGAAGGTAAGAACTAGGGATAGACCGATTATCGGCCGATATTTGGCATTTTGACAAATATCAAACATATTGCAATTGTGGGGGGTGCGGGGGTTGGGGGCCGGTGGGGTGCCTGGCGGGCCTGCAGTGCCCCGTCCTGCTGCGTTGGGTCGGGGGCGCGGGCCGTGTTGGGGTGGGGGGCGCTCCTGCTCCTGGGTTTGCTCTCCGGCCGGTGGCCCTGGCGGGGCCCGGGGGTCGTCCTTTGACGCTGCCGCGGCCTGGGGGGCCCTGAGGTGTTGCGCTTGCTCTGTCCTGGCAGGGGTCGACGGCTCCCCTCTTTGGTGGAGATTTTCATGCATGCCAGATCCACCACACCAGCATCTATCGAAACTCAGACACAATCTGCTTCCTCCTCAGGTCATTGAATCGGTGGAGGCTGGTGTCTGTGGATCTCACTCGGCTTCGTCTGTCCTTCCTTCCTTTCCTCAGTCTCTCCCTTAGTCTGTTGAGGTCTCCCTGATTTTATTTTATTTTATTTTTTTGGATTTGTTGGAATTTAGATGTTTCTTGGGTTGGGGAAGAATTCTGGTGGGTGACCCGGTGGGTGGTGTCTGGTCGGTGCTGGATTTCACCTTCCTTGGTTTTCTTTGGTCCCCTCGGGTCTCCTGACGGCGGTGTTCGGTTTAGGTGAACGGTATGGGATTTTTTCTAATAGGTTTTTGGTGAGCTAACAAATACACGCACGCACGCACGCACGCACGCACGCACGCACGCACGCACATACACATACTCACCCACATACAAAAAAAAATATATATATATATATAAAAAATAAAATAAAATAAAGAGCAATGATGATGACATTTCCGAATGAACAATACTGAGTTCTTTATAAAAAAAATAAAATAAAATAAATGACCCACCTTACCAAAGCCCCCAAATAAAGCAGTGTTGAGTTTTAAATCCCAAATCAATTTTGCATGATGAAGCAACCTGTTGTAAATCAATTCAACTTTTTTATTCATTATCATGTTTTTTTTTGTTACATAATACAAAAAGACGATCACCAGTGAGTGACAATGATTGCACTTTTTTTCTTTAACCACAAATAATAAAACATTTTTACGCAGTAAAGTTTTCTTATTGCTGTTATATAAATACGAAGTAATTTCTTAATTGAAATGGAAAAAAATGTCAATCAGGAACTTTTTTTGTCAACAGTTCATTCTTTTATATTTTTAGGAAGTGAATTATAAAACTACTCTCATTTCACAACAAAATAAAATGTTGCTTCACTCAACCCCACTCTATTTAACACATGTAAGTCAGTATGTGTGAATGTAAGAATTTGCTTTGCAGATGTTATTTCTCATATTGCAGCACACATCTTTTGTCCTGCAGTCCTTCTTCCAGGGGCAGAACTGGCACCTGTTTCCTTTGACTGACCCAGCTGCAGCCTCGGGTGTACAAGATTCAGCTCCCTGAACAGCTTCCAATATGGCTGCAGATGTTTCTGTGCAACCAGGGCAGGTGCTCCCTTCTCTCAAGGCATGGGTTGACAAGAGCCTTTTCGAATTTGCTCAAGGATCATCCTTGTTTTTCTTCACTGACATCCAGGCTTAAACACATTATATGAAGACACATCAATGATGTTATGGAAGATGACCAGTTCTGTTGCCTAGTGGTAGAGTGCCTGCCCTGAGACTGGGAGGTTGTGGTACATACAAAAGACTAGAAAAATGGGACCCGTTTGCCTCCCTGCTTGACACAGCATTAAGAGTTGGAATTGGGGGGTTTGATCACCAAATAATTCCCGAGCGCGGCCCCTGCTGCTGCTGCGCACCGTCCCCTGAGGCAAGTAGCCCAGGATGCAGAGTGCAGTTCGAGGCGTGCCTCAACGTCGGGTGGACTTAAACGTTTGACTCCGCCCACACAGATTTTTCAAAATTGGATAAAAAAAATTTTTTCCAACAAAATTTTCAGATTTAATGATTCGCCGTCTTATGACGTAAAGTTATTATTATTATTTTTTAAACACATTATGGAGCATCGAAAATTACAAACACTCAACCCTCAGTCAGCCGGGGCGGAGCTAACTAAACAGTTTGAGGAAGAGGCCGAAGTGCAGTACTACATGTTCCCAGCAGATGGACGGTTGAGGTTAGTACAGTGGTACCTTGGAGTTTGAACATAATTCGTTCCTGCGAAGTGTTCAAAGTCCGAATTGTTCAACCTCCGAAACATTTTTTCCCATAGGAAAAAAAAGGAAATGCAATTAATCCGTTCCCAAGCTCCAAAAACAGAAAATTCCTAATTTAATTTCTATTTATGTTTTTTACATTTACAGTACAGTATAGTATTTAAACAATAAAAAATACCTTACCTTTTTTGTTGTGGTGTGATGGCATCAGTGGATGAAAAATGCTATGTTAATGCTAGTTGTAGTTCATTGCTGAGTTTGTGCATTTTACATTGGACATATTGTTAGACTACTAAGCGGTCCTTGCGTGCGTTGTTTAACGACAGACATGTTGTTGAACAGCTAAGGGGGGTCCTCATAATAGTATTTACAGAAGTAGTCATGGTAGTTACAACGGCGCGATAATCTCCTTCCTAATTCCACTGTGGTTCGTAGCACTGTATGTTTTTCTTTGCTGCCACTGGCACTGTTGTCTTTCTTTGGGCCCATGGCGAAGAAAATTGTCGTGGAAAAATCACTCGCGAGTATGGAGCACCTCCGAGAGTATTCACGATCTGACTGGAAATCAGCAGTGCATCGTCTCAACTACCGCAACGTGAGCATTCGGCATTACTTGGCTTTGCTCGGCTTCACTCTGCTACCCGTTTTCAAGTACCTGTAAAAAAAAATTGCACCTGTAAAAAAAAAAATTTGTATCTGTAAAAACAAATTTGTACCTGTAAAAACAAATTTGTACCTGTAAAAGTCATGATTTGTACCTGTACAAAAAAAAAAGTGTACCTGTAAAAAAAGTGTCAATTTGTATCTGTAAAAGTTGTGATTTGTACTTGTAGAAATGACAACTTGTAGTCAAAGAAGTCGCCACTAGGAGTCACAAGTGTTTTTTCTGCTGCTGTCCAGTCACGTGAGTTTTGCACCATATATGTCGCTACAAAAGGTGCAAAACTGATTCGTACTTGTAGAGCGCCGTGATTTGTACTCGTAGAAGAAGAGGGCGGGCTCTGGAGGATTTGGGCGGGCTAAAGCTCAACCTCATTGGTTGAGCGAACGACAGTGGGTTGAACTCAAATTACGCCCATGCACAAGTCCGCAATTCCAAACAAATAGAGTAGCCACACCAGTTTACGGGTCATTTTGGAAGAAGAGGACGTCGCAGGCGTGAACATTTCAACATGGTTCAATATACAAACACCGTGTGGAACAGCTTAAACGTTGGTTGACATGCAGAGCACTCAAAGTGGGCAGAAAGAAAGAAGTTGGTTGGTTGGTTAAGGTTTAGGTTATCTTGTAAAACATTCAATAGGGTTGTGTAGCTCTATAGTAATTTTCACATCTAAGCACTATGCAGCAGTTTATGATTATTATTTTTTTTTTTTACAGGTACACGCTATTGATCGTATGTTTACACTGGTAGGCTTTAAATCTTGAAATAAAAATCGTGACTTGAAAGTGTTCAGTTTTCGTGACAACAACATGAGATGAGCTAGCTAGTTAGCACCGGATTACGAGCTATGTTCGTACAATAAATCTTACCTTCATACTAAAACTTCTTTCTTTCTGCCCACTTGGAGTGCTCTGCATGTCAACCAACGTTTAAGCTGTTCCACACGGTGTTTGTATATTGAACCATGTTGAAATGTACACATTTTTTTGTACAGGTACAAATCACGACTTTTACAGATACAAATTTAGACTTTTTTCTACAGGTACACATTTTTTTTACAAGTTAGTTTTGCACCATATTTACCTCTATAAAACGCCACTGTTGGCCGTAGCTGACGCCAGAAAACAGAGTGCAACAACTCACGACAGTCAGACATAATAGTGCTAAACAGAAATGGCAACCCCAGAACACACACAACACACTTAGTTCGTTACACTATGTTTATTGGAAGCATCTCGATGTGTTTTTTGCTTTGTCACCATCTAGTGGTGTGTTTTATAATAACAGCTACACCTGCTGCTTTTTTTTTTATCATTGCATATCATCCATCACCTATACTTGCGTCTTAGTATTATTGATATGTGCTGTTTGTGCGTTTGTTTTTGTTTTTTTGTTTGTTTCTTACCCAAGCTGGTATTGTTAGTTTTCATTACCATTGCTGGCATGCTAGTTAATTAACACATTGTTTTAGTTCTGTTTTTTAGTTCTGTTTGTAAACACACTGTTTTTTTGTGTTCATGAAAACCGCTGTTGGTTACAGCAAGCTTGCAAGATAGTAGTTACATTTGTTTGATACTAATGAGATTGGGGGTGGGACTTAATAAGTTTTTCTTCCTCTCACTCCTTTTCAGGCTAGGTTTAGTTGAGTATTGTCTGGAAAAATGTATATATTATTGATGTTGATTGCAGCCTGAAATCAATGAACAGATGAAATTAATGAATGAAATGAACAACCAAGCATGGAATTTCAAATACGTAGGTTTTCCTGAACAAAAATGACTGTAGCTGTAGTGACTCCCATGTATTTACTTGTATTTACCTTGTCCGTATTAGTACGGCGTGCTAGTAGGATATCGAATAAATGCTTACATCAAATGGCTGATCCGTGGTCATACAGACGTTTGAGCATTTATTTGATACCCTAACTAGTACCGAATTATGAATTAAACTTAGCACGCTGCGAAAATGTGCTCACTGGCATTATGGCAAGCCATTGGGACATTGATTGCATATCCAGCAATAATACTGTAATACTTGTACATTTAAATACGGTATTGGCTATTTGCTTTTGGGCACAGGATAAACCAGGGACGCAAACCTTTGTAATAAAGAGCCACATTTGAGTTTGAAAACTGATAATTTGTCATATCTGCCACATTTATGAGCGCAGCGAGTTACGCGTGCGTGACAAGTATACAACCGAAAGGCTTCGCTATTGAGTACGTTGTCATTTTGACCAATTCTTCAAAATCCCACCAATATATATGTTATGACTTACAAAGAAATGTGCACATGTGTAAAACTACTTATTAAATACTAAAGTGCCTTGTTCCATTTATTTTTTTTTATTATGTCTCAAGCTATATTTGGTTGTTTTTTATTTTATTATATTTTTGCGTAGGCCTATTTGATGGACTTAAAGTCAATAATATGAGTAGCCAATGGAAGTTGAAACTGTGATTTAAACGACTCGACGTAGTTCTATGTCGGCATCTAGTGGTGTGGTTTACAATAACAGCTACAGTCAAGCCATGACGTTTCAAATATGTACTGTAGTCCATGCACAAAATATGAACAGTGACTTGTGTATAACCATCAGGTTTTCCTAAATGACTGTAGCTGGAGTAAAAGTGATTTGTATAGCCTATGTTATTGACAGTCCCATAATGGTGGCACACTGGTCGTGCAGTCAGCCTCAGAGCCCTTGTGCGTTCAAATCTGGGCCCTATAGCCTCATATGGATAGAAATCTGATTTGTGAAATGTGATTTAGCATCTCGATGTAGCTTAAAGTCCATGTGTATAACTGCGCTTATTGTCCTTATTAGTAGGACAAATTTGGCATACGAGTAAAACAACCCTAAGTTACTATTGAGGCAAAACTGTGCACTAGTAGACATCCACGCAATATTTGTTAACTAGTACTGGAAGTACACTGATGTCAATTATTGCACAGGTTTTCCTCACTATCAACATTCTCAACTATTTTCTAATAGTATGTCAAAGTTGTTCTAATGTGTGCAGAAATCACAGTAGTGGTACCAGCGCTTCTATTTACATTCTATTTACAATCTCCATAATGGTGGCACACTGGCCTGTGGTTAGCACATCAGCATCACAGGCTACAGTACAGAGGAAAATAAGGGCCACCATAGACCCAAAAACAAAGAGTTGACAGAAAGCATAAAGAAAGCCTGGGCTTCCAGGACCCCCAAGCAATGCCACGGCACATCGAGGCAGTGATTAAGGCAAAGGGATTCCCAACCAACTTCTGAAGATTGACATATTTTTGAAAATACCATCCATCCATCCAGCCATCCTTTTTTTTTTTCATATGCAAAACTTTGATTTCTTCACAATTTTTTTAAAATCTTGTTTTCGTGGGTTTTATGAGCTGGAAGCCCCATTTATGTAAAAATAAATAAATACTTGAAATCACTTAAATTGTGGGCCCTGAATCATATAGGAAAGTTTGACTTTTTGAATGGAATTATGGAAGTAAATGGACTTCTCCATTAATTTTTTGACGAGCACCTGTATGCATTTATTTTTGTATTTATTTCCACATTTATTTTTAATTGTATTTTTTGAGTCACATTTCACATTTTTGTATTTATTTTCCTTATTTATTTATTTTTATTTATTTTTTGAATTGTATTTTTATATCCGTTTTTATTTTCACTTTTATAAAATTTTTACTTTGGCATTTTTGGTCCTCCATATATCAGATCTGACAGGTGAAATTAACATTTTTGAACGTAGACGAATTGCGCATCCGCGACTAAATACAACCAAAGGTTTTTAGTGAATTTAATTTAATTTAATTTGAGTTAATTTTCAATTTGATCGATTCTCCAAAATTCCATACATGTTGATACGGCTTCAATAGAGAGACAGTGCTGCCTTCAATTGCACTTTTATTGTTATATCTTTTATTTAAATGTGTGTCCCCCTCCGGCAGTCAGTGGAATCTAGTTAATCTAATAAATATTGGACTTGGCGTGCGCGTAATTAAACTGCCCCGTACGTCCCACTTTAAAGCGTCAAATACATTTTTCGTCAAAGTCAAAAATAACTGGAAGAATTAAAGAAGCAAAAACACTTGACAGCGCCCGCGGTACCAGTGTCGCAACACCAGACTTCAATATAGGTGACACGGAAATGCGCCAGTGTGACGTAATAGTGCTAAACTCGCTTGAGTGAAACTCGACCTTGAGACTTCTGTCTACAAGGCGTCTCTACAATGTAGACTCGAGAAGTTAACCCATAGCAGTCGCTGGTGAGTCACGTAATTAGGTACGCGTTTCTTCCCCTCCCTCTCCCTTTTTTGTAAATTTCTGACTAACCGTCGAAGTATACCTACTGATATGGTGTCTGTCTGACAACAAATTATTTTATTATTATTATTTATTTATTTTTAACTGCAAATATGTTCTGCTTCTGTTTGCATTCTACAAGCGCTTCCCGTGCAGGGTGGTGGGAATTCATCCCACCAGTATTCACTTAGAATTAAACAAACGCCGACGTACACAATAAGGATTTATTTGTATCACATTGACAATGCAAGGAAGGAGGGGAGGAAAAAAAGCACTGGACAGCGCCCATGGTTCGACCCCGTTAAGGACTGCGAGCAAGGAATATGTCATTGAGATTTCAAATCGAAGTAACCACTGAGCTAAACCAGTACACCGATCTAATCGGAAAATGGCTTTATTAATAGTAATTATTGAAGTTTTACAGTTTTAGAGTAATTATTGAAGTTTATAATGTGGCAACCTTTTTCCAATTTTTTTTGCGTATTTGAACAATTAAAGAGGTCAAGAATGTCGATCATATGTTTATAGGAAACGTATCGATGTAATAGTTTTTTGTTTATTACCATCTAGTGGTGTGTTTTATAATAACACCTAGAGCCAACCATGGAATTTCAAATATATTTTCCTGAGCAAAATGACTGTAGTTGTGGTGACCTCCATGTATTCACTTGTGTTTACCTCATCCTTACTGGTAGTAAGACAGTGTGCTAGTAGGATATCGAATAAATGCTCTAATTAAATGGCTGGTCAGTGGTCATACAGACGTTTGAGCATTTATTTGATACCCTACTTGTACTGAATTATGAAGGAAACTTAGCTTGCTGCGAAAATGTACTCACTGGCATTATGGCAAGCCATTGGGACATTTATTGCATATCAATGCAGCAAGTAGCCTACTGTGTGCGATGAAAACTTTGGCATAATAGAGCAACCACATTGTTTCTAATATTGAGGCAAAAACTGTGCACAATAGTAAATATCCATGCACGCAAAACCTGATTGATGCTGCACATGTTTTTCTCACTATCAACAAATGTTAACTATGTTCTAATAGCATGTCAGTTCCTACAAGTGCACAATAGTGGAACCAGCACTTCTATTTACATTATATTTACAACCCCAAATAGTGCATCAGTGGTTAGCACATCTGCGTCAGAGTCCTGAGGCTGTGCGTTCAAATGCGAGTATGATAAGCCATAGGATCCAGCACACTAGTGGTGCTCGTGAGAATAGGTGATACTGTACAAATAGTGTTTGAATAGCAAAAAGTTATTGCGCACGCCTTAAAAAGTACAGTAATTTTCCCTCTTGATGACCAACTATCACATACAACAAATTAAAATAGGTTTTATATCAGATTATTATTTTTGGGGTGGGGGATTGTGTTGAATAGTGATGGGAAAACAAAGCTTCATGAAGCACTTGTGATATTTTTTGACTCCCCTAGATGGTGCTCTTGGTTTAAATATAAAGGCTAGTGCAAAGGAAATTGATTACATTTCCACTGCATCTTTCAACCAAGAGTGGCATCTAGAGTAGTGATGGGAAAATGAAGCTTCATGAAGCACTTGTACTCCATACTCGCGAGTGCATTTTGATTTTTCCACGACAATTTTCTTCGCCATGGGCCAAAAGAAAGACAAGAGTGCCAGTGGCAGCAAAGAAAAACATACAGTACTACGAACCACAGTGGAATTAGGAAGGAGATTATCACGCCGTTGTAACTACCGTGACTACTTCTGTAAATACTGGCAACGTTTAACAACGCACGCAAGGACCGCTTAGTAGTCTAACAATATGCCCAATGTAAAATACACAAACTCAGCACTGAACTAAAGCTAGCATTAACATAGCATTTATCATCCAATGATGCCATCACACCACAACAGGCAAGGAAATGCATTTTTATTGTTTAAATACTGTACTGTACTGTAAATGTAAAAAACATAAATAGAAACTAAAATAAGAATTTTCAGTTTTTGGAGCTTCGGAACGGATTAATTGCATTTACATTATTTCCTATGCAAAAAAAAAATTCCGGAGGTAGAACAATTTGGACTTTGAAGACTTTGCAGGAACGAATTATGTTCAAACTCCGAGTTACCACTGTATCTGAATTTGGGGAATCGTAACTTTATGTACAATTAGAAAGAAAACTGAATCTTTAATATAATAAAATGTATACTTGAAAAAAAACGTGGTTGTTGCAGTATTTTGAGTAGTTGTCCTATACCATGCTATGATGCAGATAGTGCCAAGCACCTTTTAGATAGATAACTTGAAAATGTGAACAAAATAAAATAAATACAAATGTCAGACTTGCGCATTTAAATACGGTATATTAGGCTATTTGCTTTTGGGCACAGGATACATCAGGGACGCAAACCTTTGTGATAAAGGACCACATTTGAGTTTGAAAACTGATAGTTTATCAAATCTGCCATGATGTGAAAACTATTATGTGCATGCGTAACTGTCTTTCGCATGCGCGACAAGAATATAACCCAAAGGCGTCGCTGTTGAGTGAGTTATTATTGACCAATTATTCAACATTCCTCCAATATATATGTTGATATGACAGTGGTGCCTTCAAGTAAACTTTTCATCCATAAATTGGAATGTTTTTTTCCCCTGTCAGTAGATAGTCATCTAAATTGCTCGCGTAGGTTAACTCCGTCTTCACAATAGCGTCTCACTTAAAGAGTCAAATCCAGCTTCCGTCAAAGTTGAAACATGTCAAAATAACTGAAATAATTAAAGAAGTAAAAACACTGGACAGCGCCCGTGGTAGGAACACGATGCCGAGTTCAGATGCGTCTTGAGTTGCAGGAAGTAACCACTGAGCCACACCAGTGTCACTACACCAGCCTTCCAATACGGTTCATAACTATAACACGGAAATGCGCAAATACGGACGTCATACCACATTACACCTGCGGAAGAGATGGAACAGAATTGGTGATAGAATTGCGTGAGTTACAGTGAAATTGACAGTCTTTTGAGACGTTATATAATAACACAGTCACCATAAGTCACGTTAACTATGTATTTTTATTATTATTATTATTATTTTAATTTTCTGACGGTAACTTTTACTGTACGTCAGAGTATGTTCTATCCATTGAAGGAGGCGCTTCCGGGTGGTGATTGGTGGGTGTTCATCCCACCAGCATGCACTGAGCGCCGCGGTGACGTTTAGTTTGAGCATCACAAAAAAATGACAATGATAGAGTGGAGAAACAAAACACTGGACGGCGCCCGTGGGTTCGATCCCGTTAAGGATTGCTTAGCGACTACTGAATATATCAATATCGTCTATGTTACCTGAAGTAACCACTAAGTTAAGCCAGTGTAATATGCATATAGGAAATACTATTTATTAAATATGGAAGTGTCATTTTTAAGACGAGCAGGTCGCGGATACTTCTCTTGTAGTGCAAATAAAATATGTATTCACAGGTGCTTTCTTTAGCCTCTTCTTAGGGCATATTTATTTCTGCTCAAAAACTGTAGGCGGCACGGTGAAACAGCACTGGTGGCCAAGAGTACATCAAGCAACTCACAATAGAAGAAGTATCTTAAATGACAGACAGCGCACCACTTCCGGTGGGTGTCTACAATATAAAAGCCTCCTTTTTGTACATGGAGAAAAAGCGCAATAAAAAAAATGCAGAAGAGTCATGTTCAAATTTTTTTTTAAATTGTGTTTCAAACTATATTAGATTTTTGGGTGGGCGTTGATGGACAAAAGGTTTAGATTGTATGTGTAATGGAAGTTAAAACTGTTGATATTTAACGTCTCGATGTAATAGAGTTTTTTAATTAGTCGGCATCTGGAGGTGCGGTTTAGCTACAGCCAATGCCAAGCCATTAGATTTCAAACATGTAGTCCATGTGTAACAGATTAAAAAATGAGAAAAACGATTATATTATTGTAAATTTGATTATTTATTTATTAATTTACCCTAAATCTTTGAATTGTTTCATTTTGTATTTCAAGTGGGTTATTATTGAAGTGTTGTAGCTTTTTTTTGGGTTACTTCCTGTGTTTTTGTCAGTTAGAGCTTTTATTTTGAAAGAATCAGGGATATACTGTGGTTGCTTCCCTCGCGCTTTCAGTTGGCATCTGGCCTACAAAGAGTAAAAGTTCATTTTTCTAAGGTTAGCAAAAATGTTTTCGTATGATGTTATTTGAAAGAATATTTGACAATTAATGTATAGTGTGATTGAGGGGTTTTGTTTTTGTGGGAGAATCAGCTTTTTGTTTAAGTGGTTCTTCCTATATATGTGTGTGCTATATATGTGTGTGTAATTTGTCGTCAGTATTGTAACATGCTAACTGCTTTCTGGGGCATATGCACTGATCTGATCTTTATATATTACTGGATAGCCGATAGGCCAAGACTTTTGAAGACGTGAGGCCGCCATATCTCCCAAGAAATGTTTCTCGGTATACAATACTATACATTTACAGTATCGAAAATGGAGAACATTTGAGACGGTACTTAGTAGAAACAGCACGATTTATGATGTTTTGAATTTGTTAAACATAAACAAGAGCACTTCAGACATTTTACAACTTGCCTTAAATACATGTATAAATTATATGCTTAATGATGTTTACAGGAGGAAACTGTAAGCCAACAAAAGATGCCTTTTCCAAATCTAATATTGGGGTCTAAGAAAAAGGGAGTCTTCAAAGCAGCACTTACCATCCACTTCTTATACTTAAAAAAAAATAGTGACCACCCTGCCATTATTTTGTTTGTTGGTTCTTGTAATTATTGCACATTTTCCCAAAATCAAGTTGTTGTAAATTTCATTAAACATGCAGGCAAATGCTGCAGACTACTATGTCCGTTGAACCAATTTACCTTTTGCATGTGACGTCACAGCCCTCATGGGAACGCCCCATCCGAGACGCTGGACGGCAAAAAAACCACTTTCCTGTTTACGTAAATAAAGTAGTAGTACGAGGAACACATCTATTATGTTTTTCATAGGGTGTGTGGAACATGAAATAAGGGGACAAAATATGACTTGTTCCATAAACGAATTAAACTAAACAAGTGTATGCGTTAAAATTTCATTCATGTTAAACACTGATGTTAATTATTTCATAGACTTTGAATGTTTTTGTACCTTGTTAAAAAAGAGCACATTATGTGCAAAAATCTCTTTATATGTGCTTAAATATATTTCAACATTTAGAGACTCCGACCGAAATACATTTTTTATGAAACAATTTTTTTGGCATAATCGTTGGATCCCCCCATTTATAAAAGTGATCTTAAAAAATCACTTCTTTATATTTTGCATTTCTATGATCTCGGAAAGTTTGTCTTCCACGTTCCATTGAAAAGCATCTCAGGCCAGCATGTTCTGAGCACCCATTAGTTAATTAGCGGCAAATACAACTAAACATAAGCTGCTTTATTGGCAGCGACCCACAGACAGGGCTTGGTCACTTTGGTTTGTGGTCTCATTAGTCATAGGTCAAACGAGTATGTCTTTCACAACAAAAAAATTCCATGAGAAACATCCGTTGAGACGCATCGAACAGATGGGTAAATGCAGGAAGATGCAATGTGTGAGTGTGCGTGTGGTGAAGAGGGGGAGGAGTTCAAGTGAGTTTACCAGCACCCATACTTGGACTGCGGGTGTTGTTATAGAGGAGGGGACGTAGCATCCCTCTCCTCATAAAAGTCTGTTTTCCAAATGAATGAACAGGATGATAAGCTTTGAAAGGGTCTCACAGGAGGGAGAGGGGTGAGAGGGGCCGCCCTGTTGTCTTTTGGCTTGTGAGAAACACACTTTTTGGAGAGGTCGCTGAGTCAGAGTGCATGTTTTGACTGGAATTACAACTGGAATTACGACTACTGCGCCATTTGGACCCGGGGAAAAGGCCATTTCAGATTTGGGGCAAGTTTGGTAACATTCCGTCTGTGCTCAATTGGTTTGAGTGATGATGCTGAAAAAGGTGCGATTCAAGGTAGGAGAAGGTTTACAATCTTTTAGGTTGTCAAGACGAACATGTATTTTTTGATAGTGCTCAACAAAGTTGTATGGAAATTTACATTGACAAAACTTGACTTGTAACAACTTTCTGAGGACTGCTCATGCATGAACGTACAACTTGAAGGCATAAGAACACACTTATGATTGCTAGACAGCTGTGACATGCAATCTAAATGAATAATTCCTTTCTGGAGCCTGAAACAAATACAAAGACATCCTTTCTGTAATAGTGATTCCCAATCAATGTGCTGTGAGAAATAATCACGTGTGTCGCTGGAAGTTATCACATTTTTACTAATAAGTCAAAAAAGTATTCTTTTACTAAATATTATACATTTTTGTTCAACTACCTATTCCAGCTATTTATGGTGCCAATCAATAATGGTGTAAACTAAGAGGAATCGGAAGATCTCCAGTGAAGCCGTCCCTCGATCTTGGTCCATGTTAAAGATCTTAATCACAAAGTCACAAGCCTCGCTAACCTCGGGAAAACCGCTCAAAATGGGAGCGAGTGGAGCTGACTTGTTGGCTCTTCATTAGCAGTCCTGCTGGCAATGCACTTCAAAGGAAAAACTGCTCAGTCTGGCCAGTGACACTAAGGCGATAATTACAGCTGAGCACAGGGACAGGAACAAGAGTTCAACGTACTTTCTGACTTGGAACGACTTTAAGCGACTAGTCAAACATGCATACATACGGGGCTGGACTGGCACAAAAAAAAAAATCGGCCCTGCCATCTTGACTAGGCCCGCTGGTCGGGCCCGGCCCGGCTCGGCTCGGCTCTTGTTTTTTTTAAATAGTTGATTTTACTAGATTTTATGTGTATGATAGTGTGCGGATCTCAATGTGCAGCACTTTGGAAACGCTTGTTTATAAAATGTGCTATAGAAATAAAATGGATTGGATAAATTGTGGGCCAATCTCTTGGGGTAAAATGGAGGAAAATAATAATTTAAAAGCACTGCATCAGCCCCAAAAGAGACCGACCTACCGAGCATTTGCCCTCTACGCCAGATGGCCAGTCCAGCCCTGCATACAGTTATACACTCTACGTATTTGGTACTTCATCATTCATCATAGTGATATATAATACTGTACTGTGCTTCACAAAGGATAAAAGACAACCACATTCCATGCCACCAACCCACCAAAGTAAAAGATTATTAATCAATACTGTACATAGCGGCTTCCGAGGCAATGCTGAGCACAAAGCAGACTGAAGAGCTGCCATCATACTCCATCCATCCGTTCAAGCTATTTTTTTCAACTTTTAATTTATTTCACAGTTTCACAAAGAGATGTACAGATCTTACTATTCTGATCACATATCAATTCAACTTATATACAGAAACAATTACTTGTATAGTCCAATCGGATTCAGTCCTCGTGGCAGTAAAAGCACCTTTATACACACTAGGTTAGCATCTTTTAACAAAAATAAAATACAATGCAATAACATCAGAACAATAGATAAAATACCATAATACCTGAATAAGTAATAAAATAATAAGCCAATAATGATGATGATAAAATAAAAACAAAAATAAAAGGCTGAGGTGTTTAGAATTCAGATATAGTTTGTGTAATAGGCTTCCATTTTTGATTTTTTTTAATCTAGTTTCAATTGTAGTCTTGCTCTAGTCTTAATCCAAAACGTACACTTTCTTTACTCGGTCTGACATTTTCTTTGCTACCAAAAGCATAACTCTTTGCTGTGTTGAAAAATATATATTTGTATCTATTTCTGTTTTGCAGCAATTAACATACCTAAGTTTAATCATTTTTCTTGTTGAAAACACTGGCAAAAAGAGCTTGTTGCAACGTGATCCTGGCTGATCTCTTATACCCTGCTGCCACCTGCTGGCTGTTTTGGTAATAACTACCATTGCTTTAAGCCACCTCTTCATGTCAGAGTCTGCATCAAAGTCTTCTGTATGTTCCTGCATTTAAAAAACAAAACGCATGAATACGTTTTTGGGAGTGAAGGACCAAGTATTAAAAAACGTATTTGCATGTTTTGGGATTTGAATTAGTTAAAAATGGGATCTGGCCATCTGTATTAGAAAAATAAATCTGTAGGTGTCATCACAAGGTGGGTCTGTGCCCGTGCAGGTCTGGCGTGGGTGCTCCTGTGATCGGAGATCTGGACGGAGAGTACAAACACGACAGCAGGCGAAACATCCTGGAGTGGTGCCTACCTGTCATCGATGCCAACAACAAGACTGGCAGCCTGGAGTTCAGCATTAGCGGACAGCCCAATGACTTCTTTCCCGTTAATGTGTCCTTTGTCTCCAAACGCAACTACTGCGTCATCCAGGTATGAACTTGGGTAGAGAACTTGTGACTGATTGATTGCTTTATGAATAGGAAAAGACAAAATATAAGGGGTGGGTGAGTACCGATACCCGGGTTTATTTCAAGGTATTGTCCGCCCAACTGTGGCTGTTTTGTATGATCAGGAACTGGAACTTCAAAATGATTAGAATAGAAAACTGCCATACATTTTCATGCACGCCTGCATCAATCCGTCATTCATCGATTGTGCAGCGAAATAAGCGTCCGTCAATGTTTCAGTCACTCGAAGTGGGCATCCGTCAATGTTGCGTCAATTGTCATTCATCAATCTGTCACCAAAATGGGACATTCGTCATTGACGGATTGCTGAATTTATTGACGGATTGACGATTACATTGACAGACGAAAATCCACTTCCGTCAATACTAAATTCATTAATTTTCTTCAAAGTTTTCTGTCAATCGTCACGGACCTTCCTCAATATCTCTGGTAAATATTCTCTCCATCAGATCACAAGGGGGCGCACCATAAAGGCAGCGCAAGAGCGTCAGGCAGAGCAAAACAAAACAAGTGAGCCCAAATACAGTAGGAGAGATAGAACGAGAGCGAGACAATTTGCGGCCTTTATTATGGAAAAGAAAAAGCAGCAACCCTTATATTAACCTTTTTGCACGTGACGTCTCAGCCCTCATGGGAACGCCCCCTACAGGACTCTGGACGGCAAAAGAGCCACTTGCCTGTATTGTAACCATTGAATCTCGTACAGCGTAAAGTCCTTTATCTAATCGATTATCTTATAAAATGGTCATATATAACTGCGGTCGGTTGTACAGACAGACAAAGGAGTAAACCAAATGTTGCTTTTTATCGCATACCTACTATTCGCAGTGATTATTTTTTGCGAAGTTAGTAGATAAATGTTGTAATTAGTCGATAAATGTTCATATATTTTACTAGTAAACATACACTCTAACAAAGATGGTAACACAGGTGTCAAATAGCGTCTTTCAAATCACATCAACGAGCCAGATAGTTAGCGTCCACTCCAACTGCACCAACACACAGCTTAGTTTTAAAATGTACCCTCTTCAAAACTTTTAAGTGCATTTGACTGTTTAATAAGGGGGGATTTCGTCTTTGTGCTTGTTTTTCACTCTGGAGTCATATTCATGAAATGACTGCATAGCTTGCCACTACGATAGTCATTTGTTCCATGCTAGTAAACATAGTAACATAACATCATCACAGCGTTTCAATATAGAACGGACAATGTAAAAAAGAAGTCAGTTACCATGATAAAAAAGTTTTACCTTTGCATTACAAGGTATATTGTCCCCCGGCGTGAGCGTAGCATCTCGTCCCAGAGACTCAGCCAGCGACAAGCTTTTGAATCAGCCCCGTTGTAAGGAGGAGAGACGGCATTGACTACATAATGATATAGGTCGTGCGCTGTGAATTCCGGCAAAGTCAGCGATTTGATTAACTTGGTAAAAATAGCATTCAACAAAAGGTAAGGGGCTGTTTTCAAACTAGCGATCTCCAACTAAAGTAAATATCGCGCTCTATGAGTCCCGACTAAATGTGTAACTCGACTGACAGGCGAACTTCGGTTTAAGTGGTAGATTCCATGGCTCTATGGGCAATAATAACTTTTAATATGTAAAATAACAGTCGCTATGTCACAAAGTTGCTCCGGGTCACGTCCAATTCCATTCAACAATCATTTCCTTCCGCCGTCCGTCATAGGGCAGTCACGTGATCACGTGACGTCGGTGCAAATAGTCAATACCGGTGCAGTAAGACCTGCGGCTTACAATCGAGTGCGGCTTATATGTGTAACAAACTCAAGTATTCCCTAAATTTAGTTAGCGCGGCTTATAGTCAGGAGCGCCTTATATTCCAGAAATTACTGTACTATTAAAATGGAAGTAAACCTTAATCATTTCTTGACAAGTGTCTGTTATATGTGATCTCACTAGTCTAAACATGACATAATATTACATTCCTGTTACTACGTCTCCTCTAGCCTCACGATCCACAAGTGAGTGACGGTGAACTAACGTTATATGTGGTCAAGCACAACCTGTGCCGATGAATGAAAGAAGGGTTCGCATCATGTTGTTATTTTAGGTCTTTGAAAGTCTTGCATTATTGGCTGATTTGAATGTACTGTGTGCTTTGCCGCCTGTCTGAAACATGCTAATGATGACCGTCTTTTGTTTTTCTCTGTGCATCAGGTTGCCAAAGTGACTCTCGTAGATGGAGACACCTCCGTTCGATTATCTTCAGAGACCTCCTTTGTTGTCGATAAATACGAAATCCTGTAAGAATATTTGAATAAAAGTGGAAAGAAAAAATGGCACACGAAAAATAGTCCAAATCTGTGCTCCAGAGAACGATTGACAATTCCTATCCTGCCCACCCTGTATACTATTACACAGACTGTGTGCATCAACAGGACTCCAACATCCCTCTGGAAAATAACGCTCCAAGTGCTGGGGCAGAGCTGCAGCAGTGTATTTATGTTTGTAAGAGCGAGAGGATCATCCTTAACCTTAATTGAAATTTCACAACTCCAGCGACGCTGTCGTTGACCTGAACGGAGGCCGAGGATGAATGCGGGGCAGGCCACTGGTCACATCATGCTCAGTCTGTCGGTGCTGCTCTGGGACGAGCGCTTGACAACACGAGACGATGGTATCAGTCTTTGCTCAAATTGGTCCTACTTAACATGCTTCCTTCACAACCGCGCTTCTTCCCTCTCAATGTTGCATTGCAATCACTCGATTTTGCTGATTGGGGTTCTTGCTTAATTTTTTTTGTCTTCATGTTCTTGTCTTGAACTACAGAGTTGTAGTTGTATCTGTTCTGATAAGCAATCCAAGTATTGTTCTCGCCGATATCTCATTTGTGTTTTCTTGTGAGGACAAATTGGACCTCGGCTCCAAAGCAAATGCTCAATATATATATATATATATATGATCTTCTATCTGCAGTCATCATCTTATTGCAGTGGGTCCTTTTTATTATTAACATTGATATTTTTGTCACGCTTTCTGGCATAATTTGTCATTATTTTCCGCCACTTGGCATTGAAGTTTGACGCGGAAGCGCAGAACCGACACACCATTGAATATATTTGATTATTGCAACTGATATTTTTTATAACACTTGTAGCCCCTCTTCACACAAAAGTAAACTGTGTTTTAGTTAAGGCAATTAGTCAGATGTACTTTCAACAAACAACGAAGTGCTAAATGCAACACCGCCCAGCTGTCTTGGTTTATTTTTTTTGCCCACTTGGACTCCCCAAATTTCAATTGAGTAACGGTTGTGTGGATGTGTTGGAGTTGGAAATGACTAAATCAAAATTTTTAACAACATTTCCAAAGGGGAATCAAAACATTCCATTGTACAATTAGGGGGGAAACTGAATCTTTAATGTAATAAAATGTATTCTTGAAAAATATGTGGTGGTTGTGTCACTGTACGTAATTGCTTACAACTTTGTACCAATGTTATTGTTTTCCATATTTTGAGCTCCCCGCCGTGCCAGGCGCCTGCCGAGCTCAGTAACTAAAAATGTAAGACTTGTACATTTAAATATTGTATTGTAATTGTTTTGAAGGCGCAGGATAATCCAGGGAGACAAATCTTTGTGATGAAGGACGTTTGATTTTGAAAACTAATATCGATTAGTCAGATCTGGCAGATGAAATTAACATTTTGTGCGTAGACAAGTTGCGCATGCGCAACAAAATAAAACCAATGGGCTTTGCTGTTGAGACAACTATCAATTTGATAAATTCTCCAAATTTCCATCAATACATGTTGCTCCGGCTTCCACAAAGAGAAAGCGGTGCCTTCAACTGAGCTTTTCAACCATATATATTTTACTCAAACCTTGTTAAATAAAATCTCATCTGGTTACTCCCCTTGTACTACGGGTAAAAAATGACCCACCTTACCAAAGCCCCCAAATAAAGCAGTGTTGAGTTTTAAATCCCAAATCAATTTTGCACGATGAAGCAACCTGTTGTAAATCAATTCAACTGCATTAAAAAAACAAAACACGTTTTTATTCATTATCATGTTTTTTTTTTGTTACATAATACAAAAAGACGATCACCAGTGAGTGACAATGATTGCACTTTTTTTCTTTAACCACAAATCATAAAACATTTTTACGCAGTAAAGTTTTCTTATTGCTGTTATATAAATACGAAGTAATTTCTTAATTGAAATGGAAAAAAATGTCAATCAGGAACTTTTTTTGTCAACAGTTCATTCTTTTATATTTTTAGGAAGTGAATTATAAAACTACTCTCATTTCACAACAAAATAAAATGTTGCTTCACTCAACCCCACTCTATTTAACACATGTAAGTCAGTATGTGTGAATGTAAGAATTTGCTTTGCAGATGTTATTTCTCATATTGCAGCACACATCTTTTGTCCTGCAGTCCTTCTTCCAGGGGCAGAACTGGCACCTGTTTCCTTTGACTGACCCAGCTGCAGCCTCGGGTGTACAAGTACAAGATTCAGCTCCCTGAACAGCTTCCAATATGGCTGCAGATGTTTCTGTGCAACCAGGGCAGGCGCTCCCTTCTCTCAAGGCATGGGTTGACAAGAGCCTTTTCGAATTTGCTCAAGGATCATCCTTGTTTTTCTTCACTGACATCCAGGCTTAAACACATTATATGAAGACACATCAATGATGTTATGGAAGATGACCAGTTCTGTTGCCTAGTGGTAGAGTGTGTTAACTTTGTATACATTTTTACTGTTTTACTTTATATTTTAACTATTTTGTTATTAATTATAGCTGTGTAGATGTAGGTATAATTATGTTAACTCAGTATGGCTGAATGAATAGAAATATATTCTTATCTGTGTTACTTTCATGAGAAAGAGCAACGGGTCTGTCTATTCATTCGTTATCTAATGGGAGGGCCGGGATTCTGCTGTGTCGGAAGGGAGTCAGGCTTATTATTATTGTATTTTTTCTAATCTGATTTATACCCATGGGAACGGATTCTCTTGTATTCATTCAGTTGTAACCAGGTGTGTTGTGGGCTGACTTTTCTATGAACCCTCTTTTGAATAAATAATGATGTGGGCTGGAGAGAAGACACACATTTGAACAGAGCACTGCTTGGGTGACTTCATTTGTGAGATCAGAAGCTTCTGGTAATTATTTACCTTTGCAAAGGAACTTCTTCAACAGAATCTCACCATTCAGTTAATTGAACACGCAAAGAGTACAATACTTAATATTGTCTACTCTAACAAATGGTGACCGCCGACGCTGAATTCTAACGGATGGTGGCGTTGTTGACGTAGAGCAGGCTGCGGCGTTCCCTGACGGGCGGAATTTCTGGCGCCATATTAATTCCGGTAAGTGGAGATCTTTATCCACGTAGAGAAATTCTGTCTGTTTGGTGGCGTTACAGCTGGTTTTTCGTCTTGCAAATTGTCTAAAATTTTAAATGAGATCTGTGTGAACAAGTTGTAGTTTGATGTCGTTCTATTGTGAGTTGTGATAATTCCGACGATATTGAACTACACACGTCGTGAGGCGGTGCATTGAAGTGCAGCCTGTAGATTATAGTATTGCGCTTCTGTCTTGGCAGTTTTGGCCGATTTGAGGACTACTATCATAATTATTCATGGTAATTGGTGAAAACGTCCTAACACGTAATATTTTATTTTTTTTGAAAAAGCGCCTGTTTGAAATTGAACAGTATTGAGGGGTCCAGGTTGATTACAGTAATAATTGGATTTGTATTACTGTATTTGCAATCGAGAGATTACGTGTAACTTTTATTTTTTTGGCGCTTTTATTGTGGTTTGAGGTCAGGATTCCCGTTTGAATTTCTTTTGTTCCACGGTTGAGTTCGTTAGCACGTGATAAATTTCATTAATTAATAAGCGCCTTGCAAAATTTTTGCAATAAAGGGAGAACAGTTTAGCTCAGCGGGATTGGGTAACCGCTGTGTATAAACGAGAGGTCACGTGATTCTTATGTGTGTCTGTGTGTGGCCATATGTGTTAACATATTGAACTATTAATACTGAAAGTGAGACGTCACTGTATTGAAACCGAAAGTAAACATAAAAACCACAAACAAAATGGAGGGCGTTTTTGACCGGGATACAGAATGGTTTGACCTGAATACGCTTCCGGTCCATAGCGGAAATCTGTGTCTAGATATGCAAGTTAAGACCGCATTTGATGTTGCTGCAGAAGCAATGCCCGAGAAACATCGACGGAAAATGAAAAAGCTGATAATGGATTGGACAACGGCAGGCTGTGACAAAGGATGGCTTCCACCTTTGACATCCACTGTTTGTTTGGTAGCTTTGATGAAAGCAGTGGAAATGGCATGCGTGAAAAAACGGCTTTCGCTGGATAAAATGGTACGTCAGACTTTTGTATTTTCTTTGAATGGATGGAGCGTTAGACAAAATCGAAAAAAAGTGGATAAATTGATGTGTAATGCTAGACTGTTGGCTTTGGGCAGTTCTGTAAAACCCGCTCGGGGGGCCTTAGCAAATGCTGCTAATGATGCTAAAATGACTCTAGCTCCTGTGGAAGCTATCAACCCGTTTACTGAATTACCGTACAAAACTGCGGTTCAAATGCCACAGAATTTGCAAGCGCCGATTTTAAAGGTGAATGGTGGTAATCTCGATGTGGATTGGAATGGTGGAAAATGTGATATAAATTCTCGGCCAATTCGAGCTAATTTACAGGCCGCGGCTGACGGCTTAGCAGCTGGCGTAAGCGCTTCTGTGACACGATTGGAGAGTAAATTAAACGAAATATTGATGATGAAAGATGTTCCGCAAGCAAAATTGAACCAAGCGGGTGCCTTTCAATTGGAACTGTCTAGACACGCTGAAGTGCCCCAGGTTATTCGTAACAAATGGCGTGTGATTCTTTCTCGCTTTGTGTAGGTTGCGAACGAACAATTGACAGAAGAAGAACGCTTATTAAGGGCGCAACGCGATGAATTGTTTCAATGACATGACCTTGATATGACTAATGAAATTTCTGATGCATTGACAAAGAGCTGTCAAATTGTAGAGATTCGACAACAGTTAGCTGATCTGACATATGCTGTAAGTGACGTCGTGAGACAACGTGGCTTTAGCGAATCCGATAACCCCCTAGAGGCTCCTCCTGTACAAATTGTAACCCGACCGAAAGGGGTGTTGCAAGCGCCCATGTTGACGAAGGTGGATCCAGCCACCGGTAATTCAGCTACTGTATACAGACCCTATTTGCCATCTGATTTGTGCGTGCTTGTAAGAAATTACCACCGATGCAGACGGGGGTGGGGGGGGGGGGGGGGGAGAACTGGCTGAGGGCGCTCCAGAGAGAGGTCACAGGGCAGATCTTAACTGCAGGAGATATACGTATGCTTTTGACACAAGCATGTCCTCTGTCTCAACTCGAAGTGTTGTTGACTAATTCAGGAATGTCGTCTTTGTGTGACGGTGAGGCATTATCACGTGATAATTATTTAACGCTGTTTGGAGCACTTGACAAATTGTTCCCACTCCCTGAAGTTGTCATCTCTGACTTGATATTTGTTCCCAAAGTTGATGAAGAGGCCGCGGCGTTTATTGACCGTGCTCTTGTGGACTTTTCTTTAAAGACTGGCCACTTGCCAAATGATGCCTATTGGATTAAATCGGACTTGTTTGCCTCCATGTCTGTTTTAGAACATCAACTTTTGGATCGGCATCATGGCAGGGAGACATCTGACAGCGAGTTTGCTGGTGACATGTTGCGAACCTTGCCTACTGCACTGTGGTCGATTGACCCGACTGATGTGGGCCTGTGTAATGTTGCTCCAGTAACTTTTGATGTGAAAAATGACCCCGTTTGGGTGCAACAATATAAAATGAAAAATGAAGGGCGACATGGCATCTCAGTAACAATTGAGGGTTTGCTGAAAGCGGGGGTCCTTTGTAAAATTGATAAGTCTACCTATAATACTCCCATTCTCCCAGTGGAAAAGAAAAGTACTGGTAAATTTCGAATGGTGCATGATCTCCGAGCTATTAATGCTAAAGTTTTGACACCTGCACTCCCGGTGCCAAATCCGCATTCTGCGCTGTCACAAATTACTCCATTGCATACGCATTTCACCTGCATTGATCTTGCAAATGCATTTTTTTGTATCCCTCTTCACCAGTCTATGCAGAAGTATTTTGCATTTACGTGGAATGATGAGTGTTACTCCTATACCCGGCTACCACAGGGTTTTGTTTTGTCTCCTGGAGTTTTCAATGCTTCCCTTCGACAGCTGCTGTCAACTCTCCAACTTCCTACTGATGTTCTTTTGGTGCAATATGTAGATGATCTACTCCTAGCGGCACCATCTGAGGAGTCCTGCCTACAAGCTACACAGCTCCTTTTGAGCCACCTGGCTTCGGTGGGTTTGAAGTGCTCCAAAGACAAACTCCAAATTGCCCGACCTCAGGTTTCCTTCCTGGGTCGGCTTATATCAAAGCGTGGAACAGGTATTTCTCCGTCACACAAAGATGACATCTTGCATCATCCCAAACCGACAAATGTGAAACAAATGTTGGCTTTTCTGGGTTTGTGTAACTACTCCAGACATCATGTTCCGGATTTTGCGGAACTGACTCATTCTCTCAGACAATTGGTGAATGAAAAAGGAATGAGGAACCTGTCGCATGTTTTAAATTGGACACAGGCTGCTGAGAACTCTTTTGTTCTGCTGAAACAGTTTTTGTCATCGGCAGCGGCTCTTGTCGTCCCTGATTACAAAAATATGTTTTTCCTTGATGTTTCTGAAAAATCCAGCAGTGTGTCGGCTGTTCTTTTTCAAAAGGGGGAAGATGGTAATAGACATGTTTGTCTTTATGCGTCAACACCTCTTGAGAAATATGAACAGCGTCATCCTCTTTGTGCAGCTTTTGCTTCAGCACTAGCTCGCTTGATTCAGAAAACATCTCATATTGTGTTACATCACCCGCTTACAGTACGTACATCACATAGTACAGTGCAGTATGTAACCAGCCAAGCATTTACTATGACGGGGGACGACAGAGAAAGATTGAATCAGTCCTGACACAACCTCACATTTTGTTTGTACATGAGGGAATTAACATGGCAGAAGGCATGTTGGAGGGACAATCCCACTGCTGCACTCAGCGTGTTTTGGAAGAAAACTCACTGAGAGATGACCTTTACGACATCCCAATAGACGACGCAGAAATGACGTTATTTACTGATGGATGTTGTTTTAAGGGTAATGATGGACTCCAGTCAGGTTTTGCAGTAACACAGAAGATTGGAACAACTTTTGACTTAAGAGTGGCAGATAGACTCACAGGGCCACAGTCAGCTCAAAGAGCAGAAATAGTTGCAGTAACAGCTGCATTGAAAATAGCAAAAGACAAGACTGTGAACATTTACACTGACTCGGCGTATGCACATATAGTGATACACACAGCCATAAAAGAATGGCAAAGAAATGATTTCATGACTGCTTCAGGGTCGCCGATCAAACACCATCAAGATATTTTTGATCTAAAAAATGCCTTGCAATTGCCCAGAGCGGTTGCTGTGATTAAATGCAGGGGTCATTCAATAAAGAATGATTTTGTGTCAGAAGGAAATGATTCAGCAGATAAGGCGTCAAAACTAGCAGCGGGCTACAGCCCAACACTTCAATTGATGGTGAGTGAAGATGAATTAGGACAAGAACTAACCATAGAAACAATTAAGCTGTGGCAGGAGAAGGCCAGTCCGGAAGAACAGAGTGTGTGGCTGGCAAAAGGCGGACAAAAGGATGAAACAGGTTTATGGCGGAAAGAAGGTAAATATATCCCATCGCAGAAACAACTAAAAAATCTCATTTCTGAAGCACATGGACTGTGCCATGTTGGCACAGAGGAAATAATGAGACGATTATGTAACTGGTGGCATCCTTACATGAGACAAATTGTTAAAAATGAACTGCAGGACTGCAGTGTTTGTAACAAATTTAACAGTAAAATGACATCCAAACCTCCTCCTGGCACTCATGATCCAGAAGTGACTGCTCCAGGACAAGTAATCTCAATGGATTTTACAGATATGATTAAACCAGTGGAAGGATACCGATATTTATTGGTAATTGTGGATTCCTTTTCCGGATGGCCGGAGGCATATCAATGTAAATCTGAGACAGCAGAGGTTGTGGTAAAACATTTGATTAATCATTATATACCATCACATGGGTTTCCCAGAAAAATTAGATCAGACAATGGGACTCATTTCAAAAATAAACATCTACAGGAAGTAGAACAAGCATTGGGGCTGAGACACACTTTTGGATCAGTGTATCATCCTCAATCTCAAGGACAGGTTGAGCGAATGAATAGAAATATTAAAGAAAAATTAGCTAAAGCACTGGCCTCGTCAAATTTGAATTGGCTACAAGCCCTTCCAATTGCACTAATGAATGTGCGAATGTCATTAAACTCAGCTAAAGGCTGGACTCCATTTGAAGGTCACAAAAACAGACCATTTCCGGCTCCAAATACGCCGCTGGAAGAGTCACACATTGAAGGACCTCCGATACTAAAACAATTAGTATCTACATTTTCTAAGCTAACAAAAAAGTGGCCAGTTGCTCCTTTAGAAATAAATGATTGTGAATATGTGTGGTTAAAGGTGACTAAGAGAAAATGGTTTTTCCCCAGATGGACGGGCCCTCACCGGGTAACTGAAAGAACGTCTTGTGCAGTGCGCTTGCATAAGAAGGGGGACACCTGGTACCACCTGTCATCTACCAGGCCGGCCGGGACACCTGCTGGCTCAGCAATCCGACCTGCGATCACCGGATGTCCTGACCTGGGAGCCACGTCAGCTGAATCCGTGCCCGGTTCCGGAGCTGCCGTTTGAGGACATCAGTCAACTAAGATCAAGTCAAGTGCCTTTTCTTGGGCAATCATTCAAAGAAGAGTCACATTTTTCGGGCAGAATAATCCCGGTGACCAATCGAAGAATTTGGGTAGTCTACCCCAGATTCTTAAAGAAGAAAAAGAACTATTGCGTCACTTTTTTCATTCAACAGAACTTCATCACAAGATGGCTTCAAAGCAGAAACATATATCCGTCTGCTGTATCGTGACATTTCTTTTCATGTTGATTTGGTATTTTTGTCAGCCTTTTGACACAACTTTGAACACAATTACAACGTATCGTAATAAGCGAAGTATTAAGTCTACATATAATCCCTGGGTCACATTCTGGACTTATGATAAATCAATTGCTGTGACAGTTGCTCCAAATACAAACACTTCTGTTAAAATTCCTATTAGATCCTTAAAGGGATTTGGTAGGGGGAGACAGACTAAGGGGGAAGATTGGATAAATTACTGGTGGTATCTGACAGGTCATGTACAACGAGATTGGAATGCTCTAATAACAACACAGGATGGAAGATACTGGCGTCCGGGAACTAGTGAGGAGGCAGTCGTCTTTAGCAAAAGAATAACATTGCGTAATATGGGGGGGCGACTCTATATGAACTTCATTTTTCCAGAAGGTAAATTACGGTCGCCTAACACAACAATTGATAACGCCTCCTGTTTTGGATTTCTGTTGTGGGCCTGGTTCTCCGGATATGACCCATATTTCCCCATTTTAGTATGCGTAAATAAAACAATGAGTAATTTAGAACAGCCAAAAATGACTAAATACACAATGGAGAGCGGAGTGAAGGCGGTCAGCATACCAACTGAGGGAATAGTTGAGAGGTTTCGGGTTACAACAGGATTTTCCGGGGGCAGTAACAATTGGCTATTATTGGCGAACGAAGCGGCTCGAGCCTCTGAGAAAAACAACTGTGTGGTATGTGTAGGTCCGCGTCCTTTATTGAGAATCATTCCGGCTAAAATAGATAATCACTGTATAATGGAACTAATGAATAAGGCTGTCCCCAATGCTAAATGCTCGAAATGGGATAAGGTGTATCCCCTCGTCGATTGGCAGAAAACTAAACCAGTATTTTCAAACACTGTTGCAAATGGTAATTTTACATGTATTAAAATGACAGGTACTGGAGAACAGTTGGGGGGACTAAATTACATCACTCAGTGCGTGTCATTAGTAGATGTGGGACAGAAGTTCCAACCACGATCCAGGGCGGACATATACTGGTGGTGCGGTGATAACAGAATATTTGATAAGTTGCCTTTAAATACAAAAGGATATTGTACCCTCATAACCCTTCTCATGCCAGTACAAATCTACCCCATCTCTATTGATAACCTGTTACAAATGATTGACAATTGGGAACCAAAACCTTCTTTTCAGAGGACCAAACGACATTCTTGGCAAGAGCAGAATGTTCTCACCTACATTGATGCAATTGGAGTACCAAGAGGTGTGCCAGATGAATACAAATTAACTGATCAAGTACTCTCAGGATTCAAATCTGTAATTTGCTGGTGGTGCACCATAAACAAAAATGTAGATAGAATTAATTATATACATTATAATGTACAAAGGCTAGGAAATTGGACTCAGTCTGGCTTTGAGGCTGTACGCGGCCAGTTAGCCGCCACATCTTTGATGACATTCCAAAATCGAATTGCACTAGATATGTTACTGGCAGAAAAGGGCGGAGTTTGCTCAATGTTTGGAGATCAGTGTTGCACTTTTATTCCTAACAATACTGCTCCAGATGGAAGTCTGACAATTGCAATTGAAGAACTGCGAACACTCAATAAGAAAATGAAAGAGCAATCAGGTGTAGATACTTCTGTATGGGATAATTGGATGAATGTGTTTGGCCGCTATAAAGCTTTGATTTCCTCAATTTTGATATCTGCGGCTGTTTTCACTGCATTATTAACGATTTGTGGATGTTGCTTAATACCGTGTATTCGTTCTCTCTGCCAAAGACTTATTACCACTGCTATTGAAAAACATGATGTCCAAAATAAGTCCTCTCATATGATGGTGGCTTCTGCTAAACCATACGTGTCTTCTATCGCATCCAATGAGAGGGACGAGGATCCTGCTGGCATATTTTTGTAAAAATGTTTGTTTTGGGCTCTTTAAAGAGCCCAATTGAAGGAATGTTAACTTTGTATACATTTTTACTGTTTTACTTTATATTTTAACTATTTTGTTATTAGTTATAGCTGTGTAGATGTAGGTATAATTATGTTAACTCAGTATGGCTGAATGAATAGAAATATATTCTTATCTGTGTTACTTTCATGAGAAAGAGCAACGGGTCTGTCTATTCATTCGTTATCTAATGGGAGGGCCGGGATTCTGCTGTGTCGGAAGGGAGTCAGGCTTATTATTATTGTATTTTTTCTAATCTGATTTATACCCATGGGAACGGATTCTCTTGTATTCATTCAGTTGTAACCAGGTGTGTTGTGGGCTGACTTTTCTATGAACCCTCTTTTGAATAAATAATGATGTGGGCTGGAGAGAAGACACACATTTGAACAGAGCACTGCTTGGGTGACTTCATTTGTGTGATCAGAAGCTTCTGGTAATTATTTACCTTTGCAAAGGAACTTCTTCAACAGAATCTCACCATTCAGTTAATTGAACACGCAAAGAGTACAATACTTAATATTGTCTACTCTAACAAGTGCCTGCCCTGAGACTGGGAGGTTGTGGTACATACAAAAGACTAGAAAAATGGGACCCGTTTGCCTCCCTGCTTGACACAGCATTAAGAGTTGGAATTGGGGGGTTTGATCACCAAATGATTCCCGAGTGCGGCCCCTGCTGCTGCTGTGCACCCTCCCCTGAGGCAAGTAGCCCAGGATGCAGAGTGCAGTTCGAGGCGTGCCTCAACGTCGGGTGGACTTAAACGTTTGACTCCGCCCACACAGATTTTTCAAAATTGGGTAAACATTTTTTTTTCCAACAAAATTTTCGGATTTAATGATTCGCCGTCTTATGACGTAAAGTTATTATTATTATTTTTTAAACACATTATGGAGAATCGAAAATTACAAACACTCACCCCTCAGTCAGCCGGGGCGGAGCTAACTAAACAGTTTGAGGAAGAGGCCGAAGTGCAGTACTACATGTCCCCAGCAGATGGACGGTTGAGGTTAGTACAGTCCGAAGTGCAGTACTACATGTCCCCAGCAGATGGACGGTTGAGGTTAGTACAGTGGTACCTTGGAGTTTGAACATAATTCGTTCCTACGAAGTGTTCAAAGTCCGAATTGTTCAACCTCCGAAACATTTTTTCCCATAGGAAAAAAAAGGAAATGCAATTAATCCGTTCCCAAGCTCCAAAAACAGAAAATTCCTATTTTAATTTCTATTTATGTTTTTTACATTTACAGTACAGTATAGTATTTAAACAATAAAAAATACCTTACCTTTTTTGTTGTGGTGTGATGGCATCAGTGGATGAAAAATGCTATGTTAATGCTAGTTGTAGTTCAGTGCTGAGTTTGTGCATTTTACATTGGGCATATTGTTAGACTACTAAGCGGTCCTTGCGTGCGTTGTTTAACGACAGACATGTTGTTGAACAGCTAAGGGGGGTCCTCATAACAGTATTTACAGAAGTAGTCATGGTAGTTACAACGGCGCGATAATCTCCTTCCTAATTCCACTGTGGTTCGTAGCACTGTATGTTTTTCTTTGCTGCCACTGGCACTGTTGTCTTTCTTTGGGCCCATGGCGAAGAAAATTGTCGTGGAAAAATCACTCGCGAGTATGGAGCACCTCCGAGAGTATTCACGATCTGACTGGAAATCAGCAGTGCATCGTCTCAACTACCGCAACGTAAAGCATTCGGCATTACTTGGCTTTGCTCGGCTTCACTCTGCTACCCGTTTTCAAGTTCAGTTCCGAGACGTTCAAACTCCGAGGTTCCACTGTATTTGGGTTTGGGTCCGTTTTTAATTTTCGTTGTTCAATAAAGTGTTAATAAAATACTGTAATCGTGATGTGGTAGGGTTAGGGTTAGGACTAGGTTTAACAACAAAGAAAGAAGGTAACCTTGCCAGCAAGATTAATTCTCGTGGTATTTGTGAGTTCACAAACTCCGGAAAATACATCTTGTACCACCCCCGCGGATACGTTTGCAGCCGACCTTTTTTAGGTGGGACCAATCAGGCGTTGTTTCGGCAGTACGAAACTAATAAGCGCTGATGGCGGGGGGAAACGAACAAACCTAACAGAGGAATGGAGTGCATTTTTATCTGGTATGGATGTTCGTGCTCCGCCCCCAACCACCCTAAGACGAGACGGAAGACGAGTTTTCTTCCGTTGCCTTGATTGGTCAAAACAAATGCGCAAAGATGCCACATTGTCCAATCAGTTTGAAGTATTGAACAGCAAGTCCCGCCTTTCCCGAGAACAGGTCTGCCGAGTGAAATACCAGATTGATAATGTGAAGAACTCCCTCGAGTGAATCACAATTAGCAATCTGGCTGGCGAGGTTAGAAAGAAGGCGCTTCGAGGTCGAAAATCCGTGTGGGCGGAGTCAAACGTTTAGGTCCACCCGACGTTGCGGCGCCTCGAACTGCGCTCTGCATCCACCCTAACCCTTACTCCCCTGAGGGGATGGGTCAAATGCGGAGAATGAGTTTCCCCCGACTTAGGTGGTCGTGGGTGTAGGTGGGTAGGTGGGTGTGGGTCAGTGGTACTTTAACTTAACTGATACGAAAACAATAATGATATATTAGTATCATAATGGCAATGCAATGCAAGGAATGAGAAAAAAAAGCACTGGCTTTTCGATCCTGTTAAGGGCTGTATGCAGCATGCCTGGTAATTCGTTGAGGATTTAGGTTGAAGTAACACCACTGAGCTAAACCAGTGTTAAGGTTTCTCAGGAGTATGGCTTTATGAATAGTAAATATTGAAGTTTTATAAGTTTATATAAGTTTTCAGTTTTGTTTGCGTATTTGATCAACTAAAGGTCAAGAATATCGATCATATTGTAACGTTTTGTAAGAACGCCACCAGCAAATATTGATTGGGATGTCACCCTTTTATTTCTCTCAACAAAACATATGGAGGTAAATATGGTGCAAAACTAACTTGTGAAAAAAAAATGTACCTGTAGAAAAGTCTAAATTTGTATCTGTAAAAGTCGTGATTTGTACCTGTAAAAAAAACGTGTACCTGTAAAAAAAAAATTGTACCTGTAAAAAAAAAAAATTGTACCTGTAAAAATTTTTTTTTGTATCTGTAAAAACAAATTTGTACCTGTAAAAGTCATGATTTGTACCTGTACAAAAAAAATATTGTACCTGTAAAAAAAGTGTACATTTGTATCTGTAAAAGTCGTGATTTGTACCTGTAAAAAAAACGTGTACCTGTAAAAAAAAAATTGTACCTGTAAAAAAAAAATTTGTATCTGTAAAAACAAATTTGTACCTGTAAAAGTCATGATTTGTACCTGTACAAAAAAAAATTGTACCTGTAAAAAAAGTGTACATTTGTATCTGTAAAAGTTGTGATTTGTACCTGTAAAAAAAATGTGTACCTGAAAAAAAAAAAAATTGTATCTGTAAAAACAAATTTGTACCTGTAAAAGTCATGATTTGTACCTGTACAAAAAAAAATGTGTACCTGTAAAAAAAGTGTAAATTTGTATCTGTAAAAGTTGTGATTTGTACTTGTAGAAATGATAACTTGTAGTCAAAGAAGTCGCCACTAGGAGTCACAAGTGTTTTTTCTGCTGCTGTCCAGTCACATGAGTTTTGCACCATATATCTCGCTACAAAAAGTGCAAAACTGATTCGTACTTGTAGAGCGCCGTGATTTGTACTCTTAGAAGAAGAGGGCGGGCTCTGGAGGATTTGGGCGGGCTAAAGCTCAACCTCATTGGTTGAGCGAACGACAGTGGGTTGAACTCAAATTACGCCCATGCACAAGTCCGCAATTCCAAACAAATAGAGTAGCCACACCAGTTTACGGGTCATTTTGGAAGAAGAGGACGTCGCAGGCGTGAACATTTCAACATGGTTCAATATACAAACACCGTGTGGAACAGCTTAAACGTTGGTTGACATGCAGAGCACTCAAAGTGGGCAGAAAGAAAGAAGTTTTAGTATGAAGGTAAGATTTATTGTACGAACATAGCTCGTAATCCGGTGCTAGCTAGCTAGCTCATCTCATGTTGTTGTCACGAAAACTGAACACTTTCAAGTCACGATTTTTATTTCAAGATTTGAAGCCTACCAGTGTAAACATACGATCAATAGCTTTCTGCCCACTTGGAGTCCTCTGCATGTCAACCAACGTTTCAGCTGTTCCACACGGTGTTTGTATATTGAACCATGTTGAAATGTTCACGCCTGGGACGTCCTCTTCTTCCAAAATGACGCGTAAACTGGTGTGGCTACTGTGTTTGTTTGAAATTGCGGACTTGTGCATGGGCGTAATTTGAGTTCAACCCACGGTCGTTCGCTCAACCAATGAGGTTGAGCTTTAGCCCGCCCAAATCCTCCAGAGCCCGCCCTCTTCTTCTACGAGTACAAATCACGGCGCTCTACAAGTATGAATCAGTTTTGCACCTTTTGTAGCGAGATATATGGTGCAAAACTCACGTGACTGGACAGCAGCAGAAAAAACACTTGTGACTCCAAGTGGCGACTTCTTTGACTACAAGTTGTCATTTCTACAAGTACAAATCAAAACTTTTACAGATACCATTTTTTTTTACAAATACAATTTTTTTTTACACATACAATTTTTTTTTACACATACAATTTTTTTTTTACACATACTATTTTTTTTTTACAGATACAATTTTTTTTTTACAGGTACACATTTTTTTGTACAGGTACAAATCACGACTTTTACAGATACAAATTAAGACTTTTTTCTACAGGTACACATTTTTTTTACAAGTCAGTTTTGCACCATATTTACCTCCATAAAACGCCACTGTTGGCCGTAGCTGACGCCAGAAAACAGAGTGCAACAACTCACGACAGTCAGACATAATAGTGCTAAACAGAAATGGCAACCCCAGGACACACACAACACACTTAGTTCGTTACACTATGTTTATTGGAAGCATCTCGATGTGTTTTTTGGTTTGTCACCATCTAGTGGTGTGTTTTATAATAACAGCTACACCTGCTGCTTTTTTTTTATCATTGCATATCATCCATCACCTATACTTGCGTCTTAGTATTATTGATATGTGCTGTTTGTGCGTTTGTTTTTGTTTTTTTGTTTGTCTCTTACCCAAGCTGGTATTGTTAGTTTTCATTACCATTGCTGGCATGCTAGTTAATTAACACATTGTTTTAGTTCTGTTTTTTAGTTCTGTTTGTAAACACACTGTTTTTTTGTGTTCATGAAAACCGCTGTTGGTTACAGCAAGCTTGCAGGATAGTAGTTACATTTGTTTGATACTAATGAGATTGGGGGTGGGACTTAATAAGTTTTTCTTCCTCTCACTCCTTTTCAGGGTAGGTTTAGTTGAGTATTGTCTGGAAAAATGTATATATTATTGATGTTGATTGCAGCCTGAAATCAATGAACAGATGAAATGAATGAATGAAATGAACAACCAAGCATGGAATTTCAAATACGTAGGTTTTCCTGAACAAAAATGACTGTAGCTGTAGTGACTCCCATGTATTTACTTGTATTTACCTTGTCCGTATTAGTACGGCGTGCTAGTAGGATATCGAATAAATGCTTACATCAAATGGCTGATCCGTGGTCATACAGACGTTTGAGCATTTATTTGATACCCTAACTAGTACCGAATTATGAATTAAACTTAGCACGCTGCGAAAATGTGCTCACTGGCATTATGGCAAGCCATTGGGACATTGATTGCATATCCAGCAATAATACTGTAAGACTTGTACATTTAAATACGGTATTGGCTATTTGCTTTTGGGCACAGGATAAACCAGGGACGCAAACCTTTGTAATAAAGGGCCACATTTGAGTTTGAAAACTGATAATTTGTCATATCTGCCACATTTATGAGCGCGGCGAGTTACGCGTGCGTGACAAGTATACAACCGAAAGGCTTCGCTATTGAGTACGTTGTCATTTTGACCAATTCTTCAAAATCCCACCAATATATATGTTATGACTTACAAAGAAAGTCAGTGGTGCCTTCAAGTAAACTTTTCAACCATAAAATGTAATGGGGGGGATTTCTGTCAGTGGAAACCGGTTCATCTAAAATACACAACTTGCGTGCGTATAACTCCACCTCACAATAGCGTCCCACTTCAAGAGTCAAATCCAGCTTTTGTGTGAAGTGAAACATGTCAAATAACTGAAAATTCGCAAAAACACTGGACAGCGTCCGTGGTAGGAACTTGGTCCGGAGTTCAGAGGCGTTTGAATTGCATGAAGTAACCACTGAGCTGAGTCACACCAGTGTCGCAACACCAGAATTACATTACAAGTTATAACTATAACACGGAAATGCGCCCATTAAGCCACTGGTGAGTGACGTAAGATATGTCTCTCTTTTTTCTGACTGTAACTAGTTACCGAATAATATGGTGTCTGACAATAAAATAGTTGTTGTTTTTTTTAACTTCACGTCAGCGTATGTGTACAGAAGGGGGCGCTTGCTGGTGGTGGTGGGAGTTCATCCCACTTGCATGCACTTAACGGCGACGTTTATTTTCAGCAAATTTTCCTAAATGACTGTAGCTGGAGTAAAAGTGATTTGTATAGCCTATGTTATTGACAGTCCCATAATGGTGGCACACTGGTCGTGCAGTCAGCCTCAGAGCCCTTGTGCGTTCAAATCTGGGCCCTATAGCCTCATATGGATAGAAATCTGATTTGTGAAATGTGATTTAGCATCTCGATGTAGCTTAAAGTCCATGTGTATAACTGCGCTTATTGTCCTTATTAGTAGGACAAATTTGGCATATGAGTAAAACAACCCTAAGTTACTATTGAGGCAAAACTGTGCACTAGTAGACATCCACGCAATATTTGTTAACTAGTACTAGAAGTACACTGATGTCAATTATTGCACAGGTTTTCCTCACTATCAACATTCTCAACTATTTTCTAATAGTATGTCAAAGTTGTTCTAATGTGTGCAGAAATCACAGTAGTGGTACCAGCGCTTCTATTTACATTCTATTTACAATCTCCATAATGGTGGCACACTGGCCTGTGGTTAGCACATCAGCATCACAGGCTACAGTACAGAGGAAAATAAGGGCCACCATAGACCCAAAAACAAAGAGTTGACAGAAAGCATAAAGAAAGCCTGGGCTTCCAGGACCCCCAAGCAATGCCACGGCACATCGAGGCAGTGATTAAGGCAAAGGGATTCCCAACCAACTTCTGAAGATTGACATATTTTTGAAAATACCATCCATCCATCCAGCCATCCTTTTTTTTTTTCATATGCAAAACATTGATTTCTTCACAATTTTTTTAAAATCTTGTTTTCGTGGGTTTTATGAGCTGGAAGCCCCATTTATGTAAAAATAAATAAATACTTGAAATCACTTAAATTGTGGGCCCTGAATCATATAGGAAAGTTTGACTTTTTGAATGGAATTATGGAAGTAAATGGACTTCTCCATTAATTTTTTGACGAGCACCTGTATGCATTTATTTTTGTATTTATTTCCACATTTATTTTTAATTGTATTTTTTGAGTCACATTTCACATTTTTGTATTTATTTTCCTTATTTATTTATTTTTATTTATTTTTTGAATTGTATTTTTATATCCGTTTTTATTTTCACTTTTATAAAATTTTTACTTTGGCATTTTTGGTCCTCCATATATCAGATCTGACAGGTGAAATTAACATTTTTGAACGTAGACGAATTGCGCATCCGCGACTAAATACAACCAAAGGTTTTTAGTGAATTTAATTTAATTTAATTTGAGTTAATTTTCAATTTGATCGATTCTCCAAAATTCCATACATGTTGATACGGCTTCAATAGAGAGACAGTGCTGCCTTCAATTGCACTTTTATTGTTATATCTTTTATTTAAATGTGTGTCCCCCTCCGGCAGTCAGTGGAATCTAGTTAATCTAATAAATATTGGACTTGGCGTGCGCGTAATTAAACTGCCCCGTACGTCCCACTTTAAAGCGTCAAATACATTTTTCGTCAAAGTCAAAAATAACTGGAAGAATTAAAGAAGCAAAAACACTTGACAGCGCCCGCGGTACCAGTGTCGCAACACCAGACTTCAATATAGGTGACACGGAAATGCGCCAGTGTGACGTAATAGTGCTAAACTCGCTTGAGTGAAACTCGACCTTGAGACTTCTGTCTACAAGGCGTCTCTACAATGTAGACTCGAGAAGTTAACCCATAGCAGTCGCTGGTGAGTCACGTAATTAGGTACGCGTTTCTTCCCCTCCCTCTCCCTTTTTTGTAAATTTCTGACTAACCGTCGAAGTATACCTACTGATATGGTGTCTGTCTGACAACAAATTATTTTATTATTATTATTTATTTATTTTTAACTGCAAATATGTTCTGCTTCTGTTTGCATTCTACAAGCGCTTCCCGTGCAGGGTGGTGGGAATTCATCCCACCAGTATTCACTTAGAATTAAACAAACGCCGACGTACACAATAAGGATTTATTTGTATCACATTGACAATGCAAGGAAGGAGGGGAGGAAAAAAAGCACTGGACGGCGCCCATGGTTCGACCCCGTTAAGGACTGCGAGCAAGGAATATGTCATTGAGATTTCAAATCGAAGTAACCACTGAGCTAAACCAGTACACCGATCTAATCGGAAAATGGCTTTATTAATAGTAATTATTGAAGTTTTACAGTTTTAGAGTAATTATTGAAGTTTATAATGTGGCAACCTTTTTCCAATTTTTTTTGCGTATTTGAACAATTAAAGAGGTCAAGAATGTCGATCATATGTTTATAGGAAACGTATCGATGTAATAGTTTTTTGTTTATTACCATCTAGTGGTGTGTTTTATAATAACACCTAGAGCCAACCATGGAATTTCAAATATATTTTCCTGAGCAAAATGACTGTAGTTGTGGTGACCTCCATGTATTCACTTGTGTTTACCTCATCCTTACTGGTAGTAAGACAGTGTGCTAGTAGGATATCGAATAAATGCTCTAATTAAATGGCTGGTCAGTGGTCATACAGACGTTTGAGCATTTATTTGATACCCTACTTGTACTGAATTATGAAGGAAACTTAGCTTGCTGCGAAAATGTACTCACTGGCATTATGGCAAGCCATTGGGACATTTATTGCATATCAATGCAGCAAGTAGCCTACTGTGTGCGATGAAAACTTTGGCATAATAGAGCAACCACATTGTTTCTAATATTGAGGCAAAAACTGTGCACAATAGTAAATATCCATGCACGCAAAACCTGATTGATGCTGCACATGTTTTTCTCACTATCAACAAATGTTAACTATGTTCTAATAGCATGTCAGTTCCTACAAGTGCACAATAGTGGAACCAGCACTTCTATTTACATTATATTTACAACCCCAAATAGTGCATCAGTGGTTAGCACATCTGCGTCAGAGTCCTGAGGCTGTGCGTTCAAATGCGAGTATGATAAGCCATAGGATCCAGCACACTAGTGGTGCTCGTGAGAATAGGTGATACTGTACAAATAGTGTTTGAATAGCAAAAAGTTATTGCGCACGCCTTAAAAAGTACAGTAATTTTCCCTCTTGATGACCAACTATCACATACAACAAATGAAAATAGGTTTTATATCAGATTATTATTTTTGGGGTGGGGGATTGTGTTGAATAGTGATGGGAAAACAAAGCTTCATGAAGCACTTGTGATATTTTTTGACTCCCCTAGATGGTGCTCTTGGTTTAAATATAAAGGCTAGTGCAAAGGAAATTGATTACATTTCCACTGCATCTTTCAACCAAGAGTGGCATCTAGAGTAGTGATGGGAAAATGAAGCTTCATGAAGCACTTGTACTCCATACTCGCGAGTGCATTTTGATTTTTCCACGACAATTTTCTTCGCCATGGGCCAAAAGAAAGACAAGAGTGCCAGTGGCAGCAAAGAAAAACATACAGTACTACGAACCACAGTGGAATTAGGAAGGAGATTATCACGCCGTTGTAACTACCGTGACTACTTCTGTAAATACTGGCAACGTTTAACAACGCACGCAAGGACCGCTTAGTAGTCTAACAATATGCCCAATGTAAAATACACAAACTCAGCACTGAACTAAAGCTAGCATTAACATAGCATTTATCATCCAATGATGCCATCACACCACAACAGGCAATGAAATGCATTTTTATTGTTTAAATACTGTACTGTACTGTAAATGTAAAAAACATAAATAGAAACTAAAATAAGAATTTTCAGTTTTTGGAGCTTCGGAACGGATTAATTGCATTTACATTATTTCCTATGCAAAAAAAAAATTCCGGAGGTAGAACAATTTGGACTTTGAAGACTTTGCAGGAACGAATTATGTTCAAACTCCGAGTTACCACTGTATCTGAATTTGGGGAATCGTAACTTTATGTACAATTAGAAAGAAAACTGAATCTTTAATATAATAAAATGTATACTTGAAAAAAAACGTGGTTGTTGCAGTATTTTGAGTAGTTGTCCTATACCATGCTATGATGCAGATAGTGCCAAGCACCTTTTAGATAGATAACTTGAAAATGTGAACAAAATAAAATAAATACAAATGTCAGACTTGCGCATTTAAATACGGTATATTAGGCTATTTGCTTTTGGGCACAGGATACATCAGGGACGCAAACCTTTGTGATAAAGGACCACATTTGAGTTTGAAAACTGATAGTTTATCAAATCTGCCATGATGTGAAAACTATTATGTGCATGCGTAACTGTCTTTCGCATGCGCGACAAGAATATAACCCAAAGGCGTCGCTGTTGAGTGAGTTATTATTGACCAATTATTCAACATTCCTCCAATATATATGTTGATATGACAGTGGTGCCTTCAAGTAAACTTTTCATCCATAAATTGGAATGTTTTTTTCCCCTGTCAGTAGATAGTCATCTAAGTTGCTCGCGTAGGTTAACTCCGTCTTCACAATAGCGTCTCACTTAAAGAGTCAAATCCAGCTTCCGTCAAAGTGAAACATGTCAAATAACTGAAATAATTAAAGGAGTAAAAACACTGGACAGCGCCCGTGGTAGGAACTCGATACAGAGTTCAGAAGCGTTTTCTATTGGCAGGAAGTAACCACTGAGCCACACCAGTGACACTACACTAGCCTTCCAATACGGGTTATAACTATAACACGGAAATGCGCAAATACGGACGTCATACCACATTACACCTGCGGAAGAGATGGAACAGAATTGGTGATAGAATTGCGTGAGTTACAGTGAAATTGACAGTCTTTTGAGACGTTATATAATAACACAGTCACCATAAGTCACGTTAACTATGTATTTTTATTATTATTATTATTATTTTAATTTTCTGACGGTAACTTTTACTGTACGTCAGAGTATGTTCTATCCATTGAAGGAGGCGCTTCCGGGTGGTGAGTGGTGGGTGTTCATCCCACCAGCATGCACTGAGCGCCGCGGTGACGTTTAGTTTGAGCATCACAAACAATTACAAAACACTGCACGGCGCCCGTGGGTTCGATCCCGTTAAGGATTGCTTAGCGACTACTGAATATATCAATATCGTCTACGTTACCTGAAGTAACCACTGAGTTAAGCCAGTGTAATATGCATATAGGAAATACTATTTATTAAATATGGAAGTGTCATTTTTAAGACGAGCAGGTCGCGGATACTTCTCTTGTTGTGCAAATAAAATATGTATTCACAGGTGCTTTCTTTAGCCTCTTCTTAGGGCATATTTATTTCTGCTCAAAAACTGTAGGTGGCACGGTGAAACAGCACTGGTGGCCAAGAGTACATCAAGCAACTCACAATAGAAGAAGTATCTTAAATGACAGAGAGCGCACCACTTCCTGTGGGTGTCTACAATATAAAAGCCCCCTTTTTGCACATGGAGAAAAAGCGCAATAAAACAAATGCACAAGAGTCATGTTCAATTTTTTTTTTAAATTGTGTTTCAAACTATATTAGATTTTTTGGTGGACGTTGATGGACAAAAGGTTTAGATTATATGTGTAATGGAAGTTAAAACTGTTGATATTTAACGTCTCGATGTAATAGAGTTTTTTAATTAGTCGGCATCTAGAGGTGCGGTTTAGCTACAGCCAATGCCAAGCCATTAGATTTCAAACATATAGTCCATGTGTAACAGATTAAAAAACGAGAAAAACGATTATATTATTGTAAATTTGATTATTTATTTATTAATTTACCCCAAATCTTTGAATTGTTTCATTTTGTATTTCAAGTGGGTTATTATTGAAGAGTTGTAGCTTTTTTTGGGGTTACTTCCTGTGTTTTTGTCAGTTAGAGCTTTTATTTTGAAAGAATCAGGGATATACTGTGGTTGCTTCCCTCGCGCTTTCAGTTGGCATCTGGCCTACAAAGAGTAAAAGTTCATTTTTCTAAGGTTAGCAAAAATGTTTTCGTATGATGTTATTTGAAAGAATATTCGACAATTACTGTATAGTGTGATTGAGGGGTTTTGTTTTTGTGGGAGAATAAGCTTTTTGTTTAAGTGGTTCTTCCTATATATGTGTGTGCTATATATGTGTGTGTAATTTGTCGTCAGTATTGTAACATGCTAACTGCTTTCTGGGGCATATGCACTGATCTGATCTTTATATATTACTGGATAGCCGATAGGCCAAGACTTTTGAAGCCGTGAGGCCGCCATATCTCCCAAGAAATGTTTCTCGGTATACAATCCTATACATTTACAGTATCGAAAATGGAGAACATTTGAGACGGTACTTAGTAGAAACAGCACGATTTATGATGTTTTGAATTTGTTAAACATAAACAAGAGCACTTCAGACATTTTACAACTTGCCTTAAATACATGTATACATTATATGCTTAATGATGTTTACAGGAGGAAACTGTAAGCCAACAAAAGATGCCTTTTCCAAATCTAATATTGGGGTCTAAGAAAAAGGGAGTCTTCTAAGCAGCACATACCATCCACTTCTTATACTTAAAAAAAAATAGTGACCACCCTGCCATTATTTTGTTTGTTGGTTCTTGTAATTATTGCACATTTTCCCAAAATCAAGTTGTTGTAAATTTCATTAAACGTGCAGGCAAATGCTGCAGACTACTATGTCCGTTGAACCAATTTACCTTTTGCATGTGACGTCACAGCCCTCATGGGAACGCCCCATCCGAGACGCTGGACGGCAAAAAAACCACTTTCCTGTTTACGTAAATAAAGTAGTAGTACGAGGAACACATCTATTATTTTTTTCATAGGGTGTGTGGAACATGAAATAAGGGGACAAAATATGACTTGTTCCATAAACGAATTAAACTAAACAAGTGTATGCGTTAAAATTTCATTCATGTTAAACACTGATGTTAATTATTTCATAGACTTTGAATATTTTTGTACCTTGTTAAAAAACAGCACATTATGTGCAAAAATCTCTTTATATGTGCTTAAATATATTTCAACATTTAGAGACTCCGACCGAAATACATTTTTTATGAAACAATTTTTTTGGCATAATCGTTGGATCCCCCCATTTATAAAAGTGATCTTAAAAAATCACTTCTTTATATTTTGCATTTCTATGATCTCGGAAAGTTTGTCTTCCACGTTCCATTGAAAAGCATCTCAGGCCAGCATGTTCTGAGCACCCATTAGTTAATTAGCGGCAAATACAACTAAACATAAGCTGCTTTATTGGCAGCGACCCACAGACAGGGCTTGGTCACTTTGGTTTGTGGTCTCATTAGTCATAGGTCAAACGAGTATGTCTTTCACAACAAAAAAATTCCATGAGGAACATCCGTTGAGACGCATCGAACAGATGGGTAAATGCAGGAAGATGCAATGCGTGTGGTGAAGAGGGGGAGGAGTTCAAGTGAGTTTACCAGCACCCATACTTGGACTGCGGGTGTTTTTATAGAGGAGGGGACGTTGCATCCCTCTCCTCATAAAAGAGGGTGTGTCTGTTTTCCAAATGAATGAACAGGATGATAAGCTTTGAAAGGGTCTCACAGGAGGGAGAGGGGTGAGAGGGGTGAGCCGGGCCGCCCTGTTGTCTTTTGGCTTGTGAGAAACACACTTTTTGGAGAGGTCGCTGAGTCAGAGTGCATGTTTTGACTGGAATTACAACTGGAATTACGACTACTGCGCCATTTAGACCCGGGGAAAAGGCCATTTCAGATTTGGGGCAAGTTTGGTAACATTCCGTCTGTGCTCAATTGGTTTGAGTGATGATGCTGAAAAAGGTGCGATTCAAGGTAGGAGAAGGTTTACAATCTTTTAGGTTGTCAAGACAAACATGTATTTTTTGATAGTGATCAACAAAGTTGTATGGAAATTTACATTGACAAAACTTGACTTGTAACAACTTTCTGAGGACTGCTCATGCATGAACGTACAACTTGAAGGCACAAGAACACACTTATGATTGCTAGACAGCTGTGACATGCAATCTAAATGAATAATTCCTTTCTGGAGCCTGAAGCAAATACAAAGACATCCTTTCTGTAATAGTGATTCTCAATCAATGTGCTGTGAGAAATAATCACATGTGTCGCTGGAAGTTATCACATTTTTACTAATAAGTCAATAATTATTATTTTACTAAATATTACATTTACCTATTCCAGCTATTTATGGTGCCAATCAATAATGGTGTAAACTAAGAGGAATCGGAAGATCTCCAGTGAAGCCGTCCCTCGATCTTGGTCCATGTTAAAGATCTTAATCACAAAGTCACAAGCCTCGCTAACCTCGGGAAAACCGCTCAAAATGGGAGCGAGCGGAGCTGACTTGTTGGCTCTTCATTAGCAGTCCTGCTGGCAATGCACTTCAAAGGAAAAACTGCTCAGTCTGGCCAGTGACACTAAGGCGATAATTACAGCTGAGCACAGGGACAGGAACAAGAGTTCAACGTACTTTCTGACTTGGAACGACTTTAAGCGACTAGTCAAACATGCATACATACGGGGCTGGACTGGCACAAAAAAAAAAAATCGGCCCTGGCATCTTGACTAGGCCCGCTGGTCGGGCCCGGCCCGGCTCGGCTCGGCTCTTGTTTTTTTTAAATAGTTGATTTTACTAGATTTTATGTGTATGATAGTGTGCGGATCTCAATGTGCAGCACTTTGGAAACGCTTGTTTATAAAATGTGCTATAGAAATAAAATGGATTGGATAAATTGTGGGCCAATCTCTTGGGGTAAAATGGAGGAAAATAATAATTTAAAAGCACTGCATCAGCCCCAAAAGAGACCGACCTACCGAGCATTTGCCCTCTACGCCAGATGGCCAGTCCAGCCCTGCATACAGTTATACACTCTACGTATTTGGTACTTCATCATTCATCATAGTGATATATAATACTGTACTGTGCTTCACAAAGGATAAAAGACAACCACATTCCATGCCACCAACCCACCAAAGTAAAAGATTATTAATCAATACTGTACATAGCGGCTTCCGAGGCAATGCTGAGCACAAAGCAGACTGAAGAGCTGCCATCATACTCCATCCATCCGTTCAAGCTATTTTTTTCAACTTTTAATTTATTTCACAGTTTCACAAAGAGATGTACAGATCTTACTATTCTGATCACATATCAATTCAACTTATATACAGAAACAATTACTTGTATAGTCCAATCGGATTCAGTCCTCGTGGCAGTAAAAGCACCTTTATACACACTAGGTTAGCATCTTTTAACAAAAATAAAATACAATGCAATAACATCAGAACAATAGATAAAATAACATAATACATGAATAAGTAATAAAATAATAAGCCAATAATGATGATGATAAAATAAAAACAAAATAAAAGGCTGAGGTGTTTAGAATTCAGATATAGTTTGTGTAATAGGCTTCCATTTTTGATTTTTTTTAATCTAGTTTCAATTGTAGTCTTGCTCTAGTCTTAATCCAAAACGTACACTTTCTTTACTCGGTCTGACATTTTCTTTGCTACCAAAAGCATAACTCTTTGCTGTGTTGGCCGTCCAATATATCTTCTGGCAAAACTCCTAGTATGTAAAGCACTGGAGCCAGACGTAACTCCCAACCATTTATTTCTGTCTGAATAGTTTTCCAGAAATCTAAGATCTCCGGGCAATTCCCAAAAATGTGATTGAAATGCCCCACCCTGCCACAGTTCCGGCAACACAAGTGCGATGCATTCTCATACTTTGAGGTGAGAGATGGTGTAAACGCATCTTTACTTTCCAATCGAACCACATTTGTTTTGTGCCCCTCTTTAAAAGTTTTCTCCCAATCTTCATCTTTTAATTTATTAGCTTCCAATTCCCATTTTTCCTTAACCTTCATAACTTACTGGAATCAATTTGCAGTGCTTTATACATTTTTGAAAAAATCCCCTTTTTTGATTGTCCCTTTGAATATGATATGAATAATTCCTCAACCTTCATTAGTTCCTTACATATGTTTCCCCATTCACTATGTCTCTGGAAGTTCAACCTTTTATTCCTTCTGAAAATGAAAACAGACTCCACAGTCTCCACTTTGCTGCAGCGCTGTATTATTGCTGCCCTCAGTCTCCTTTTGAATAAAATTGATCCCATTCCCTTTCCCATGGCCAGCAGCCACATGCCAAGAAGTCAATCCAGAAGACCCTCACTGGTGTTTGTTTTATGTTTCTGACTGATGGTGTGGTTTTTGCATTTTAATACAAATTTTTTTTTAAAGTGGAAAATCGACTGAGCCAAACCGAGGCCACATTTTGTCCTTTATTTATTTTTTTGGTTAATCTCTAGGCGTTCACAGAAAAATAGCAACAGTATGCATGCTTGTAGTGTATTTTATATTCAATTAATATGTAGTGTAGTTCAAACACATGAATAGAGCTTGTCTTTGTGGTAGCAATGCATATACAGTGTTTGTGAGACTTGGCAAAAGAAAAGCTTGAAGGTAATGACGGATTTGATAGATTACCACCGCAGGGATTTCAAAGCTGAACGGGATATGAGCAAGTGTTAAAAGTGAGCTATAAAATCAGACAATCAGAGGGCACGTGAAAAGGAGTGCAAGCTGACGTCGATGTTATTCTACGTCGTTCCCACTTTCACCTGTTGTTGCCAGCTGTTCCCGTCCTCCACTCAGAGGTGACACTTTTCCCGAGCCGTGCGTCACTCAGAGGAAGGAAAATGGCAGCTACTCTAAACAGGAGGCTGTATACAAATTATTTGTAGCAATAGCATGCTGCATGTAATGCATAATATTTATAGTTGACGGAATACCAAAACTTTTTGGACAATTCTACACCTTTGATGGATGGATTTGGTGTGGAAAAACATGGCTGCCCTACAACCCTGACATCCAATCTATTTTGATCACTGATATCAATAAGCCTAATACTTCAGGAAGGAAGTATGATTTTTTTTTAATGCATAATGGAGTAATGAGCCTTGTGAAAGTACTTTTAAAAATAAATATAAGGATATTTTAAGAAAACGTAAGAAAATTATTACAAGACTGCGTGAACTCCCACCACCCCAAAAAACAAAATAGTTGTCGTCTGTGGTTTTATCCAGTAAAATCCAGATGAGTATATACATAAGCTTAGCTATAATATTGTAATTGTTGTTGATACCAGGCACATTTCATGGTATCGGTACTCGCGATGGTCATCGATACTGGTATCGCTCTCTTGTGGCCATTTTTCGGTTTTCAATTGTCAGAGGAACGAACGTTTTGTTCCGTCTCGTCGGTTTCCTGTGTGTCTCCTTATGAGGTAACACGTGTTCATTTCATTTCTTCCGGCAGTGGCATTTCGGCGTGCGTTACTGAGATTAAGTAAGTACAATGGTTCAATGTGTGTTATATATGTTTGTAGCTCACGTAACTTCGCTGTGTTTATTTGCCTCCTTTACGTTTTGCCACGCACTTAATTGCCTTAACGAGCTGCGGTGCTAAAAATAGAACGGTGCCGTTTACGTCCGCTTCAGTCAGCGTAATTCTTTTAAGCTAATGTGGACAACACTACAAGAAATAAAGATTGAAATGGTTATTTTGCATTTATTGACCGCCACAGGAGGCTCCTATAAGAGAGCCTAAGTCTTCAGTTGTACTCAACAATTTAATTCGCTCTGAAGTGCAGACATATCTTTTTATATTGCATATCATCACTGACTCCTGCATTGCTATGAGATCGGAGAACATGAAACAGGAAACGGAAATACAGAGCAGCCTTCCAAATTAAAAGCATGAATTTCAAAACAAGATATAATTAAACATCACACAGTAAACAGCTCGAGGAATTCTTAACACGGTAGATTTGACTAAATTACTTGAATTGAATTTTTTGCACTTCGCTGTATTCCTTAATATAGAAATAAGGTGGAATTGACTCTTTTGAAACGTATTGACTGAATGTACTGCAATTTTCTAATTGAACGGCTGAAACAAAAAGTTTCCCGTGATATTTGAATGTATGTATACTGAATATATTTCTTTGTTGTTTTTCAGGACATATCTGCTCATGAAAGCAGCATCCTGGGCTCATTCTGTGACATGAATGTAAGTGCAATACTTTTGTTTGTTTGTTTTAACATTTTGAGCATCTCATTGGCTGCTTTTTTTTTTTTAAATAAAATTCAAGAAAGCAAAACTTGAATGCATGAAATTGCAAATTCATGTAAAAGTGACTATTAAATGGAGTATACACACTCCGATTTTGACGGAAGCGTACCTTTAAAAGCTTGGCAAAAGCCATAATATATCATGCACTGTTATTTGTTTATGAAAGGGGGATTGGAGGAAAAAATTAGGTTCTAATCATCGTCTGTGATGATCCATTCTTGGCTCAAATATTGTTGCTGATGTCACAGTGACCATTAAAAATAAATATATTGTTTGGCTTTGTTAAAATGATTTGGGAAGAGCAAAACCCAGTGGTACGTGAGAAAAAAAGAGGGATCATTGACCCTCTGGTGACACTGGCCCCGGGTCACAGCGGGGGTCACTGTTGACGTTGCTGCTATGCATACTCAAATAAATTGCGCGTGTCCATAGGGACGTTGCGTGCTCTCATGCACCGCTGTCAGCAGGAATGAAATTTAACTTTATATACTGTATATTGTATATAATATTTGTATATACTTTATGTAATACTGTAAATATCGTCACCTTGGGCCAACGCTACACGCTAACAAGCTAGCTTGCGCCCCACCACACAGCTCTTTCCTGTAAGTCATCTTCAGCTCCATGGCAACAAATACGCTACCCGTCTAACAAGTAGCACTTTCAGTAAACGCAGACGGGGCAACAAAATTAAGGTTGAACATGAGAAGCTAATAGGGGTGTTAAAAAAAAAATCGATTCGGCAATATATCGCGATATTACAGTGCACAATTCTCGTATCGATTCAATATGCAGCGATTTTTAAAGATCAATTTTTGATGGAAATATTCAACAAAATGTCTTAATTAGGGTTTATATTTAAAAAGAAGTTGTACAACCACATATTTTGACTGGGACCTTTTTTTTCTGGCCACTGGATTATTTGTTGAAATTCAATTTATTGTGTGCTCTATGCAAAATTACTTTTATGAGCAAACTAAAAATATAATTGCTAATTTTCACTGTACATTTCCTTGACTGTTTAGGAAACAAAACAGCATTATGCCTAATAATTTGCAACACAGTGAAAAGTTGCAGCTTGGGTTCTCATCAGACACTTTAGTACCTTAGGACAGTACACCCCAAAAATCATACAGCCTGTAGTTCACAAGATGTCAGTAAATCAAACTCCAGTTCTTTGTGTTGAGTATTTTCTTTGGCCCTTTTGCACTATTTTGTGACGCCACCACATTAGGGCGCAAAGAAAAAAAGTGCAATGAATGGAAAATTGTACAACAAGAACTAGAACTTACAGTAGTACAATATGAGTCATACTTAATGCAAAACTGCATACATATTGTCAAAAAAAAAAGTATCAACAGTTTTACAATTTAAAAAACAACAGCAGCATCTTATGTCTTGAAAGCATTTGTAGAGAGAAAAGTATGTCAGAAAAATCGTCAGCCTCCGAGGCTGGAATTCTGTATGCCTGTGTGGAATTTTCTTTCAGTAACCGTTCAAACAGCAACAAGTAGACTTTCCATCTAGTTGCTTTCGAGCATTTTTTCCCCCCTCACACTGCCTTGCTACATTCTGTCTGCCAACGTCCATCTTTAGTTCATTTCATACAGTAATTGCCATCTGAACATCACTTCCATTTCGAAGCCACTGAGTAATCGTTTTCCGTCCTCAGCCCACAAATCAAATTAATTAATATTGTAGCAGTATTCATCTATTTTCTGTATCAATCACAGGACTCGCACAAATAACCAATCACACTCACATCCACACCGTCACTGAGTGGAAAATGAACCACTGGGAAACATGCGCCATTATTCGAGGCCACTCACTAAGATTGGTGAGCAGAGGCCACCAAGCCAATGAAGGTGTTGCTATTCTATTCCTCTGATCACAAACCATTGTACCGTCAAAAATAAAATAAAATAAAATGTATGCTGTCATAATAAGAATAGTGGTAGTAAAAAATGTACTGTGTTACTTAAGAAAACAGTTAGGTGCTAATTTGTTGTAGGTATTGTAGATTCCTGCAAAACAACAATCATTACTTTTACATCACTCGTACTTAAACTGTAACATTTCCGTGCTACGTTGATGAGATATCCGAGTCTTTCCAGAATAATAATAATAATAATAATAAATTTAATTTAATTAAATAAAAAACAAAACAAAACACACACACACGAAAAGAGGACCACACAATTCACGCTGAACTAAAAGCCAAAGAATAATAGTGGGTCTAATTACCGGTAAGAGCAAAACACTGCTCTGTGACATTAATGTATTTTTCTGACAATATGAGTAAATAAACAAACTCCATTAGGACTGAAAACATGAACAAACTGATTAAATGACGTCCAATTCTGGATTGACCAAGCTTCTCTGCAGGATGTGCCGTTAAACACTAGGTGACGCCAGTGTTCTTCCATTTGACATGTAAACAAAAACCAGGGTCACAATCCTCCCCAAAACTAGAAAATTAACTAAATAAATAAAATAATAGGAGCCTCGTTTCAAATAGACTGACAGAGCGTGACATAAAGGCTGACATGGAAGCCATTGTTGGAATAAGGCGCCACTCAACAATAGTGTTGAATAAAACATCTCTCTCGTGGCACATTGTGGGCCCATTACAGAGCTGCTATTTCCTGCTGCAGGCTTATTGGTGAGGGAATGGGGAGGGGGCCAACATGTGGGAGTCCTATTCGCCACCCATCAAGAGCGAAAACATCTTAAAATAAATAAATCCAATGATGACCAATTTCCATCCAGTTGCTAACTTCCTTCATCTTGTCAGCTCCGATTCAATTGAGAGTTGATTTTCACCCCGTGTTTTATCCTTTGAATGATGCTTTTCAGTTTAATTGCAAAGTCAGCACACATTTCAGTCTCTGATCCTCTTAATGAGTGCTTCCCTCAGCTTTGCCCTCAGGTTATGCAACTCTGCATGGCTCTGTGAAGTAGGTGGAATTTGATTGGTTGCGTGGGTGCCGTTGATGAGGCGCAGAGGCGGAGCACAGCCAAATATGTGTTTCATTAAAGATGAAAAGTGTTTACTGTCTCAGATGTCTGTTTATGCACAGTCTAAATGAGTGCACTCACATAAAATGAGGACTTTACCTCGACCGCCCCCACTGCTTTGTAGTTACCTGGAGGCTTGTCAATTAATTCACTGCCGGTCTTGTGCTACTTAAACAAGAATGTGAGGTACCTTGCCACATCATCACTAGCAGACTTACATCCTCATAAAGAAAGAAAGACCAGAACCACATAATGTGCCAGGAGTGTCCATATTGTGTATTTCTGAAAAATGAAAGCAAAAATTTGATTTATAATTGTATATAGATGCCATCGCCACACACTTAATAATGCACACAGATCATAAAGCATGAACACCATGCTTCGAGCATCATACAACCATGAACCCATGTTACATAAATTATTATATTGACTCTATTCAGCAGTTAAAATATTTAAATCAAACAAATCACCCTCAAGTCTTCACATAAAGTTGATAAATACAGGGGTTTTCCTGTGTACAAAATTCAAAGGCGGCTTCCTCCACCTTTATTGCTTGCCACCTCCAGCCTGAGTGACTGATAATGTATGAATGCTTTAACATGATAATCGTCATTTTCTTATTGGAACTATTATTCTTAATATTGAAACATGGAATGATAATATGTTGCCTGTAAAAAATGAAAGCGAGTCAGTTGAATTTACAGAAAACATGCACGCCATGGCGCATTGTCAGGATTAGGGATGTTTGATACCACTTTTTCCCCGACCGATACGCCACTCTTAAGTAGTCAACGCTACTGATACCAAATACCGATACCACTAGTAAATAAAATTTCCCACCCATAAATGGCAGATGATTTTAAAGAATGACCTTTATATCCCAATATATAATTTCCCCCTAAAATTGCATGAAGTTAACTTTGTATTCATACAATTTCTCATTTCTTGTCCCTGATCGTAAAACGGCCGCAGGCGGGCGTCGATAATGGTATCGGTTACCACCATGAGTACCGATACTTTAAAATAAGACCGGTATTGGCACCGATACCTGGTATCGTTAATCACCCATCATAGTCAGGATGATACCAACTCTGTCTCAATTTGAGCCAGGAAAACCCCTGATAGCATTAGCTAGCTAGCATCTAAGCCTGAATAACATGCTAGCTTACATCTACTGATGTGACATCACACAAGGGCAAACAAATAATAGATATTGAGCCATAAAACTCATATAGCATAGCACACAGGTGGTCAAACTGTTCAATGCTTAGCCTAAAGTACAACCTGAAAGAAATCTTCATGAAGCATTAGGATAGAACAGACCCATGCCCTTCTCTTGGCTACCGCTCATCCTTATCTAAGGAAAAGCTGTTCTGTTGGAATGATGACACAAACATACTGCCATATTGCCTACGTTACGGACTGGAAAAGCACTTATACAGTATATGGTCGTTTAGGAACTGTTGCCAAATATGGGAACACTTGCACCATGCTGCTGGAGCGCCTTAGGCTTTATCTGGCACAATGATCATCATGAAACTGGTACTCTTCTGTGGTGGCCAAATTGACATCATTTTAGATCATCTTCAAGTTTCTTATATTTGTGCTTGTCTTTTTCTTAGTAGGAACAACGGTTAACTTTTTACCATAATATGACATGTATGACAGTCAATAATATTAAAATGTGGCTTGCCTGTCGTGCTAACAAAAGTTTGATGATAGTGACGGAGTGAACTTGGCAAATATTATTATTATTATTATTTCTTGTGCGAACAATTCTTAACAAATAGGAGGCCAACCAGTGTGGTGGAATGAATCCTGATTGACCTTGAAGGTTCCAGTGTATTAGCAGATTATTTGGGATCTTTTTCATGGTCAGTCAGTCAGTCAGGCTCAATTTCTACTGCAGCTGTGTGATTGGAGTGGAACATGGATGCGTTTGCTTTAACTTAAATCCAACCCACTCAGAAAGGAATGTAAAGCATGTAAGCATATAATTCATAGTTTTAATTTTTTTTATGCACTTAACAGCTACAAACATAAGCACATTGTAGAGAGTCAAATGAGCAGTTTGGTCAAAATAGAGGAAACATTCAATTTTGGATCATTCTGACAAGGGTGGACCAAAATAGCACAAAATATTCATGCTAGGCTTCACTAGCACATACGCAATACATTCAGTCCGGGGGACATTAAAATGAACTTTTGTAAATGATTTAACACAGTGGTGTCCAAACTACGGCCCGGGGGCCATTTGAGACCTGCCATTCATCTTCAGTGGCCTGCGGCATATACTATACATAGTAAAATTACATTGACATGGCCCAAATGGGTAGTTAAAAAAAATATATTAAAAAAATAAAAACTTAAAATAGGGTGGAGGTGAGAAAAGTGACGGGAGGGTGTGAAATGCCACTACTACTAATAATTAATTTGTGTAGAACTGCCTATTATATACATGCAAAGATAGAAATAAATTATTTACAACTAGCACAATAACTCTTCAAAACACTTTGGTCAATACATCTGATCTAATTTTGCAGTAGAAGCTTACTACAGTTTGCTCTTGCTTTGGTTCTGAATGGTGAGTGCAATACATGGCTGTGGGCCACCACAACATTTGGAAAAACCCTTATCTATTTTTAAGTTGATCAAATTCATCAGAAAATATAAACAATAAATAATTGCTTACTTGATTGATTTGAGCATGTTTAATATATTTAAGTCGAATAAGTTCAAAGTGGCCATTGCTTCCTTTCATTTTTGTGTCTGTGGCCCTATCCCCAAAAAGTTTGGACATCCCTGATCTAACATGTTCTAATTGTCCAGATTTCCACACAGATAAATAATTTCCACACTGCCATGCTACAACTGCCATAGCCAGACAAATGTCAAAATACAAGAAATATTGTATCCACTCTTGGCTGTTGCTAGTAGTAACCAATAGCTAGCTGCAACTGAAGAATAGATGGTGCTCTTCTGGCATTATCCACCAGAGCCTGTGAGACAAAGTTAAGGGAAACTATTATAAAATAAATGTCCTCTAGTCCAGTGGTTCGCAACTGGTGGTTATTTGTACTGGTATTTAGAATTTTTCAGAATAGTACTAATGTCTACAAAGTTCCCACATATTGGGTAAGCATCACGTTAGCTCAGCGTTTGGTTAGCTAATGTCATAGCTAGCAATAAGCTTATTTGAAATTACGTGTTCAAATGTAAAGTAGGCTACTTGGACATGTACTTTCAGAGGCAATTAAAAAATGCTTGACCGTTCTTAACTTCTCACAACTTTGCAATGATAGGACATCTATATTGTATGATGATCCAGGTCCCAGAATTGAAGCAGGATTTTAATGACTAAGCAGACAAGGGATTCAAAAACAACGAGAGAGAGAGAGAGAGAGAGAGAGAGAGCTAAAAGTGTGTTCTACTGTAAAAATGTGCTCCCAAACTGTAACCCACCGATTTGTTATAAGAACTTACCTCACATACGAGTCCAGTTGCAGGATACCTTTTTTTTATTTTTTTTTATGAATACAGGACCTCTTTATTCAAAAGAATGAACGCCTTGTGTGCCCATTTAGGGGCGAGGTGAACCGGGAGAGTTGAGGCTCCATGTATTCGTGTGTGTGCGCGCGCCCGTGTGCGCGCGCGTGTGTGTGTGAGAGAGAGAGAGAGAGAGAGAGAGAGAGAGAGAGAGAGAGAGAGAGAGAGAGTGAGAGAGAGAGAGAGAGAGCAAACGTAAACCAAGAGTTTGAGAGGGAGGAGACCAGCAGCAGCAGCAGCTAGACAGTGTGTGTCAGCAATGTGACGGCCACATGGCTTTAGTATAGAGCGTGTTTTGACTGCAACCGCATGTGTGTGTATGAGTGTGTGTTAATACGGAAACCTGATGACAGGAGAGCGGAAACACACAAGGTTAGAAAGCTTCTTTTTGGATCTCAGGTTGTGTTTCATTTTTATAACTTTGTGACAATCAGCAACAGTTTTGACTTCCTTCTGCGTGGTGTCGATTCCAGTGTTCGTCCATCATATTATCTTCATCAGGTAAAATTGACACACAGTTGACACACATGGGATGATAATTTTTGCTGAATACAGAACTTTAGCTTGTTTTTTTCCTCAAGGGAAAAGCGTGTACTCAGTTTATCAGCAGTCCAGACACAACAGTCGAAGCTAACCTTATCTAGAAGAGTCTTCTTGTTGAACCTTGTGAATTTATTGAAATTAAGACGTTATGTATTTACTTGTAAAATTGCAGAATGTTGAAAATAATAGTAACCATTCAAGTTGTCTATTTAAGTGGTCCCAACCACCAAGCCATTTGTTACCAGGTCGCGCAGATTAAACAACAAGGTGTAGAGGAGCATATACATACCAATTGGGAAATGTACCCAGGCACCAGAATCACCTTACCCAAACTCCAACCCCTCTTTGGCGATTAGTTACTAATTGGGAATATACGTTAGCACCCCGCCCCCCTAGGATTAGCAGAAGCCACTGGATGGATGGACAGATGGCTTGAAGTTAGGGACAAAGGTTGTTTCAGTTTATTTTATGTATGTCATGTCTAGAGAAATAACTTTAAAGGTGAAGTCAACCCAACATTTTTTTGGGACAATAATATGTTCTATGCATCCCCACTAGTCTAAATATGGTATTCTGGTTAATACTGTATTGTGTTAGTGAAATAGGAGTTAAGGAGCAAAATCCAGCCGTTTGTATCCATCTCAGGGGGCGGCCATCTTGCCGCTTGCTCTGGACTGAAGATGACATCAATGTTGCTCAGGTCTCAGGTAACAACCAGTCACAGCTTCAGTCCACAGGTGAGCTGTGATTGGTCATTGACTGAGCCCCGAGCAACGTTATCTTTTTTTTTATTTTTATTTTTTTTAACGAGCTCAGTATTGTTCATTCGGTAATGTCATCATCATTGCTCTTTTTTTCTTTTTTTTTGTATGTGGGTGAGTATGTGTATGTGTATGTGCGTGCGTGCGTGCGTGTGTGCGTGCGAGTGTGTGTGTATTCGTTAGTTCACCAAAAACTTATTAAAAAAATATCCCATACGTTCACCTAAACCGAACACCGCCGTCAGGAGACCCGAGGAAGGACCAAAGAAAACTAAGGAAAGTGAAATCCAGCACCGACCAGACACCACCCACCGGGCCACCAACCAGAGTTCTTCACCAACCCCAGAAACATCTAAATTCCAAAAAATCCAAAAAATCAGAGAGACCTCAAGAGACCCCCCCACCCCAACACGGCCCGCGCCCCCGACCCAACGCAGCAGGACGGGGCACTGCAGGACCGCCAGGCACCCCACCGGTCCACAGCCCCCGCTCCCCCCACGACCCCCCCGCCCCCCATCCATCCCCGCCATTCACCCCAACCCAGCCCCAGCCGCCCCCAGGCCCCCAATGGTGCATTAAAATTGGAGGGGAGTTGTAGGGCGAAGATTACCCCACCCCCCCAAAGTGTGTTATGTGCCCTATATGTCTATAATTATGTATTGTGCAAACCTAGTACAGTGAGTTAAGAGGAGCAACCAACATTGATGTTATCTTCAGTCGACAGCAAGTGGCAAAATGGCCGCCCCCTGGATTTTGCTTCATAACTCATATTCCACAAATGTAATATTAATCAGAATGTCATGTTTAGACTCGTGAGGTCACATATAACATATTAATGTTAATAAATGTTTAAGGTTCTCCTTTAAGGAAGTTGAAACTAAAAATATTCTTGTACGTTCTTTACGTTTTGTATACTTCTTATGACCATTATCACAAACGCCTTAACTTGATCTCAACTCCTAAAAGTCTTGGTTTTCACATAATCTTGGTTTGAGGTCATTGTGCACAATACTGCCTCCAGAATGCTTGATACCCCATTGGAACCAAGAAGTGGTGCATAGCACATGATTTAGTGCACTTTTCTGACAGTGATGTCAGAATTTAATTAGTTATTTTCATCTGGTTTTAATATCTGTCGCAAGTAAACTGAGTTCCTCCTCAGTCATGACAGATTTCCACTGCAAGCATTAACCAGTCAATAAATACTTCAGTATTGTTATACCTGGATGGAATGTTAGCAGTCAGGAGGCAAACAAACAGCCAATCATGAGTCTTCCCACAAAAGGTTTTATAAGTAGAGGTAAAGAGGCTCGTACAAGGCTTGAGCAAGGACCTATTTTTCACATTCCTGGCCAAGAACGTGACTGTGTAGCGTTCCCAGACTCTAGCAACTCTCCAACTGCTGATAATAAATGACTTGTTACGTGACTTCATTTTGTTACAAGCATGATTAAGCCAGTACACTGGCACTCTATAAACCACAACTCCCTGTGTCGGTTCGTAGTGCCCCTTTGGTTGCTTGGACACTTCTGCTGGTCACAGCAATTTACACCTTCACTGGGATCAGTTTTTTATTGAGTGTAACGTCCATATCCAAGTGAAATATATGGAGGAAATGAGCCAAACCTTGTTGTGGCATCTTGTATTGCTGGTGGAAGGAAGTTTTAGGTTTTAAGGTTACTGACGTCTGTATGTAAAGACATCCATCCATTTGCTATTGAATATGTTGTGGTCTGTGTATGGACTTGTCACCCTCATGTCAGTAAGTGTTTTGTTAATGAGCTCATCTCACAAGCAACACGTTTAATAGAATATAATGTTAATTTTCTTGCAGACTTTGTTTTCCCGTACTCCCTTATATCCGTGTTCCCACCACAATGTCTTCAGAAAGTGTTTGGCCGAGCACTTCCCCCCAACACCAAAATAATCACTCCCAGACACTTCACCTCATATTATGCTCATCTGCAGATTTGCTCATCCATTTAACAATAATTTCTGGAGTGGGGAATCGTCTTGTTTTCCTCTAGCATTCTGCCTGTCGTCCTCCTTCAACATCAAATCTCTTATACTGCTGGTCTCAAACTCAACACTAAGAAAATGACTTAAAAAAGCTGTCAGAACAGTCAGAAGTATCTGAGTTCGAATCTTGGCTTGGGCCTTTTTGTGTGGAATTAACATGTTCTCCATGTACTTTGATTTCCACTAACATGTATGTTACTTTATCCAAGACTCTAAATGAGTGGTTTCTAAATTGTCCATAAGTGTAAGATGAAGTGTGAATATTAGTTTTTTTATACAGTATGTGCCCTTTGATTGAATGGTGACCGGTTCAGATTCCTGATAGCTCGGTTAGAGAGCAATCATAGGTAACAAGGATGGTACAGAAAACGGATGGATAACAGGATTAAGTTTAAGATTAACTATTGGAATCTATTTTTGTGACTGGTGTAAATCCTGCAAAACGCATAGTGTATCACTGCACAAAGACAAATTAGACAGGATGCTGATATTTCACAGATGAACACAGGCTGTTGGATCTGTGAGAGTGAGGGCTGCACCACTTTGGGAGTGCATGGTCACAGTCAACTTCAATCATTGCAAATTAAAATATCTCCTTTTATTTACTTAATTCATATTCCGCAACTGTGGGGCCACATAGAACATATTATTGTAAAGAATATTTTTTATTTGACTTCCCTTTTAAAGAGCTATACCATTTAAGAAAAAGTTTTTCCCTTTTCTGTTTGTAAACGACCATTCAAAACGGACTCCTCCCATGCCCCACCCCAAAAGAAAATGGCATTCGCCTATTGGCTTAGCTTCACCTATTGCACCTATTGCACGGTGTAAATATAAGTTTGATGCTGAGCTACCCTTGTCAATGTGACTTAGCAGCCTAGCATGTCGCTAAATTAGCAAGCAACATTTTCTATGTTTGGCACTTACCTTACAAGGAGGCCAACTCTGCGTCGCTCTTCAGCCCAAGCTGCTCCTTCAAAGCTGGGAAGGGGGTAATTGCCAAGGCAATATTCACTCTTGTTTTCCATTGTTTTCCATCTGTTGCACGTTTTGTAGTGGAATACTCCCTCTTTTTGGTGCTGTCCGCCATTAGTGAACTATCGCTGACACTTTTTTAAATTTATTTAAATTTATTTTTTTGCTATCACTGGAGCCTCTCTACACATATGCAACAGTCCTGCCTGCCTACAGTGACACACCCTCTGCTCTGGGATTAGCTGGAGGGGTGGTAATCATTGATTTTTGCCCAGAAACGGGTTAGGGTTAGGCTTATGGCAAAAGCACAACAAAATGGCAATAATACAGGTCGTGGGGGCGGGAGGGAGGTTGAGACACATTACATCACACATTAACAGAAGCCCAGAGGTGTTGATTGAGACGGTGTACCATCAGATCAGCATACCCATATAGTAAACTCTATCTGTAGACTCTCCATAAACTCAACCTAACACACAACCTGTTCTTACTGTGCATTACCTGTTCCCTACAGCGCATGCACAGAACTGGAAGGCATGCTATTCCGACGGGTTTGCTGTTTTGTTGAGACACTGGATTTCATGTTTATACATCCAGTGTTTATTTCTGAGTGGAAAACTTTGGTCTATTCCTGTAAGAATTGGCCATAACCATTCATTTTGCTTAACCATGTTGTCACTCAAAATGCATACGACAGACACACAGCAAATGACTCCAACCGCCCCATTACTTTATTGAACATTTTGATCATGCAACTGGCTCTTAATACTGTATTGAGTATGAAGTTGAAACGAGGCACGAACCAGAATAAGAAAACTTCATTAGTTACTAGGTGTTTCCTCAAGATGGGCATTGCGCTCTGAGTGACAACGCACGAATATGATGTCAACTTTATTTTGAGACATGAGTGAAGTGTTTAGGTGTGGTTTTTATCTATGAGGCAGGAAGTGGTGAAAACAGAACAAGTGAGTCTCCATCCTGATATTCCTTTAAAGATGTATTGAGTAAGTTTTTCCAGGTGCTGATGAATGTCCACCGAGTGTCTTTTGGGCTGAATGTCAAGACACAGAGAGGAGTCTGTGAGCATGTGTGCTCCTTGGATCACTTTCCATGACTCAAAAGGATATCCCACGCTGCCTCCCTCTCAGCATTGTTTCCACCGCCCTTCTCTTGCTCCCACCTCTGCTCCATTCCCTCCCTTCTTTCATATAGTTTACTGCCAACAATGTTCAATCCTGCATCTGACAAAGCTGGACGGACTCTACACACAGCTAAATATGGATACTGGGTGGGTGAACTAACTCCAGGATGAGCTTAAAGCTGAGAAAAGAGGGATATGGGTAAGTGAAAGATGACAAGCAAGTGGAGTTTTTTTCGCTATGCGGGAAAGCTGTTCTGATCTCATCGTAGGACTATTAGTCAGTTAAGCTTACATGCTTGAATGATAAAACTTCAATGAATTCAGACAAGAGTATGTCATATTTAGTCAGTCGTTGTTGCATCAATAAAATTGAAATCTAGACCTGTTACTCGAGCAGTCATAGCCATGTCATTTAACAAGTGAAACAGCAGCGACAGACTACTATAATTGTGATCTTAAAAATTAATGTGTTTTATGACCTCACATCACATTGATAATCTAAGGACTGTTTCACCTTATGGTGGTTTAAGTGTGGTCCAGAATGCTTTGCTCTGACATTCGGACAGGATTACTGCTGGTCAAGGAGCTTATCCCCAAGAATACTGTAGATCAGTGGTTCTCAACCGCGGTCCTCGAGTACCCCCTATCCAGCCTGTTTTCCATGTCTCCCGCAAGCAACACAGGTGTTTCAAACGATCAGCTCATCAGCAAGCTCTGCATGAAGCCTGATAACGGATCCTCAGCTGTGTTAGATGTGGAGACATGGAAAACAGGCTGGATAGGGGTACTCGAGGACCGCGGTTGAGAACCAGTGCTGTAGATAATGTATGTATGCATGAGATTACCTGTAATAGTATAGCAATGCTTTACAGAAAATAAGTTAATTATAAGTGAAAGTGAAGTTTAAAAATACTAATAATCACAGCATCTCAATCGGGTTGAGGTCAAGACTCTGACTGGGCCACTCCAGAAGGTGTATTGTCTTCAGTTGAAATCATTCTGTTGTTGATTTACTTTTGTTCTTCATTTGGCCAACATTTCTAAGTCAAAAACATTAAAGGGATACTTGACTAAATGCGCCATTTTCAGCAGCAAAAAGTTAATAGATTGTCCAGAATGAATTTGGTAACTTCATTATTTTTCTTGTACAATTAACAACTTTAAAAACTAGTTTTTCCATTTGCTGTCAACTGAAGATGACATCATCTGTGCTGAGGAAGCCATAATTGGTCTTTACCTACTTCCTAAGCACAAATGACGTCATCTTCACAAAATATTATGTTTTTACTGCTAAAGTGGCTAAACGAGTCAAGTATCCCTTTAAAGTACCTGACACAGTTGGGATTAGGTTTTGATGGTGGTGTGCAATTTTGGTTTCAGTTGCTTGTCTGCTGAATATCCAGGTGCTCGTTTACAAACTTCAAACCTATTGTGATGTTTCTTTTGGACAACAGCGACTTCTTCAGTGCTGTCCTCTTATGACATTCATTGTGGGTTCTCATACTGAATATATTGTATCATAAAATGGTTCGAAATCGGTGATTGATTGTGAAAGATGATTAAAAAAAAGGGGGGGGGGTTCCGCGTACTTCTGATACTGGGTACTATGAACTTGGTCTAGGGAAAAACAACACACCAACACACTAGTTGTCATGGTAACACTGTATGAGCATATAAACAATGTGTGAGCATGACACATTTCCTGATATTTTACAACTGTTTCTACCTCATGAGAGCAGAGGTGGGAAAAGAAAGATTGAGTCATGGCACTAGCTCAGCGTTAAGTCAACGTTGACGTTTTGCTATGTTGAAATGCAGATGAAGTCATTTGAGTTTTTACAGTAAAATTTGATTTATCATTGAGCCAATCAGGTCTCATTTCTTCTTTCTCTGAGACCACAATGTGCTAATGATTGACCTTCTGCTTGTTTCACATGAGCTAACAGATTCTTTCACAGCTTTAAAGATCAAGTCAAACACACACCCCTCCAATTATTATTAATTTTTTTGTTTTGTTTACGATAATATGTTATATGCAGCCCCACTGGTCTAAATATGGTATTATCATTAATATTGCATTAATGGAATGTGAGTTAAGCAGCAAAATCCAGCTTTTTTTATCCATCTCAAGGGGCGGACATTTTGCCACTTGCTGTCGACTGAAGATGACATCAATGTTGCTCAGGTCTCAGGTAATAACCAATCACAGCACAGCTTCAGAAAACAGGTGAGCTGTGATTGGTGGTTGTCCGAGCACTGAGCAACATTGATGTCATCCTTAGTCGACATCAAGTGGCAAACTGGCCGCCCGCTGAAATGGATAAAAACGGCTGGATTTTGCTTCATAACTCAAAAATGTAATTGTCAAGAAATGTTTAAGGTTGACTTCCACTTTAATGACAAGCAGGCAAAAACAGCTCTCTACCTACCAATGACATGTATTCACGTGAGAAAGGTCTTCTGTAACACATGGTCGTTTTCAGCTCACTAAACTCATCCCTTTCACTTGGTGGCAAAGGTGATAGCCTACAGGATAATAATTTTTTTTACCCTTCACTATTGAGAACTTTGCATAACTGGACTATATAAATTGTTGTATTTGGAATATGTATATTATTTGTGTAGGAGCTTATCTGCAGCCTTGTTTTGTCCCCTCTCTCCTTCCTCATGTCTCCTTTTTGTTTCATCCAAGAAACTCGGGGCACTAATTAGCAGTCCGCCAGGCTTCCCGTTCTGTCTCCCTCTGTTGGTTATTGTCACATTTTGTGTTTCTTGGACGGGTTGAGACTGTGAAGACGAATCCTTTGTGTGATTAACTTTTTACATACTTGGCCAATAAATCTGATTCTGATTCTTCTATGTGTGTACATGCGGTGTACGTGTGTGTTTGAGACATTACAGCTGGTGTGTTAACTGTTGATAGTGGCAACCCTCCCATGGATGTCATGAATCTGTGTTTACTCCTTTTACGGGCGTTAGGTAAGAAAAGAGAACAAAGTTTGTTCTCCTCACTTTCTTACATTCTTTATTGCAAGTAATCCCACTGATTAACCTATGCTAAATGACTGTTAGTGTGATGTCTTTTAGTTTTGTTTTTCCCCAAATGTAAATGTTGGGAAAATGTGACCATTAAACCAACAATGACGACATCCATCCATCCATCCATCCATCCGTCCATCCGTCCATCCATCATCCATCCATCTATCCATCCATCCATCCATCCATCCATCCATCCATCCATCCATCCATTTTCTATACTGTTCATCCTCACATATAGGGTTGTCGTTGAGTTGGAGCTTATCCCAGCTGACTTTGGGTGAAAAGTAGGGTGCATCCTGGATTGGTTGCGAGCCATTTGCAGGGCAAATATACAGTAGTTATAAACTATTCAAACTTACTTTCACACCTTTAGAGTCTTCAATCTACCAAACAAGCATGTTAGTAACCATTTGACATACGCTAAGAGTACAGTATGACATGTGGCGTCCGTGGCTCACTGTGTAGACGGTCGTCCAGTAACCAGAAGGTCGGCTGCTCGATCCCCGCTCTTCCCAAGTCATGTGTCGTTGTGTCCTTGGGGAAGGCACTTCACGCACATTTCCTCCAGTGCTACTCACACTGGTGTATGGAAGGTGCAAATGTTTGGTGGTGGTCGGAGGGGCCGTAGGCGCACACTGGCAGCCACGATTCTGTCAGCCTGCCCCAGGGCAGCTGTGGCTACTCAAGTAGCTTACTGCCACCACAGTGTGAATGTGTGAGTGCATGAATAATGCAACCACTGTGAAGTGTCTTTGAGTGTCCAAAAAAAGCGCTGTAAAAATCTACTGCATTAATATTAGTAAGAGCATCTGAGCACAAAATCTAAAATGACAGTTGTTATCTTTTTTTGCTGAAAGGGACAAAGCTTTAAAAAAAAAAATGGAATAAAAGTTGAGCCCACTTGTGTAACCACAGAGACGAGACGGACACTGACCTCAAACTGTGTCACTGACAGGAAATTAGTCCTTGGCGGTGCTCGCCAAACAGGAAGTCTACATATAGTGACAGTCATATTCTTCCTTTCTGTCACACTCCATCCTGTGTATCAGTCTTTGGATACCAAACAAGGAAGTTGAATTCCTAAATAAATACAACGTTAGCCTAATGGCATAAAGGCATTTTTGAACATATTTCGGAAAACAGGCAAAATGACAACAAATCCAATAAGGAAGAGGAGTTGAATTGTTTTGATTTTACCCATGACCTGGATGACTAAGAATCTGCTTAACGAAAATAATAAAATAAAATAAATTTGCAAGCATGTTGATATTGTTTTTATTGCTATCATGACAGTTAGTTGAGAATGACGATTATGTTTTTAACTATAAACTAAAGACATTAAAAAAGATGTACATGTGTACAAAAAATGTAATCATGATGCCAATGGGATATTTATAACCACATACACATACATTTAAATATTTGTTGCTGTGCAAATCAATGGTTCAATGGAAATGATAGCTTTGAACTTGGATTTTTTTTCACATGCTGTCCATCACCTTGTGGTTAGCATGCCTATTTCACAATTCTGAGGTTCTGCTTTCAAATCTCTCCTCTGGCCTTCCCATGTGTGTTCCTATGTTCTGCGCAGCAATGACTGTGAAGCTAAGGTTGAACATTTTTAATGTTTCTCCGTGAAAACTAACAAGTGTCAATATGTGAGATGATATCCAAGTCGGCATCATCATGAATCTGCTCACCAATCGCATGTGGAGGTGATGGGACGTGAAAGCCGAAGCTGGTCGCCCCATTAAACAGAGCAGACTTGGAAGCTCTAAATCAGTTGTTGTGATTCAGTTTCAACTTTAATGCTACAATTTCTGCTTAAAATCACACAGCGTGATTTATTTTCAAAGAAGCTCCTCAGTGATGTTTGTTTATGGTTATTTTAGCTGTGTATTTAGCTTGGGTGCTTACTTAAAAAAGATGTGTGCAGTACGGCAAAGACACAGAAGTGGCCATTTTTCAAAATAAAATAGTGGGCAGAAGTGCTACATGTAAATGAAATATTTTCCTCATTTCTTTGTGGCCTTGCACTATAAAATGCACGGTCCGGTAACTGGGCCGCGACCTGGTGGTTGAGGACTCCTGCTCTCACGATTATTCTATAATTGGCTTGTATTCATGTATTGTTTGTGTGACATGTCCTTATTCTACAGTAGGCGTGTCAACTTTAACTTGAGAGTTCAGTAGTCATAGCTTACAAAAGACAGGTTGCCACAAGAGTGGATGGCTCTGACCAAAGCTATTCATAAAATTCTTAAATGCTATTATTCATCTTTGGCTTTGTTGTTCTGTGCTGTAATGGAGAGCATTTATGGCTTTCATGCCCAAACCTCGTTTCACATCTTTTGTTCTGCCACTAAAATTAAAACAATCTAAATCCAATCCTACTTTTAGAAGATCAGTCTCATATTTTATTTTTAATTTCCTGGGTCCATACAGAGTAATGATTTGATTTGATCGTTTTTTTTATAATATCTATCAACAACAAGGCAGTGTGTGTGTGTGTGTGTGCGTGTATTGGAAAAAAACGACCAATCCATTCATTAGACTTTTTTTTGTTTTGTTCATTTTTTCTTTCAGACAATCATAGAGACAATTTACAACATTCACTTTTCACATACAATTATACCCGAAAAGAAAAAGGGCTGACGGGATGAAGCCGAAGTTCATTAATTCCCGTTCCCAGGATGCAATAGGACGCAGATAATCAAAGTGGTAATTCGTCACATATCTAGTTGTGTGGATTATCAAGTTGTTGATTGATGCAAAAGTTCGTCTTCCCAATAGTTTTTGTTGATCAAAACGTTGATTTGTTCTCTTGTTGATCAGTTTGGTCCAGTAGCATTGGATAGCTGAGGATAAATGGCAGCCCGCATTCACCCTCACCTCAGTTTCTTCCACGTCTCGATTTCTGTTCATCGCTGCGTTCCGACGAGCAATCATCTCCAAGCTGTTCAGCTTTGTAGTCAAGTTCATTGCCATTCTGTTTGTGGCGATGTTGGATGGCGTTCTTCACCTGTGACATGTCGTCCGATCCCTAGCAGAAGCATCCCAGCCACCAGCGTGATGAACAGGTAGATGTCTTTGGCTTCGAGTGAGGCTAGACACAGCGGCCGCCATTTTCCCCAGCTATCTTCTGCAAATGCAGACATGAAAGTTCCACCCGGACATAAGCGTTGACCAGGTCCAGTTCTCATTGTTGAGCAGATCTTGCCCAGAGCACTTAAAGACCAGTTCACTCGCTCCATGTTGTTTTACAGGCTAGAATCAGTACTTATTTCAGCAATTAGGAGATTCAGAAGTAGTTGCTTTTCGAAGGCGTAACAGCTCCCAAGTAACTATCAGTCCTTGAGCAAAGATATCAGGTTCAGCTATGTTTACATTTATTTATTTTTTAACAACACCAAGCCTTGTTTACAGTTCAGGGTTTCACCCAGATTTTGTTTTCTGTTACGCCACATTAATCTTTAACAAGCGAGAAATTAGAATTTTGGGTGTTTCCGGTGAGTATGACCAATTCTTGAGGGTGTTTGTTGTATGGTTAAGATCAAAATATCGGTGGGATTTTTTTCCCGTGTGTTTGCGAGTGGGTATATCTGTGTGGGCAAGTGTTATGGGGCTGATTGTGAGCGATAACAGATAGCATAGCCCTGAATGAATTGTTGAAATAGTTTGTTGTTATAATAAACAGTGTTGCCAAACTTACCATGAAAAAGTACTCTACAGATTACTTGATTTTAAGTAACTAAGTTAGATTACAAATGTCTTTATTAGTTACATTCAACAGATGGAGATAAAACAAGCAACTGGTTTTGCCAATACTTAAAGTGTGTTTTTAATAGTGATGATTCTGTTTTAATTAAAGATAAAATTCTTCTTGACTTAACATAAGCAATAATTGTTTTTTTTTTAAAATTGTCTATATGGATTTCACTTATCATCAACTGTGCCATTTTTTTAAGGCAGTATGTACTAGTCCGACATATTTAACTTAATATTTTCATGGGAAAACTTCACATTTATCATCATATTATCTTTCTCTTTAAGTGAACGTGCTGCGATCTATTATGTTTTAAAAATATATATATATTTAATGTATTGGTAGTGTTTTGAAGCTAGATAACACTTTGTCAGCAGCACAGAGTGTCCATTTCAGACCCGTAGATGATTGCAGTGGACATGACATATTAAAAAAAACGCATAATTTGGATGATGTCAACACTTCTGGTTCATGATTGGATCCTAGCTAACCAATTACAATCGCAAGTTGATTTGCACGATGATCATGTTGAAAATGTTACATTTAAGCTTGGTAAGATTACAACACATTACAGCCATACTATCCTGGCGGCCATTATAACAAATATAAACATCAGATAACCCCAATTTTTTTCAATGTTGTCAATGTGGGAAAATCAGTAAAAAAAAGAAAGAAAAAAAGTCCAGCAGAATAAATGCGGGTCTGAAGGGGTTAATATTTTCACACAAACTCAATATAGTAATAAAACAATTCTCTTTCCTTCCTCCATTGTTATTTTTCATGTGGCCGAATCGTGACACGTCACAGCACATACGTGACGTCACCATACCAGACGGGAGTGCTAAATTGTGATGTCCTAGAATGCTTCACTTCAAGATGTAAACACTATAGTTTCCTTTTCTTATTTATTTTATGAATGTACAGTTGCTTGTTGTGTGGCTTTATCTATCAAGGGGGTCTCTTTCTGTATTTTATTGTTCGTTAATTTGTCTTGTTCCATGTACTCGTACTTGAGGGAGCAGCGCCATTGAAAAATGTGATCCTTATCCTTAAGGTTGTCAAATGGTACTCACCGCTGCCTACAAGAGACAGTTAATGGCATTACCGCTTGATAGCAAATGGTATGTGTCCACAATATTTCCGTGAGCTGCTTGTCAGCACAGTTAATTGTTAACCAGCAGCAAATTGTGAAAAAAAAAATTGTGGTGAATAAACTGTAGTCAGATTAGAGAAGCAACACATTAGATTTGTCGTTATGGTAAAATCTGGATGTGCTACTTTGTAACGTGTTACCAGCATGACTGTAAATGATAAAGATCCTCAGATAACGTGCATAATCGTATCCTATCCTGTCCCAATCCTCAATATAACTGGAAATGTACTTTATATAGTAGAAGTGTGTGGGCACCACATCTACCCTCACGTGTCACGTGTGATTATGTAGATTCACCCTTAGACCGATGTTTACTGCATTTCTGTGGTTATTTTCTAAAAACAACGTACCATTTTTGGAAGAGAAATCTTCCACTGTTGGTTTTCTAAACGCAGTGTCGAGTCATGTGATGTTCAAGAAGGCCACCAAAAATGTGTCTCGAATGACACATTTTTGTGGTAAGACACAAGAGTTCTGCTTGTCCCTCATCATCCATTCCAGTGGTAATTTATTTGTTTGTCTCTGTTTTGTTCACAGGCGTCTTCTTCTCCTGAATTTATACACATTTGCAGCGCAAGCATTGAGTCCAAAACAACTCACATTTACAGTTTGTGTGCTTTTAATGCTTCAGATTTTAGATCTCATCTTTCTTCTGGGTAGAATTTTTAACAGCTTTTAATTAACGCATCTAGGCAGTGACTATGTTACTTAAGTTTACATTTTATCTTTCATTTTTCTTAATCATGCTTGCATCCTGTTATTTTTTAACAGCACGTTACGGTTCACTACATCTGCTGATAAGGACAAGGACTTTGGTTAAGGATTTGTTCACCAGCTTGTTTCAGTTAAATGAGACTATTGTGAGCAGTGTTAAGCATGTTACCTTAAAAAAGTAATTAGTTATATTTACAAATTACTTATTCTAAAAACTAATTCAGTTAGCAACAGAGTTACTGCATTGTAAAAGTAAGTAGTTACTCTAGAAACTAACTAAAGAAAAGTAACAACTGATTTGCATTTCCTGGCTAACCGCCAATCAGAGGGATTGTCGCCAATATCAATTTGCATACAAAGCAAAATGACAGAAAATTGTCTTAAAACTTAACCATTTTAATCACTGCTTTTTACTTTAAAAGAACACACCACTTATAACTAATTTTCCAGGATTTGATTAGTGCAAATGTGCAAATGCAAATATCTCTGGCATTTTATTCCAGTTTATTTTACCAGTTAACTTGCTAAACTAAAATGCATTAATAGCTTATTATGACCGTTTGCCACTGCAGTTGAGTATCAAAATAAGAACATACAATGGGCAACGCCATTATCCTGGTCACGTGATCATGATGACGTATCCGGTGCGTAAACGACAGGGGGCCAAATCCACTAATGCTCCATATATGCACCCACAGCTTGCTCCCTGTTAACGTCCTATTCACTAACAATAATGCTCTAATGATATACCAGCGCAAACACGGCCATTAAGCTGTAGTGAGTGGGGAGGATGATGACGACATTATTCATTCATTTATATAATGTCCATAAAATACAAATTATTGGTGCGTCTATGGGGGACCAAAACTGCCAAAATTTAAAATAAATAAATGACTAAATAAATAAATAAATGAATAAAAGTGAAATTAAAAACGGATATAAAAAAATGTAATAAAAAAATTAAATGCAAAAAAATAAATATAAATGGAAATACAAATAACAAAATAAATAAACTAATAAAAGTAAATACAAAAATAAAAACGAAACTAAAAAAATAAAAATATAAAAATAAATACCAAAATAGAAATATAATTAAATATAAATCAATAAATAAAAACGTTTTGCCCTCACATTTATTTATTTCATGCTGCAGACGCTCTGTCAGGACGAAATGTTATTCAAATGAGGGAGCGATCGATCCTAAGCGTGTCTTGGGTTGAGCTCCGCCGTTGCGTTTGTCTATGAAAAACATCTCATCAAAGGCAACCAGCATGAATAGTGCAAAGTGCCTGTAAAGACTGTAGTCTGACTGTAGTGCTGCATTCATGTAGTATCAGCTGTAGCCACAGTATCAGCCCGTCTACATATTTGGCAGTGCATCCTCCTTCTTTCCTTCCCTTTCTTTTTCTCCTCTGCATTCCAGCTAAATGCTGAGCCTCCCCCTTGCTTTCATAATCCAAATTTGAAAAGTTTTCCCCTCATGCATGAGAGGAGAAACAGGCCTAGTCTGCAAACAATGGGAGGCTTTCTGGACTGGCATGAGAGCAGAGATGAAGTGAGAGAGAAAGGGAAAGAAAAGAATGTAGTGATGGAGGGTTTCTGAGCGAGAGACAAGCTGTTGAAGTCAACTCCCACAGCCAACAGCTTTGGTGTGGTGGGAACAAACCTCCCACATAGCACTAAATTGATGATTGCCTGCTTTGTTATTAATCTACACCATTATGACTTGCAAAACGAGCAGATCTTTTTTTGCCGTTGTTGTGACATAGATTTGCTGCTCAAGTACATGCTCATTTGGTTGTTGCTACTGTACATGCTGTGTCTAAATGGTGTGCAAAAAATTCATGTTTCGGGTTCAAGCAAGCAAGACACAAGCAGTAATTATGCACATTTTGTGTTTTACAACAATTAGCTGTATTTATCCTTTTAAATGTACCTAAGGATGGCTTTAAGAGTGAAACTTGCAAGTTGTTGTCCAAATGTACATGAGTGATGCTTGCCACTTTCATCAAAGGGACCAATTGAGCAAATAATTTCAGCCACTTTATTCTTGGTTTTTATTTATGGTGCTGCTTTATTGAAAATCTTACGCCCAGAGCTAATTTAAGAATGAAATTATTGCAAAAATAAATAAAAATCCTGAAAAAAAGCATCCTTGCCATTCCATTTCCAACCCAAATTATCTTACAAACCCAATAAAAGGACATTAAGGAATGGGACCTTTGATGACATTTTAATTATTTTATTTTATTTTATTAGTTTAAAAAAATAATAATTCTTCCTTCAACAAATTTCATTGAAGTAGCATTCAAGTGACTAATTGTCATGGTTTATCTTTTGTTTCTCAGCATCCATTTGCAATTTTTATAGTACAGTAGAATATAGACATAGAATAACCCGAAATGGAAAAAGCCATAATGTATCCCACAACTACAAATAAAATTTTAAACAAGTTTTATTTTTTATTTTTTTAACAGTAACACAATAACATACAAAAAAAAAAACTGTGACTAACTCCAAGACCAAAAACAATGTTTTTTCCTTTGGAGTTAGGAGATTCCAGATGACATGAGCGATATACTAGAACATAGCAGGAGCTGCATGGCTCAAGGAGTAGATCGGCTGTCTCCCAAGTTGGAGGTCGTGAGTTTGTTCCTCAACCCCTGAGTGACTTTAATTCATTTATTTTTTCAATTCTTTATTTTACTCTCTTCCAAGTGTAAATATTACTCTAAAACTGAGTTTATTTGATCCCACTCTAAATTGAGTCAAATTTACTCTACAGAATTTACTGTACAGGAATTACAATAATAAAGAAATCCCACAATGTACAATCCCAAACAGCCACAAGTCGACCACGAAATGTACAACTATACTGGGATAGGCTCTGGCCCATTTGGGACCAAATAAGAACATGTGCTACTGCTTCACCTGGGAATAGCCAGATTGATATTGTGATTCACTCATTGGGAGTTCTCCACAATATCAATCTGGGACTGCTCCACGATGTATTGCTCGGGAAAGGCGGGACATTCTGTACAATACGTTGAGCTGATTGGACGATGCGGCACTGTGCTCTTTTTTTTCTTTTTTCTGGAGAGCTCAGTATTGTTCATTCGGTAATTTTACAGATTTGACATGTCATCGTCATTGCTCTCTTTTATTTTTATTTTTATTTTTTTGTATGTGGTTGAGTATGTGCATGTGTGTGTGTGTGGGTGTGCATGTTTGCGTGCGTGTGAGTGTGTATTTATTAGTTCACCTAAAACCTATTAAAAATCCCATACCGTTCACCTAAACCGAATACTTCAGAATCCAGCTAGAGTCGTGAGGTTGTCAGGAGACCCGAGGAAGGATCAAAGAAAAGAAAGGAAAGTGAAATCTAGCACCGACCAGACATTACCTACTACCCACCGGGTTACCAACCAGAGTCTTTCACCAACCCCAGAAACATCTAAATTCCAACAAATTAGGGAGACCTCAAGAGACCAAAGGAGAGACTGAGGAAAGGAAGGAAGGAAGGACAGACGAAGCAGAGTGAGATCCACAGACACCAGCCTCCACCGATTCAACGACCAGAGGAAGAAGCAGATTGTGTTTGAATTTCGATAGATGCTGGTGTGGTGGATCTGGCATGCATGAAAACCTCTACCAAAGAGGGGAGCCGTCGACCCCGGCCGGGACAGAGCAAGCACAACCCCCCAGGGGCCCCCAGGCGCCAAGGGACAACCCCTGGGCCCCGCAGGGGCCACCGGCCGGAGAGCAAACCCAGGAGCCAGGAGCGCCCCCACCCCAACACGTCCCACGCCCCCAACCCAAAGCAGCAGGACGGGGCATGGCAGGCCCGCCAGGCACCCCACCGGTCCACAGCCCCCGCTTCCCCCACGGCCCCCCCACCCTCCATCCACCCCAACCCAGCCCCCCTTTGTTTGTTTTGACCAATCACGGCAACGGATGAAAATGTCGTCTTACCAGCTAAAAATACACGAAGTGCCTCTCTCTGTTCAACATTCAACAAGGAAACGGTGAGTAAAACTGCGAGAACAGAATTAATTGCAGCGTCCATTCGTCCCTGTTAGGTTTGTTTGTTTCCCCCCGGTGTCGCTCTGTGATTGGTGATCAGTGGAAATCAATGGGCTCGGTACAAGCTGTATTCTCGTGAGTTTGTGAACTCACAAATACCGTGAGAATTCAGCTTGCAGAGCAAGGTTAGTTGCCGCTCGCTGCTCCTAAATTGTTCTTGTTTTCGGTGTCGGCTACGGCCGTTTGTTCAAGACAAATAAAAAGGGTGATGATCTCAAACAATGTTTGCTGGCGGCATTCTAGCAAGACGTCGCAATATGAAGAAATAATGGTGTGATTTTGTTTGATTGATGGCCGGTCTTACCTGCAACAGCCATCACAGCCTTACTGAAAATAAGGTAAGCCTACGCTGGCTTATATGCGACAAATACGTCAATGTTGGCGTGCAAGAGTCATGTACATTTTTCAAAGTGAAGCTGAAGTGAAGTTTTTTGGTTTGGTATTGTGTATGAAGGCAAGACATGTCTGTATAACATGTACGTAGTTGTAAATAAGGAGTTCCGAGTTCTGGCGCACAAGACCAGCGTATGACAAGTGAGGAGGGACATACTACAAACTACATTAGTGTCAGCAACTAAAGAGCCACTTGAAAAAAGAAACCTCAAGAGCCACATATGGTTTGGGCATCTAAAATGAGGTTGGATTTTGCTTTCCTTTTTTCTTTTTAATTCTGCTGCAGACACCGTTCAAACTGGTGGCCCGTTCTAAACGATGTCAGCACATTCGCCATATTGGATGTGGCAGTTGTATTGGCCATTAAATGGGCAAATAATTAGTAAGATTGAGTTAGAAGGGGATAATGTAATCAATGGTACCTGTTCCTTGTTAATCCAATCAGTTGTGGCGTGATGATACATCTCCAAGGAGAAAGTGAACAAGGCATCTTTACAAATAGCTTCATTTTGCCTCATCCAATATGGCTGTTGCGTCAACGTACTCACGACGGCGTTGCCATCTATGGTATGTGTATGTAATGTAAATGCTGATAAAACTGGTCAGCGGGCGCCATTCAGTGGATGAATGCACGGCAGTACTATGTGAATTTATCCAAATATATAGGGCAAGTTAATGCTGTCTGTAGGGTATTCATAATATTTGGCATAATAATAATGCCCCCCTCATACATTTCATGTGCCTGGGCTCTGGCGACGGGTCTGATTAGACAGCTTGGGTTATTTTGTTTATTAATTCACCCCTCCATCTTCATACTTTTACATGTCCATCACATCATTTATGAATGCATCCCACTCTTTCTTTGTGTATCTCTCTCTTTCTTTGTGTATCTCTCTCTCTCTCTCTCTCTCTCTCTCTCTCTCTCTCTCTCTCTCTCTCCACGCACGCGCGTGGGCCCATATGTCACTTTCTTCCTGTCGCCTTTGAAGCTTCCAGCCAGGAATGTAGATTGTCTTTAGTAAAGTGGAGCAAGCAGCAACAGGTCCACCTCCTGAGAGTTTGAGGATACTGCTATGCTAGCCGTTTGAGACAAAGAAGAGGCATTTCCAACAAACAGACAATCTCTGCTTCATGAGAAAGGAGCAGCGTTGCTGAATTTGCCCTGCCTTTATTTTGTGTCCGGTTTAATCGAGGTCACACTGACAGGATTGAGCCGGCAACAGGTCAACCATGGTGACTTTGCATTTGCTGGACAATTGGAATAAGGTAATTATCACCGTTTGACTAGAAGACTATATTAGGACCACATGTAACCTGAGGGCTTCCATGATCCTCCTCTTTTCTGGTTCATTATTGCATGAAGTAGTTGAATTATGAAACTCTTTCAACCTGTTTTGTGATTGGCTGTTCAGTGCTGACTCAACAGACTATTGGGTCTGTCTGCAGAGGAAATATGTTGATGTTACAGCAGGGTTTCGTTATCTGGAGGGCAGGGAACATTAGAAACATACTTTCCTACTCTGCTGCATATCATTTCAGGCATGCAAATACTGTACTCCCATTCCCTGTTTGTATCAATCATGTCTTTTCTAACCTTGACTTTGGCTTCCACCACAAATCACTTAAATGTTTTCTCACATATAATCCGCTCTAAACAGAATCGCACCACTTAACATGAATATTAATGGCCACTTCTTATATGTTGACATTGTGGAAATAGAGTGATGGCGCAAAAGGGATTTTTGTACAGTGAGTCCGTTTTTGTGTTTTCGTTGTAGCTTAGAGCCAAAAGAGCAGGCCAAGGTGGCTGATTTCCAATGTGTGACCTAGCGCAAGGGATTTAAATGAGTCTACGTGTTACCTCCTCAGTGGCCTGCATGCAGCTAAATACCCTCTACCATATGGAGCGTGCGTGTGTGTCCTGTCAGCATGAATCACATCTTAAGAGGTCAAGCAAGAAGTACAAATCTCTCTTAAACTCTTAAATAATAGCAATGGGACACATGAAAACAATTTAATCAGCACTGCACACTATTCTTAGTTCACTTTTTGCACTAAATGGACACTTCATGAAGGCTGAAATGTAAAATAGAAAAATGGAAGTGGAATGTTAGTGATATGTAAGGATATTGATGTGAAGTGATATTCAATGAAATTAGTGTTTTTCTAATGTGTCACTGGGAGTGAATGAGGATTTTTATTTTTATTTTATTTTTTGTATAGCGTGGAAATGTTGTCATGTTGAAAATCGTTCCCAATGTGAATGGAATGAGCTTAACATTAGGATTTGAATACGAATGATGCAAATCTGCGTTGTTTAATGTCCTGTTTTGTTAAATATGAATAAATACCAGTAGGTATTTTTATATGAGAAATTTAATGGTCAAGTTGTTGAATATGTTTTTTTGTGCATAGGAATTTTTGGCATGTTGAAAATCCTTCCCAAGGTGAATTGAATGAGATGAATGTTTTGTATTTAGAATGGCAATGGTGTGAATCTGTTATGCTGAATGTCCCATTGGAAACGAATGGGGAATTTTGGGTTGAAAATGTTGAATTTGGAAAAAAAAAATTTTAATGACAAAAATAATACCCCCCATGATGAGAATATTTGGAATATGTTGAAATCGGAATGTTGTGAATCGAATGAATTATGTGGAAGGAGATGTATGTTAAAAAAGTGGCAAGATGTTATTTGGCCTGATATCGCGTCTTAGAGGAAGGGACAGTACAGAGAGGAGAAATCATTTTAACTCCAATCTGTTAAATTATGCTTTCTTCTTGAAAATGGGAATAAACCTGAATTGTGCATGCAAATGCACAATTGTGGGCAGATTTGAAAATATTTTTGAATTCACTATTGTTGATGCAGGTTGCAATGTTGTAGAATTGAAGTGAATTATAACTTTAATTCATAAATATTGCTAAATATATCATGAAATGACATTATTGTCATTATTATTATTATTGTTGTGAAAGCCACTAGAGGAAAAAATGAGGGCAGATTTGGAATCAGCGCAAAAAAAAAAATCTTCTTGAAAAGGTTGTTTTTTTTCATCTCTGGTAAAACTTTGTTGACCACATCACCACAAACACCTCACAATATAATATACACCACAGCCACAAAATATTACTCCATGAGTAGGTTTCTTACAGCATTCTTGTATCTGGGAAGGCTGTGAAAGCTTGTGTATTGGCTCTCATTGTAAAGTTTGTGGTGGGTGGGACAGGTGGATGTGCGTATTTTCCCAACCAAAAAAGACCCAACCAGTTACAAAACCGAAGTCACCCTTGCAACTTTTGTTTTTCATTATTATTGTCTGGACAATAAAACATAAAATGAAAACTAAACTTTAATTTCCTCACTCAGGATATTCATGTGAGTCAGGGAGCCGCAGACATCTCGATGGACATGGACCGCCTGAACAGGAATGCACCAGAGAGTGGTGCACAAGCCCGCCAGGTGTTGAAGGTGAGTTTGGAGCATGTGTCAGAGATATATGTTAGGTGTGAGTTTAGAGAGTAAAATAGTAGTAAAAAGAAGATGAATACTCTTTGATTGCAGTACTGTAAATCTTAAGTGTTGGTTCTCTGTTCTCCCTCTTCTTATTTGAACTGAATTAATATAATTCCTTGAATTGCCAGCCAGTCAGACGTGTGCTGAAAACATATTGCATGTCAGCAGGTTGAAATAGGAATTTCCCATCTGAGTCAGTGATTAGTTGAAGCCATAAATTGAATATGTTGAAAATATAGGACATAGAGAAAAGAACAGTTAATTAATTCTTATCATTTCTTATTTAATTTAACACAATTAATTAATAGGTGTTAGTGAACTGACACAATAAAAACTGTTGATAGCGATTAGAGGGGAAGAAATACATCCACCATTATTGCATTTTCAGTCTAATGCGTTGAAATGAGATCACAGCTTTGGACAAGTGTCTTGGACTGAAACATTTCAACACATTTCTGAAACAACTTATTCATCAGTAAGGAGTCTGACATTACAGCTTCAAGAAGTCTTTTTTTAAATCATACTAAGAAATTTTGATCAGTATAGATGAGTTTTGAATAGAGTGCTAACCTCAACAGAATGTATATAAAACATAATACATATGGAGGACAAAAAAAGACAAAATTTAAAATAAAAAAAGGTGAAAATAAAAACCGATATAAAAATATAATTCAAAAATTAAATACAAAAAATAAATATGAATGGCAATAAAAACAACAAACTATATAGATATACCTAAAAAAATAAAAAATAAAAGTACAAATAAATAAATAAAAATAAAAAAACGAGATTCAAAATATAAAAATAAATGTGAAAAGAAATAAATATATAAATATATTTAATTATCAATCAATCAATAAAAAGGCTCTGCTCTGCTCTCATATTTATTCATTTATTGTCAGGATGAAATCCGTTATCAAATGTTAGTCAAATGAGGGGTCAGTTCTAAGCAATTTTTTGTTGGTTTTATTTCCATTTATATTTATGTGTTTGCATTTAATTATTTAATTATATTTTTTATATCCATTTCTATTTTCACTGTATTTATTTTTTATTTTGGTATTTTTGGTCCTCCATATATACATATAATAATTGAATGATTATGATAATACAAATGTAATGTAACTTATTAGCTCATACACACCTGGTAATAGGCCGTTGATTTGAAGCTAAAGCAAACTGTGCCACATGGGAGCAGCAGCGCTCTGTGGCAGAGACAATAACTGCATTCCTGCTTTCCCATCACTCTCTCGTCCTCATTCCCACTAACACTAACTAAATTATTAGTTATGCTACACACATCTAACATGTTTTTCCCAAATCACACACTAATACAGAATAGAGGAATAACAACAACAAATTCTGCCCATGTGAGCTGCAATCTGAATAAAAAGAAAATAGATTTAAGTTCCAATTCTTGAAAACACTTATCACGAGCCAGCAATGCCATGTTTGTTCATTGTGGAGCTCTGATTCTATTGCAACACCCCCACAGACAAACACACATAATCGGGCACATATTTCCCTGTGTGTTGAGGAATGTGTAAATAGAGCAGCCATCTCTTCTAATCACTTCTTATAGTGAAGACATTGATGAAGGCGCCTCCTCTCATTGCCGTGCATGACGAGTAAACCTCTTTAAATTGGATGCATTAGTGAAGCATTCACAAGTCAACGTCTTGTGTCACGGTGAAGCACTTTGAGCTAATTGTCAGGACACGACAACTGGCTTGGTCCAGTTCCAAGTCCAACAAGTTATTTTTTGTACTTTAGTACCGGCTTTTTATTTAATTGCATGCTCCTTTTGTGCCTACTTCAAATTATAGGTGATACACTATATTGCCATGTATGTTGAAATAAATTAGACATGAATGATGATGTTTCAGTATACTTTATACTTTCACATTTTTAAAGAGAAAAATTGCATAGTTCTGTGTATATTTCATCATAAAATTGCCTTTAAAATGATCTACAACCTAGTAAGTACAATTCTGAATATTTAAATCGGTTTCTTGTCTTGGTCTTCCTCAACAGAGCACTCCACTGGATCTGATCAAGACTGGAAAGGGACTGAAGTTGCAGGCGGAGCGCCCACATCTAGTCAGCCTAGGAAGCGGACGTCTGAGTGTTGCCATCACTCTACTGCCTCTCCCTGAGGGTGAGGATTTTGTCCACCTTGGCGTTATCGTGAAAATTTGCTGCCGTGCACAACACTCCAGTCAGTTAGTTACTTTGCTTGTTATCACCTCACTGTCTACTTTCTTTCAGTGTTTGTTGGCGGGTTTCTACATGTGTAACCTTTTGGCCTTGTCTGCCTTTTCACTATAATACCTCTGCTGTGTGGCTCTTTGTCTGCACCTCCTTCCCTTTATGTGTGTTTCTGTGTGTGTGTGCGTGTGTGTATTCAGGCTGGTACACAGGGTGTGTTTCTTGACACATACCTGTGCCATTTTGTGAGGCCGTCTGCCAGCCTGGAGCCTTTTTTGTTTTTAAAGTTTGCCCAACCATTTTTGATCGTCTTCAGTACAAAATTCCAAAAACCCAACACACGTTTTTGACTCGGTTCACAAGCATATTACGTTCTCCTTCATTTGACGATTGGGGTGGATTTTAAACAGTGTTGAAGGGCCAAAACATCCCTTAAGAAAATTAAACTGCACTAAAAAACTAGCCATCAGAGGGTGCTAGAACTGCAAAAATTGAAATCAACCTGACTTTTTAAAAAGATGTGCTGCTTTTAATATCGTGACATGACGATGACGCTATTGTGGCAATTATAATAATATTGTCGTTATTGTCACATCACTACACCATACCATTTTCAAGCTCATTATCTTGAGTGACTATATATATATATATATATATATATATATATATATATATATATATATATATATACACACATACACATACATATATATCCAAGACTGTTTTACTGGTACAACCATAAACTGTAGCCTATGCATATGTACAGACATGTCAATTCTTTACAAGATAGTATGGTTATTGAGTTACGTGCTTTAAGTGTAAAATTAGGATTTACCACATACTGTATATCATATGCTACTAGAACATTTTCCTCACATCAGCCATCAGTACAATGCTTTCTTCTTCCCATCAGGCCGCACAACTGTTGGTCATGGTCCTGTGGATATCAACATCCAAGGCCCCGGGGTGGAAGCTCAACATTGCTACATACAGAATAGGTCAGGGGTCATCATGTTACATCCATGCGGGAACCTGTGTGCTGTTGATGGACTCCAAGTGACACAACCGATCCGCTTGTCCCAGGGTAAGACTTCAATCTAAGCTGCTTTCACGCTGGCCATCTTTTTCTGCAGATCATTTCTGTGTGTAAGGTTAAGGAAGGTTGAATGTGACTGAAAAATTTGCAAGCTTCTGAAATAGTATCAGATTTTGGGGGTCTCATTAAGAAAAAGCTTGGTCCCAACCCTGTTGCTGTGGTGTAATGTTATGTTAATACACCTGTGGTGACTCTAGATGCATTCTGGTCTTTGAGATGAAGTCAGTTTAAGCAATCCATTTATAATTACTATATTATTGATTGCCACAATCGAAGTCCATAGTACACTAGAAGAGTAAATTCATTATTATAAACATTTGCTGACTCAGCAAGGGAAGTTGCTCCATTCAATAAAGCACAGTCAGCTCTTTGAAGTAGCTATTGACTAGAGGGCCATGTGTCTTTATGAAGTTAATAGGTATTACATGTGTCCAGAGGAGAACAAATATTTTCAATGTTGTATAGTTATATAAACAGAAGCATTCAGTATGCTCGGCACAGAACAATACGCACTTATGGACTATGTTTTTTATTTTATTTTTTGCACTTAATTTTGCATTGATGCTTTACAGCCACACTGTATGTGTGTGCCTGCCAAGGCAGTTGAACCCCACAGCCCCTCCTCACGCCCCACTTATGAAGTTCAGTAATGCCCAATCACAGTTGTAACTGGATCCTGGTTCAAAGTGCAGCTAATAGAGGCGGAAGAAAGTAAAGAGTAACCCATGACCAGCAGTAGAGGAACTACATTATTTTTATTTTTTTCTAAAGAGCTCAGTATTGTTCATTCGGTAATGTCATCATCATTGCTCTTTTTTTTTTTTATATATATATTTTTATATATATATTTTATTATTATTATTTTTTTTGTATGTGGGTGAGTATGTGCATGTGCGTGCGTGCGTGCGTGCATGTGTGTATTTGTTAGCTCACCAAAAACCTATTAGAAAAAATCCCATACCGCCATACAGAGGAACTACATACTGACTGAGCTACCTGCCTACTTAGTCATGTAACATTCTTAGACATTTACATCAGAGCTCAGTGCATTTCCAGCTTTTGTAGGAATGCTCATCATTAGTCACTGCTCACAGGGTGTGGATTTTCTTCTGTATAATTTTTCTCCCTCACAAAAACTTCACTGTTTTTATTGTAGGACCTCCTGTATCAACTAATATTGAGTCAATAGTGAGACGTGACTGAACGCAAATCCACTGATCAGCTTAACATTCAACTTGGCTGGGCAAACAACGTGTAGAGATAATGCTTTTATACTGTTTCCACAGAAGTGCTTTCACTGTCAGAATCAAAACTTCTGTTATATGGGAAGAGATAAGGAGTGTCATTAAGGAGGTATTTTATGTTGTTGACATAGTGGTGTCGTGGTTTGTAGTACAGGAAACAAATCAGACATTGATGGTTATTAGTTACTCAATATTTTGATGAGTAACGCAGTGCAATTACAGCACTCATGCAAAGCATTTCTGGCTTTTATCAACAGCAATTCTTTGTTGGCCAAATTTCACAGTAATGAGTTTTTTTTTCCCTGGTTGTTTTACTTTGCACACTAACACTTAAATGCATCTTTACATGCTCGACACTCACATTGCTAATAATATAGAGACATCAGATCTGTCTCTGGCATCTGTGACATGCTTCCAATGCACTTTAACTGGGTGCCACGGTCAGAGTGCAGGTTTACAGTGGATGAACTACACTTGGGACTGCAAGTGATAACAATCTGAATAATACACTTTTAAATCATATCCATGGATACTACAGGCTGACACCAGCACTAAGCGATGCAATGAAAACAATACTGTACACTTTGATGTTATTGGTCTACTTTAATTATTCATCATCTTCCTCCAGTGTTGGCTGGCGGTTTACTAAGAATAGCCAATGATTGGATTGAGAAAATTATTACAGTAAGCCTGTCTCATTTTTACCAGTCATACAGCATTACGTGATCTTTAAGCGCACTAGTTAAACAAACAAATTTTGATTTGAGTCTTACTACTGAGTGTCCATTTATAATGATAATGTCAATGTTATACTATTGTGTCAATATTGCTGTATGTTTGTTGTAAGTGTATAGCAAATAAAAAAGAACAAAATAAAAATGTCTGAATTACATGTTCGGTGAATTAGTTGTCTTAGCTTTTTGTCCAGTTGAATTTGTGCAGTAAGAAAGCCATTTTGTTTATTGTTTCTACTTGTAAGGAACAGGAATTTGTGGGGTGAGTAGCACAAGTTAGTATGTATGTTGTATCTATATTTTTTATACCAAATCTTTACTGCCTGTGCTAAACAGGTTAACCCCTTCAGACCTGTATTTTTTCTGCTGGACAAAAAAAAAATCTTATTTTTTTTGTGCGTGCTGATTTTGACTCTTTTTCCACATAAGAACAACATTTATTTATTTATTTTAAAAAAAGACGTTTTTTTGGGGGGGGGGTTATCTCATGTTTTTAGTTATAGTGGACGTCAGGATAATATGGCTGTAACGTTTTGTAAGCTTACCAAGCTTATATGCAACATTTTTTAACATGAAAATCATGCAAATCAACTTACGACTGTGATTGGTTAGTTAGGATCCAATCATAAACTAAAAATAAAAATGTTAACATCATTCAATTATTGGTGTAGACAAGCAAATATGTCATGTCAGCTTGGACCATCTACGGGTCTAAAGTGTTAATCTGATGTTACCATTGACTCTTCTTTGTCCAGTCAGCTGTGGTTGGCATCAGCATCATGCAAAAAAGGAAAGTTGCTATCAGTGAAGGAAATCTCAATACATAGAAATATCAGGATGAGATTCTTTCCATCTCTGTCCTTCAAGATGACAGTTGATGCGCACCCCCACAGAATCTTATTTTGGGCATGGTAGAGGAGTAGAATGACATTTAACAGGACGTTTAACGAGGCTGGTGACCAGCATGAGGAGGTGCCAGGCTGTTGTGGCTGTGTAAGATTCTTCTGCATGCTGGTTGGAATGTTGGCTCCTGATTATTTGCCAAAGGAGTAAATTGTGAAATTACTGATGTTACTGATAAGACTTCAGTGATTCAGTCCACCAATTAACATCAAACAAGAATCGACAGAAACAGGGAATACGTTGTTTGTCACAGGCAGTGAAAATTTGGCACATTTTTCTCAGTTGTTCTGCTTATTGCATGACGTATTAATTATTTGAGAGCGGAAAAAAAACAGGTTTCCTAATGTTTTCAAATTTATTGGCAAGAAGCAATGTTGACAAATAATCTACTTAATAAATTTAAATTTGTCAGTTTTAATCATTTTCAAAAAAACTGCTCTAAATGGAAATTAAAATCAACTGAATTTGAGCAAAACTCCTGTATCGAAATAAGCATAGTGAACAGTGCCAATTGACAATTCCGAGATGACGTCACAAGTCAAAATGTCGGTCAATTCGGTGAAAGAAATCTCTCCGCTCATTGAAAAGTATTAAATCTTTGTAATTTCATTTGTGAGGATTATTTTGATTTTAAAATGTGATGAGATGTCTTTTGACTACCATAAGAATCTGTGTGGTTTGTATGATAGTTAAAGGCAAAAGCAATACAATCTACTGTTTTCACCGCGTATAAAGGAAGCATTTGCATTGCGTTGCATTGGGGAAGTATCAGAAATGCCCTGATGTTCGGAACTGTATGTATGTGTATATATATATATATATACATTGTTATTAGTTACTCAATATTTTGATGAGTAACGCAGTGCAATTACAGCATATATATATATATAATTACAGCATATATATATATATATATATATATATATATATATATATATGCTGTAATTGCACTGCGTTACTCATCAAAATATTGAGTAACTAATAACAATGTATATATATATATATATATATATATATATATATATATATATATATATATATATATATATATATATATATATATATAAAGTGAACAATTATGCACAAACAAACAATTCACTCATGTATCATCAAATAACAAATTACTTGACATATAGATTGAGCAATAATATAATTGAACACAGAAAATAAAATAAATAAAATACATCCAACAGAAACTATATTTGTAAGAGGACTGTGTATAACAAATCAAATGTCAATAGTATTTAACGGACAAGGTATTGGAAAGCATGTAGGGATCCTTCTATGGGCCAGCATCGTAATTAGTCTTTAGTTTTTTTTCCACTCACACAAACATGCACACAGACAAACATGGTCTCCCAAGGGGTGAAGCGAACCCACGCCAACCTTCATCGAAGGAAAGTGACGGTTCCACTCCGCCACCTGGAGCACGTCAGCATCGTAATAGTGTTTAAATCACGATCAATTTGTTTCCATTTTGACTTTTATCATGACATTTAGCCAAACTAAATAGCCTGTATACAATGAAGGATTACATACGTCTGTATTACGCAGTAGATCATCTTTATGTTGGTCTCCACCATGACACAACTCTCCTCTTGTGGGGTCTCCTTTGATTGTGCCCCCTCCTCCGGTCTCCTCCTCTTGCTCCTCCCTCCGCTCCTCCCCTGACAACCCGGCTTCTCTCTCTCTCTCCCTCTCTCTTGAGTTTGTGCGGGCTCAGGCACTGGGAGTGCTTAAAGCCGGCTGTTAGTCACAGTCACAGGAGGCTCCTCTTGGATGAGAAAGCGTATTGTTGCCCATTGGACTAAAAGAAGATAAGGACTTGAAAGCGTCTAAAGTTGGTGGTGGGATGTGCCCACGTACGCAGCAGTGGGTAAACTCGGCGCGTAACAAGTGAACAAGGAGGCAGCTGCCGTTGAGATCGCTCCGGTGTCTGCAGCATTCATGAGTCAATAGGGTTTTATTGGAATTATCATAACAAAAGAACGCGAGGACAAAGCCCATAAATACTGCTGTTGTTGCCTAAAAATCAGTCGCACTAAATCAGAAGACACGTGTTTTTTTTTGTTTTTTTTATTGAAAAGCTGCAAAGGCGATGAACACAGCAGAGGGAGCGAACGCCTTCATTCATTGGACCTAAAGTAAGCGAGCTTGTTTTATCATCTGTAGTCTTTATTGCTTTAATGCAGTGTCAGAAATTAGTTTGTTGTTTATGTGGAAAATGTTGCACACGATACCAGTTTGTTTCAGTATGGATACACTATGAAAACTACACTTTTTGAAATGGAAACTTTCACATTTTGAAACCTGTTGTTGAATTAATACCTCCCTGACAGTGTCAGGTGACAGTTAATATCATTTACATTTTCTTTCAGAAACTCCTAAACCGAATAGTAGTTTTGGCAATGTTACGTTAGTTCGAAAATGTTTCAACACATGAAAGTTCACATTCTTATTCTTTTTGTTGTTGTTTTTGTTTCAAACCTGTTGTGGTGTTGTATAAATTCAAAGTCATAAATACTGTATCATTGCTCAGATACATCCATCCATCCATTTTTGAAAAGACCACTTATGCTGTTCAGGGTTCACAGGTCGCCAATCAATCGCAGGGCACATACAGAGACAACCATTTACTCTCAACTTCACACTGTGACTGATTGGGGACTGAACCCACACTTCCTGTAGCCAAGTCAGGTGAATGTAGCACTTCTTCATCAGTCATCAGCGACTCCAAATACATATACAGTTGACACTTGCTATTCACGGGGGATAGGGATTGAACCAGGCCGCGATTGACAACCCCGTTCGGAAATACACTTCGAGTGCGCGCCACCCCACTCCGTCTGTTCGAAAACTCAGAGCGTTGTTGGAATATGTCGTTCGAGTGCTGGAGCACGCTCTGGCCACTCTGACTGGAGACACGGAGCAGCCAGAGCGTCAGGCAGGATGAATAGAAACTGGACAAGTAAGACGCGAGGATTGTGGGATGACGGGATATTTAAATGACCTCGTTCATCATTCGTCACAAGTCGGCAAGTTTATTAATTTTTTTCTGAAAAAGGTGTTGTTTTTTTAGCGGCACAACCAACAGAGCACTTTAGCTAATGTTTGCAGTAGTATCACTAACTAGTGAGTGAATGTAATAATAATTTGTGATAAGGTATAAATCCATAAATGCATATATTAATAGTACAGACCAGTAATCCCCAACGTTTTTTGCGCCATGGACCACTTCATTCAAGTACGACATGCTTTTCGTAGACTGGAAACCATGACGTTAGATTGTTTTTAAATTGCCAGTTTTAAAGCGTCTGTACTGACAAATAAGGTAATTAGGGAGTACTTAATTTTTTAAAATTAAAATATTGAGTTATTTTTTAAATTAAAATGAAAAAGCTGATCAACAGAGAAAATCATTAAAATATTTTTTTGACTCAACATTGCAATAAATGTAGAAGAACAGCTAACAGTGAACTACTAAAATTAAAATGTAAACACTGTAATTTGTCATTTATGACCATGCATACAAAGTTAACAACATTGCTACTTGTAAATGTGCATAATCCAAACATGACAGTTGAATGTTTTGGTCCGCTGTCTGAACAGATAGTTAATAGTGGCCAAAGTCAAAAACGAACTTCCTTCTCAACACTATATACAATCACTGTACTACACTATATATGAATAATTGCAAGATGCTTGGTGGGATACATTGTGGTTATCTATGACTATTTGTATTATAATCAAAATTCTTATTAGACAAAAGTTTCCCTTTTACTTGATTGTTGTCATATTAAAGTATAGTACACCAATTGTGTGTTTATAATATTGAGCTATCTTGAATTATTATCTGTCAACTATTTGTACTAGTGTTGTGTTTCCTCATTGGTAGATTAAAACCCAAGCAAATAATGCAATGTATCAATTTGATCTTTGTTCATTGCATTTACTATGCATTGACTGACATTTTCCTTATCTCGTCCCCTATACTGCACTTGTTGAATAGCTCTGGTATATTATGCTTTTGTTGTGGGGTATTAAACACTTTTATAGTCCACATTTAGTTTAAACTCAGCAACTGCATCTCTCTCAAACATTTCAGCTTCAAAACAAGTTTTTGGAATCCAACTTGGTCAGTATAAATTCAACATTTAAGTTGCTCAAACATTGCTCCCACGTGTATGCGAGTTCTGTTTATAGACAGTCAGCACACAGCGGTCCAGTTTTGCAGACACCTCCCCACCACCACCTACTGACATAAGCAGACTTCACTGTCTCTGTCTACTGTTACATTGCTATTCCTGGTTGCCACTGTGACCCAACCAGGCCTTGTGACACAAGTAGAAACAAGCTTCATTTTTAATGATTGTGGCTTCGAAAATACTTTATTGAGATACATACTTTATGGGGGCTGTAGTTTTCACAGATTAGAAACAAACAAGGAAAAACAAACAATAAAACAAAAGTTAAGTTAAACCGGTACGATGTGGTGGAAAAGTGACATTTAAAGTGGACTAGAACCTGATTACTGAAAATTATTACTATCTGTTGAATGGTCTGATTGGAGAAATTGGAGACAATAACTGTCCCGGCAGCAGATAATCAAGTGGAATTTTGAGGTGAGGAAGTACTGTGCTGTTTTGAAACGGTCATGCGACCTACATGAGGTTAACACATCTAGCTAGGCCGTGCTGCTGAGGTAACCCTGCCCACCTGGTGGGGGAAAATAAATCGGCTGTGTGGTTGATATGATTGGAGCGGCATCCATTTACCTTCAGGTGTGGGGGATTGGCTTTAGTTGTGACAAAAGGAAGAGGGAGCCTTGGGTGTTGTGATCAGGGAACATCTGTTCAGGCAATCGGTGACCAACCACTGACACTTATAGTGATTGTGAGGTGTCAACTCGACAATTATGCATCTGGTCACTGTGATGTGAGTGTTGTTCACGAGGTGATGTCATTAGCAAAGTGCAATACGGTCAGTCCTCAAAAGCGAGTGGTACAGTTTTGGTTCAGAAGTTTTACAAAAGGTTTAAAAAAAATAATTGGTGCAATACCCATTTGACACCATATCGCTGATGTAACAACTAGTTTTACAGAACGGTGAGGTGGTGTGGTATTGGCCAAGCCGATTATCGGTGCCGATACTGGGCATTTTAACGGATATCGGTCTTTAAAAAAAAAAATCTGACGACTTATAAAAGGTATGTCTAAAACCATTTTAATCGCAGGGAACTATTTATTTAAATTTGCAATTAACTTTATAAGAGATGCTGCTGACCCTGGGATTGTTCTGAACGTTTTGTTTTTGTTTGAAATTAAAATAAAGAAATATGAAAGTTTAAGATTTCAGGTATTTTAAATTTTTTGAAAAAATATTTACTGTTGAAAACTATAAAGTGCTATTGTATTTACTTGTTTAAGTTTCCATTTAACTTTTTAAGATGTACTGTTAATCTTGGGAGCTCCCTCAACATTTATTTGGAAATTTAAAATGAAGTCTATTGTCTAAGATAAAAAAAAAAAAACATACATTTTGAAAACTGTGAAAAATTGGTCAATAAACATGCTTTAAGACATTACAACAAAGTCAAGATTGACATTTGCATTTTAAAAACATTATGACGCCAATATCCCCCCCCCCCCTTTTTTCTTTTTTTTTTACTGGAAATGAATATCGGCTTCAAATATCGGTTATCGGCCTCCTTGACTACACTTATCGGCATCAATATTGGCCCTGAAAAAAACATATTGCTCTATCTCTAAAAACAGGATTCAAACATGTATCTACCACCAAAAACATTCTTAAAAAATGTATTTTTATTCAAACTGCTACTCCCATGAATATAGAGTCTAACACCACACCCCTCCTTTGCATTGTCTTCAAAAGCAGTCTTCCTCTGGTATTTGAGATTGTGTTTGATGGCCCCTGACTATTTGGAAAAAACACCCATTGATCAACTGGGGGGCTTGACTTCTTGACCTTTGTCTCGGCCAAGTGTTCAATAGCAACTGTCAACCATAGTTATGGACACCCAATTTTGCAACTTCTCTACCACTTGAGCGACGTCCCATGCTGGTGGTTTAAAGACTTCAATACTGTATAGTTAACCAGTAATGAATCAAAGTCGTAGAGAACGCCTAACGGCACTGGCAATTTTTTATTCACCCACTAAATACCACAATCAGTCTTGAGTATGTTGGGTCATTCTTTTAACCATCTTCTTCCATCTTAGTAACTGTGATCTTGTTTTTTGGTCATGACCCACAGCTTGTGACCATCGGTGGAGGGAGGGAACGTAGATCAACCATTAAATGCAGAGTCACCATGAAAGACTGACACAGAGTCTGCAACTCTGCAGATGCAGTTAGCTTATCACTGCACTTAAAGGGGATTTTTTGGGGGACAATAATATGTTCTATGCAACCCCACTCGTCTAAATATGGTATTCTGGTTAATATTATGTTAGTGAAATATGAGTTAAGTTATCGAGCCGTTTTTATCCATCTCAGGGAGCGGCCATTTTGCCACTTGCTGTCAACTCAAGATGACACCAGGAGAGGTGTTTCCATCCAATTGTTGAAAATGTTTTAAGCAAATTTACTGAAAATGTGCAAAACGGACATGCGACTTATGGCCGTTTCCATTTGTTCTTCTTTTGCAAATATTGAGAGGGGACCCACCGCTGTAGGTGGCGGTATACACCGTAGAGATGTGATTCACCAGTAATTTAAAAGAAGAAGAACAGGAAGCGACTGCGCCATGCAATGACATCGTATGAGTTTGCTTTTGTAATTCTTGATAAACCATAGCGTTTCTTTGCTGTTTTCCAACTCAAATTGCATTAATATTCGCTTCTTTAATTAATTCCAAAAATATTTCAGTTTCGTCGTACCCCCAAACATACCTTATTTATCGTCCGCCATTGCTTTGTGACTACAAACGTACGTGTGACGTAATATCTGGTCAAAACGTGTGACGTGTATCTGGTCTTGTCAGCGGTTATGTTTATATAAAACCTGTTTCCATAGCCAAAATTCGCATTTTTTCGCTTCCAAATTCACCCCCTCAAAGCGTAAAAACTTGCGAATTTTGGTCCCTTTTTCGAATTTCAAGCATTTCCATTCAGTTTTATTTTTGCGTTTCTTGAAAATTCTAATAAAAATGGCTGAATGGAAACCCAACTAATGTTGCTCAGGTCTCAGGTAACAACCAATCGCAGCTCAGCTTCAGAAAACAGGTGAGCTGTGATTGGTCGTTGCCTGAGTCCTGAGCAACATTGATGTCGTCTTCAGTCGACAGCATGCGGCAAAAATGGCCACCCCTGAGATGGATAAAAACGGCTGGCTTTTGCTTCATAACTCTTATTCCACAAATGTAATATTAATCAGAATGTCATGTTTAGACTAGTGAGGTTACATACAACATATTATTGTCAAGAAATGTTTAAGGTTGACGTCCACTTAAATGGATGAAACACTGACTCAACCCACATCCCACTTCTGTATAGACTCTAGGGGTAGGACGATACGGGTAACTCACGATTCAATACTGTGACAATATGTGGCCCACGATATTGATAATAGATAGAAAATAGATACACGATATCTACAATATTCAACATATTGTCAGAAATGTTTTCAACGATAGATATGTCACAATATTCAGTACGTGAGTGACAGTGAAAATTTGCTGACTGTTGTTCTTCGCCAATAGTGTCAATTCTTCGCCACTACTTCTGCCTACTTTACCACCATTTAGGGATTAGCGCCCCCACAAACAAGACAGGAGAGATTAAGTACTGACGGCGACAGCAAAGGATCTCAAAAGTCATGGTTCGGATTGGATCGCGGATTTGAGTCACAGATCGAATTGTTTTTTGGGGATCAAAAAACAAAACAAAACAAGATAAATTTATTTAATTTATAAAACACTTTTGCCCATTAAATAATAATCATAAAATCCTTTCAAAATGTCTAATTTGGTTATTTAGGATTTAGGAACACAATTTTAAGTGCAATAAGAGGTAAATACATTCTTATTTTATACCTGGTTCATGTATAAAATAACAAGGTATTAATGGCATAAAGTTATTTTTCTAAAATCTAACTGTCAATATTTGACATTTTGAGTAGAATGTTTTTATTTATTGGAAAAGGTGTTTTATAAAATAAGTGAAGAAAAAGTTATATTATCTTTAAAAAAATAAAATAATTAAAAGACCTCAAAGTACAATTTAAGGCACATTCCCTTCCTTTAAACATGGAGATTGAATTACAAAGTAGCCTAGGCCCAGGATATTGAAAAAGTAAAGAAAGCAATCCAGATAGGTGTCACTCATTACTGTTGTCAGCCCTTTTTCGCACTTCAGGGCCACCGTACCAGCCAGGCACTAATGCTAACAATAGCCGTGCGGCTTATCATACATTGATGACGTAATTAACTAGCGGTTTCTTAGCATCCTAAATTAGCGATTAAATATACTTTCGGGATGGCATTGTGAAAATGTTGGTAGAAAATATGTCATTTAAATTAAAACTTCAATATGTAAGCCAACACCTCGAAAAAGGAAGTCAAGCTGGATGTCACATCGCCGCGCAGGCCGACTTCAAAGTAAAAGCCCACCAAGGCAATTGCATTGGCATCAATGTATTGTTTGGTAAAGGTGTATTTTTGAAGTTAGTCTTGGAGTATTAGGTTGAGTATGTTTCCAGCTTCATTGACATGTCTGAATGACGGGGTAAATCCATTTGCGCTGGTGTGTCGTGATAAAATATCAACACTGCTGTTAGTGTATCGATATATTTATTGCAACAGAGAGCACACCAATATATTACAATATAGGTTTTTTTCCTTCACCCCTAATAGACACCTTTAACAAAAGCCTGGTTAACTGAAATTCTGATCCATATTGTACATGACTGTGACCAGTGTAGCATAAACAGGACTTAGGCAATCCATCACTTACTGAACGGGATGGCCTCGGATGAAAGTGTTTGCAGCATGTGACAGGCAGCACGGTGCAAAGAGAAGAACTTGTGACAACAGTCAGGGCCTGACTGTAAGGCACAAACACATCTCACAAAGCCCTATAGTCTGCAGTGACTTGCATGGTTTAATGTAGCAGCATCCTTATGTAATGTTGCATACGTCTAACACTGTGATCAACCTCCTGACTGTAAGCTCACTGTACTAGAATGTGATGCGCTCCATTTCTAACCACCTCACATCTAATCTTTCAAGCAAATATTCTAGAGGCTAAGATGACGTGTTGGAAAGATTGGTCCAGTGGTTGGAGCACAGAGGTGTTATTAGAGAAATCATGGAAACTTTGGTCCAGAGGCACATTCCAAATTGGTCCAGCTACTTCTTTTAATGCCTTTGTGGCTCCAAAGGAATATTTACTATGATTCGCCTGTCAGCTTTGACATACTGTCAATAGTTTTGAAAATAGTCATTTTTATTAGCATTGTTGATTCCATTCTATTTTGAAATTGTTAAATTATACATTTTCTTTATGATAATTTCTTTCAATCACTACCAATGTATATATATAAAAAAAAGAGTAAAAATCTGAAATAGCTTCATTATACGAGTAGTGCTGAATCATAAAAAAAGAAGAAAAACAAAGATTAGATTGAAGTGAAATACTACATATGATTGAATCATTATCTTACCAAACTGAAGTGTTTTAAGTTGTGTGTGTTGTTACAAATAGACAAACAGCAAAACGTTTCATAGGGATTGTTCATTAGCTTCACAGAATGCGTGATTGTATTGACCTTTTGCACGTGACGTCACAGCCCTCATGGGAACGCCCCCTTGGGGACACTGGACGGCAAAAGAGCCACTTGCCTGTATTGTAACCATTGAATCTCATACAGCGTAAAGTCATTTATCTAATTGATTATTTTATAAAATGGTCACATCTTGCTTTGCGGTCGGTTGTACAGACAGACAAAGGAGTAAACCAAATGTTGCTTTTTATCGCATACCTACTAATGAAGACAAAAGACGGGGATTGATAGCAGCAATCAACAGAAAGGACTGGCAGCCCACAAAGTATTCACGGATTTGCAGCGATAATTTTTTTGCGAGGTTAGTAGATAAATGTTGTAATTGGTAGATAAATGTTCATACATTTTACTAGTAAACGTACACGCTAACAAAGATTGTAACAGTGGTGTCAAATTGTGTGTTTCAAATCACATTAACGAGCCAGGTAGTTAGCGTCCACTTCAACTGCACAAACACACAGCTTTGTTTTAAAATGCACCTTCTTCAAAACTATTAAGTGCATTTGACTGTTTAATAATGGGGGATTTTGTCTTTGTGCTTGTTTTTCCCTCTGGAGCCGGAGTCATATTCATGAAATGACTGCATAGCTTGCCACTACGATTTGTTTCATGCTAGTAAACATAGTAACATAACATCATCACAGCGTTTCAATATAGAACGGACTATGTAAAAATAAGTCAGTTAGCATGATAAACAAGTTTTACCTTTGCATTACGAGGTATATTGTCCCCCGGTGTGAGCGTAGCACCTCGTCCCAGAGACTCAGCCAGCGACAAGCTTTTGAATCAGCCCCAGTGTAAGGAGAAGAGACGGCATTGACTATATCATGGTTGTGCGCTGTGAAATTCGACAATTTGATTAACTTGGTAAAAACAGCAGGCAACAGAAGGTAAGGTTTTTTTTTTCAAACTAGCGATCTCCAACTAAAGTAAATATCGCGCTCTATGAGTCCCGACTAAATGTGCAACTTCGACTGACAGGCGACCTTGGGTTGAAGTAATAGATTCCATGACTCTATGGGCAATAATAACTTTTAATTTGTAAAATAACAGTCGCTAAGTCGCTCCGGGGTCACGTCCACTTCCATTCAATAATTATTTTCTTCCGCCGTCCGTCATTGGGCAGTCACGTGATCACGTGACGTCGGTGCAAATGGTTAATAACTTGATTGGCAGTATTAATAATAATAATGAGTAAATCTGCAGGATCTGTGTGCATATATATGGTAAACCACAGTGCGTACTAATGCAACTCACTCCATAAAGATGGCAGAATTGGCCCAAACATTTAACACAAAACACAGTATTTTGCCGGAATGTTGTTAGATTTTCAACAATATTTTGGGGTTAGAGTGTTCATCATCAAGCATTATTTTCTTTGTACAAAATCCTCTTAAATTCTCATCTGAAATGAGTCATACACGACAGCGTCCCTCTCAAAGGCAAAAAGAGCACAGTTTTAGTTTGCTGACTGGCGTGATCTATATATAGGTAATGGATATTCACCTTGACTCAATCAGCCCTTGTGAATTCTTTAATACACTTAGGTGGTCCTGCAGTTTTATTAGAGTGGGGTTGGAGTGTCCTTGTGGGAGGGTCCAACCTCGTGGCAACAATTTTGCTCCGTATGTGTCCTTAGTCCTGGAGATCTGTCAACTGGAAAACTCAATGACTTGTTGCGATGGAAAGCACTTTATAGAAAGGATTTGGCTTTGGTTGCTTCAAACAAACGGAGTCTGTGGAACATTGTGGTGCTGAAAGACGCTCTTCTCAAAGTTATTCAGCATGCACTCACTGCAACGAAGGCAAGGCAGATTAGATGAATCATTTCTGGAGTGCTGAGGAAGACATTGCTCACCACCACACTGGTCAGGCAATCCATTTAATTACTGGGTAGGATCTTATTGCATGCACACACATCTGCACTCATCCTCCACTCTGTGTAGCCAATCCCAACAGTGCAAGTCCTATGTGATATTACTTAGTGCAGTGTAATTATTCAAATGACAACGTGTCAAGTTTCCTGTTGGAAAGTGTTGGGAGAGAATTTGTTGATTAAACACATTTCATTTTCTACCACAGCTTGTTTTGCTGAGCTCAGCTTTTGAGAGAACTAATCCTCCTGAGACATTTGCAAACTTACCTTTTGGAAGGATCCTCTTTCAGTCTGCATGTGTATTTTGCTATTTACTTGGGTTTTTGTGTGTTTTGCCACACTTATTCTAAATGACATACAAGCCTCAACAAGGTGTGATAAGAAAATAATACAGTACAGCGGTTATGTTACGATAGATAATCTTACTTTATTTTACAATATCATAAAAACTCAAAATACCATACAACCCTCAAATAAAAAATTGGTTTGGACTAAAATAATTACAAGTTGCCAACCAACATCCCAAAACAAAATACATTTGAATTTCCCTGAATTTATTGAGTCCAACCCTTACCAAATCTGAACAAATATTTTAAAGCAATTTTATGTCGCAGGATGGTAAGATTTAGTCCTCTCACAGCCATCCATCACATAAATTCCTTTCAGCCATAAAATAAAAAGGTAGGTGTGTATTTTGAGGTGAGGTGAGGGTTAGAGTTCACAAACTGCCCTGCCTCTGTCTGTTTGGTCTGACAATGGCATGTCTGACTTTGGTTCTGTGCTGGAGATAAGGAGTACACCACCCACAGTTTGTGTGGATTCTGGCATCTGACAGCAGCTGAACAGACACATGGTTTTCATCATCTTAAGGATTAAGATAACCTTGAGACAAATTCCTGGCTCATATTCTTCTTTTAGAAGTATTTTTATGTTCCCAAATGATTACGTTGAAAATGTGAAAACAGGACTTGATTCAGTCTTTATCTGTTTCCTGTTCATCTTTACACCCAGCGTGGCCATTAAATGCTCAGTATCTTCAAAATGAATCACCACAGTTTCACTGTCAACATTTGTTTGAGTGCTCTATAATGAATAACTGCCTATGAATTATGCCCCTCTCTTGAGTATGCTACATGGCTCGCAACTCACTGGACTGTAAATCAACTCATTATAGTCAGATCAGCTATGTGATGCTCCCATCACTGAGTGAGAATCCATCATGATAAGTTGATGGACATTTGTCTGCTTCCTAATAGCAGTATTGACAAGCGTTAATTGGTACCCAGAGGCTGCCAATAATTGAGGATATTGTTCGTGTTAGGACTGGAGCTGTAGACTGACTGGCTGGAGAAATATCCAGTGCCCGCATACTTCAGTTTATGATTTACTCAATACACTTCTGGGCTTTTTTTTTTAAACACCTGCTTTTTCAAACCTGCATCATCCTTTGAAAGGGCGTAGACATATATGTGAGTCAAATAAGTCCAAGTGTGTGAAGTGCATAAAATACTAGACTAAGAGCAATTTCTGCAGAAATTGCGTGCGAATGCTGGAAGCTGAATGCTAATAGCTGAATGCTTATGAAGTAAATTGTTAAAATAAGTTATGTGAAAATTACACATTTTAAATTGTATTCAATGAAAAATTAATAAAAAGAAAACATGAACCACAATCTGTCTAAGGTAGGATTTAATAATTTCAGAGAAATTATAATCAATTTCTTGATATGATAGTCAGTTAGTTTCGAACCATCGAATTTTCTAAAATGTGGTCCAAGCGGGGTTTGAACCCAGGGCCTCTGTGGTGGGAGGCAATTGCTCTAAGCACTGAGCTAAGTTGATTTGTTCAAATTGATGGCTAATGGCGTATTTATTTTTGATAAGCGTCATCTGACGCTGAAAGCCAAGAAGCATTTAATAATTTCAGTGAAATTACAATCCATTTCCTGATGTAATAGTCAGTTAGTATACAGTACATGTATATCCCTTAGCATAATGGCAATGATGGATATATTTATGTAAGACGGAGGTGGGACTCAAACCCGAGACCTCCTGGTTACTGGACAATAAACACTTTACCAAATGCGCCAATGTGTCACAGCTGGTAGTGACGAGAAATTGTAGGTATGGAAGTGGGTGTGGAAAGTGGGACTTTAAGTTCACTTTTTGCTGTAATGAAGTATTGCACCACATCATACTGAGAAATGTTTAATATTTTATCAATATCAATGTTGATAAAAATTTTAGGCCATGTACACACGTAGCAGGGTATTTTTAAAAACGGATGTTTCCCTCCTCTGGGTGTAGAAAAAAATAGTGTCCACACCACCACGTTTGTAGAAAAGAAAACATCCACAGCTAACCGCATTAATTTTTAAGTACGTTCATAACCAATCCAGACCTTAAGGTGGCAACAGTTCAACAAATCCTATCCAATCAGAGTACGCCTCCATCTGGCGACGCCACTTCCACAAAGTGGGCCTACAATGAGATGCATGCCAAGCCTCTAGGTGGCAGTAGTTAGCCAAATACTGTTCATCTCTTGACGTCACTTCACCATACGTCACAAACACGGAATGTTAGCCGCTGATCTATATTTATGCGGATCAGTGCTGTCAGTGCACACAATACTTTTTTTTGTATTAATTAAAAACATACTCTTAAACAGTCAATGAGTACATCATAAACGTTAAACAAACAAACATAAACAAAAGTTTTTCGCGGTGAAAGCAGAAAAAAACGCTACAATCACTCCTGGCCCTGCAGTGGACTCAAGGTGCGTTCAATGAACAGGCACACAGTAGGAAATCACAGGTATGCATAGAAAAAGCCCAGATGACTGACAAAGCGACAGGTTGTGGCGCATTTTGACACGTCCCTTAAAAAATTAATCGAGTGTGAATTATTTTGTTCCCAGTTTGTAGTATTTGATTACGCATTCGACTAATTGGGAGCGTAATGGAGAAGAGCAGAGACATGCATGCACTCTAGCAACGTTACATTGACTCATGGAAGTGCCACTGTATTACAAATATTTAAAATGGATGACATCAAATGGAGTAAAATACAGTACTTCAAGAATATAGCATGCAATGTGAATGCACATACAGTATATACATAAATATATACAGTATTTACATAAATTAACATGTATACATCCTAATATTTTGAATTACCGATAATGAAAAATATAAATAATTTTGCTGCTTTTGCTGATGTTTTAGATTTTTGTCGCGGTACCGTTTCAGTACCGGTATCAAGGTATTTTATACAGGTATAGTACCAAAGTCAAAATTTTGGTATCGTGCCAACACTGGTGCCTAATGACGTGTCCTGTGGTCAACATCTACATATTTGTAAATACTTCTTTGTTCTTAAAACTATAATCTATTGAATTAAAAAAAAAAGTCTGACAAAATAAAAGAGATGTCAAAATTGTCTGGTACAGTCCTTTCACCTCATAGTCGTTGCAGCGTAATGGAGCTATATTGAGAGGACAATAAACATGCTTATCTCTTGTGGAGATTATGGACCATGATTGGGCTGAATTAGTTATGTGCGTCATCTCTTTGGACATTTCAAACGTAGATTGTGTAGCCATGGAGATAAATAGGTATGAGCTGGTCCATGTAATTTTAGGAAGACCCGATAAGGTTGACACAAGAAACACTGTTATTAACACTATTGTACTTTGTAAGTAATCATGATGTGTGTACTGTATAGTGGATAGGCCATGCGTAAGTGGAATTATTTTGACAGCTTAGAAAAATAGTAAATGTAAAGTTTCTTTCTCTTTTTCCAGAAGAAACATATAAACGTATCTAACTACCAAATTGGTATGTTTATATTGCCCCAATTCTCCAAAATATGTAGCTTTCTTTATTCTCTTTTGCAGCCAATTTTAGTTCCTAAAGTCACACGCTAATTTGGTATATGGGTCAATAAAACAGTACTGTACTGTATATCGGTCAATGTGGGTCAATGCTCAATTGGCAACCCCTCTGCATGCAAAATAAATGTTGTGCTAAGGAAATTTAAGTGAAATATTATTGTTTGCTTCTTATCACAATATTCATGACACCACAACCTTCGTTGTTACTACCATGACGATATTGTTTAAAATGGAGGCACCATAACAAAACAGCTTTCATTTCTAATATAAATGAGCTTGATTCCTATTGTACATTTCCACTTTCGAGAGACATAGTGCTAAAGTGACATACAAACATGATTATGTATGTTGATGGAAGGATATTGCTAAGGAAGGAAAGTTAACTTCCCATTTACACACTGAGTTGGGAATTTAATCAGCAACCTTCCACTGGTAAGATAACCACTGTACCACCTGAGCCAAGTTAAACAAAATTAAATTTTTTAATAGACGGATAGATTGGATTATAGACTTAAAACAAGAGTCCACAAGGCTAACCCTAGTCCCTCAATATATAGTCATTGTGAGAAATAATACAGTGATAGACCTTAAAAATGTAACTGATAGTCATAATGGTGATAGTAGGCCAGATTGCCATTACCTCCTAACCCCAAATTAGTTAAAGGATATTTACATTTAAGAAGTACTTCTGAAACTGCATCTTATCTTTCTAATTGGGTGTATTTGCTGCAGGAGAGGTTTGTTGTGGTGAAGGGCATCAGATATCTCAGCTTTGTGAACTAGTGGGATTTCGTTAGGGAGTAGCCAGAGGATGTTTCTGCTTAAAAAAAAAAGAAACTTTTTAAAAATCAGTATATACGCTTTATGCAACTTCCACTCTTTCAGAAGAGTTTTGAAAATAACAGACATGAAGCAGTAGTTAGATTATTTAATGCTTCCCATGCCTCCTTTCCTTACTTTAACTATAACAGCTTTTCCTCATTAAGTCAAAGTTGTCCATTGATCCTCACTTTTACAGAGTGCGAAGGGAATCTCTGCCTCTGTCTTTACGTAATGTATGTTTTGTGTGTATAAAATGTGTACTATATCCTGCCTTGATTTCTTAAAGTCCCTGTTGAGTTAATTAAATGAATTCTAATGATATATGTGCTCTTTCACAGGCTGTATGCTGTGTTTTGGCCAGTCAGCGTTTTTTCGCTTCAACCACCCTGAAGAAGCCTTAAGGATGAAGAGCATGATGCCCCCGGGAGGCAACATCTCCACAGGGGACTACAGACGATGCGCAGGTATGAGATGTCACTCACAAATTTCTCTCTATGACCTTGACTGTATGGAAATGTTGATGATCAGCTGGCATGATGTGTAGGAGAATAGCATTGACCAAGGAAGAAATCGTTAACTCATTAACTCCCAGCCATTTCCACTGAAGCAGTCTCCTTCACTCCCGGCTGTTTTACTGGATTTGGACTGATTTTGCAAGGCCCACAGAATATTGTTTCTATTGCTATAAAAACATGGAACCTACTAAAAGAAAGAATAGAGTCTCTTTTTTCATCAGGAAAGTACATTTCAATCTTTTTCCATTTTGCAGCAATTAGCATTAGAATATAACTAAGTTTCATCATTATTCACAAATCTATTTAGAATGTTTAGTAAATTTGCTTTTTTTCAACATGGCCCTGGTTGATCTCTTTTGCTCTGCTGCCACCAGCTGGCCGTTTGTTTTCTTCAACCGTTCTTTGCAGTTGAGAGGCTGCATCAAAGCCTTCTGTATGCTCTAGCATAAAAAAACATAAACAATTTATAAATGCTTCTTTGGGACACTTATAAAAAAACATTTAAAATAAACATATTTATACATTTTTGGGAGCAAATTAGTTAATCATTGTTATCAAGTGAAGAAAAAACTAAGGAAGTTGCTAAAATTGATAAATTCGATCAGATAATAGTGAACTTTAATATTTTATTTTAAGGTGATTCTGTATTAGTTGAACATGAGTAAAAAATTATAAATACGTCTTTGGGACACTTAAAACATTTAAAATAGTATGTAACATGTTTATACGTTCTTGGGAGCAATTGAGTTAAACTATAGTGGTTAGCCCGTCTGTCTGAAAGAGGTTCCAAATAATAAGGCCTCAAAGAGTCTTTCACTCCTGAATGCTCGCTCAATTTGGCTTTGTTTTTCTTCATATAGATGAATGCGTGTTTTTTCCAAATGGTAGCCTGAATGACCTATTCTTGAATAGGCCAGTTTGTTGCAAAGACCAATGTTGAAGGAGGATGGCAGTTAAAAGGTTTACAGGTGGCTGTTTGTCTAGCAGTAAACCTCCAGCCTGTTTCCTTTTTAATAGACAGTCATGGTTGTTGGTTACGCAGCAGCACAAGGAGATCTGCTGCTCAGGCTAACAATGCTGGGATTGTATAAAGTTCAACCGCTTATTTTTCCCCCTCATTTTATATTGAGCCTTTCTAACTGGAGTTTGAAAAAGATGTTTGCGGAAAGTGCCTGTAAAATGTAAACGCAGTCCTTTTCACTATTGTGGTGAAACATTTGAACTTACTTTCAATTGTGGCTGCCTGTGTTTTGTAACAGCTTGTTAATGTTGTCTAGCTGTCAAACTCTGACGCTAGAAAGGCAGTCAGCTGCGACCTGGTGCCAGAGGTTACACCATGCCTGTTTCATGTGCATCTCATTCCTCTGCGTCTCCAGGCAAACTTGCGTGTTTGCATTCAGAGCGCTCCAGCTGGAAAGCACGTCACTTGAAGCAGATCTTTTCTTAGCTATCTCAGCTATCAGGGACTTGTCCAAGCGTCTTGTTATTTCCCCTCATTTGACAGTGGCTGCCACTGTGGAGTAAGTATAGCACACATGCAGGCTGCTTGGTGTGGACTTCCTGATCCAGTAATGAAAGCCTTCCGTTGTTTAGAGAAGCACCATTTTCCTTAATTATACATTCCTAGGTTGCGTTGAGATGAAGGCATAGTTGTAACCACTCCCAGGATAATCCTAGCATATCTTCTGTCTGTTTATAAATAAATTACAGAAATTACACTTATCTGTTTATGAACTTGTGGGCCACAACTATTATAGTAGGGCAAGCCCAGAAAACGATTTTAACTTGATTATTATCAGACGTTAGACTTGGGGAATTAATTTTGATAGGTGGAATTGTAATGTTGTGTTTCCAAGACAAAGATAACAAATACCGTAATTCCTCAAGTACAACATGATTTATTTATTTTTTGAAAGAAAAAAAAAATAGAATATAAATAAAAAAAATTGTAGATGAATATAAAATGTGAGTATGGCAAACTTAATGCTTGTACTTTCATTCCAATATGTTATGTAATGTCTAATGTTACACATTTCTACATAATATAGTTTTCGCAGCTCACCAAGAATCATGAGGGCCTCCCGAGTGGAATTGTTATGAAAAAAGCTTGGAGTGAAGAGCAATGAAACAACCTTAAATAAAAACAAACATGTCTTAGCCGATGACGCGTTTTGTATAAAAGTGGGTTCTGCAGATGGCAAGAAGTACTATTTTCCCAAGCAAGTCTTTTTCGCTACATCGCTATTCCACGACGCTCTCGCCTCAGACAAGATCGGCGCTTATCCGAGACATTCTGCTGTTCTTTGGTTTTGTGAAATCATGTGTGTGACCATGCGAGAGGGTTTTGTGTGTCACACTGTAAAGCGGTGACAGTGCCGAAGGAGGCTTGAGTGTTGACAGAATTGTTAACAAGGTAAGAGTAACTTTCACATGAAACACATCATTAAACTAGTTAGCATACTAGCCAAAATTAGAAACTAGCATAAACTGGCGTGACATCACATATAAGCATAAATGTGTGCTAATAGTGTACATTAAACACTTGGCATGGGCATTCTCAGTGATTAAACTCACCTTGGCATCTGCACACAATAAGAAATGTGTGAGAAATTGAGAATACAGGCAATCTGTGACTCTGAGGTTTTATGCCATGAACGAACACTAGCAGCTCTATTGACAATTCCGAGATGACGTCACAAGTCAAAATGGCGGTCAATTCGGTGAAAGAAATCTCTCTGCTCACTGAAAAGCATCGGACTTTGGATCCTTGTAATTTGATTTGTGAGGACTATTTTGATTTTATATAACAATCTTTGTGGTTTGTATGATAATCACAGGCAAGAGCAATACAAGCCGCCGTTTGTTAGCCGAATGTTCAGAATTGTCTGTATAAGCAAAGAAAAACACAACTACTTTACTCGTGTTCGGCACGAGACTTGACAATGATACATACATACATACATATATATATATATATATATATATATATATATATATATATGCCCATCTCTGCAAATTATTATGCAGAATTGTCTGTATAAGCAAAGAAAAACACAACTACTTTACTCGTGTTCGGCACGAGACTTGACAATGATACATACATACATATATATATATATATATATATATATATATATATATATATATATATATGCCCATCTCTGCAAATTATTATGCATATCATACTTCAATTTGTGATCATCATAGATGCCAGCAAATCGTAGTGTATAATATATAGAGTATAAAGGAAAATCAGCATTTAAAGTGCGATTTTCAGGGTGCAGTAACTGTATAATGTCAAGTACTTGTTCTCGAGAAATTACGGTACACAAAAAAATTAAATGGCGGGACAAAAATCTGCCCTGCAGTCCTTGACTTTGACACATGGGAGGTATAATATAATATTCCAGTAATCATAGAATTAGTTTTTTTTTAAAGCTAGTTTTATCCCTACTCGTCATTGTCGTCCATTAACGCGGCACCGCTACTTACCTGCTACCTGTAGCGTGTTCAAAGAAATAGGCACGTGACGTCCAGATCTCTATGAACCAGGATCACGATTTTATGAAGAAATAACATTGCCTTTTCACAGCCAATATCAATATATCAATCAATATATTGTGTGGTGTAAATGTTGTGGGTTTAACTTTAATCCCCAAATTGGGTAATTTGATGTTTTGCAGTTGAACATGCTTCAATGGCCCGGGGGCCCATATGTGAACTACTGGTACAAAAGTAAAAAGACACAAAGTACATTGTAACATTTGTTTGTTTATGCTTATAGGCCGTTAATGTAACATGTATTGCTTTGCATTTGTGAATCATGTTTACCTACTCAGCTGGGCTTTACTTGTATAGTATGTAATTGAAACCTGGAGTCGACAACACATGTTGTTTTTGATTTGCAACATCCATATCTCCACCCCAAAAAGTTTTCCAAACTGCCGACTAACTTCAACATCGTGACTTCAAAGTGTCTGACCTTCTCCAAACAGTTTCCCGGAAATCTTTTTCACAGATGTATTGATGCAGCAAACTATTTTGTGAAACGCATCTTTAAAAAAAAAAAGTAGGCAGTGTATGTTCAGAATTGTGATCAGGCTTTTCTTTTTTGTTCCAGACAAGATTCTCCTGTAGCCCTAAGGAAAGTATTTTGTCATTGGAAAGATATTCTTTCAAAATAAAATTCTATGCAGACGTTTTCACATATTTTTGAACTGAGTGTTTCATAAACTGCATGTGAAAACAGGAAACTTGCTGAAACGCAGTGGACACATGCAAGGTCACGCCAGGCCTCTGTAATATGTTAACAAAAGAGAAAAAGTGTTCCAATTGCACTGTGTGTTTGTAAGGGCAGTTTTTTTCTTCAATAAGAGAATCTAATCCAATTGGGAAGTACTGTATAGCAGTGGTCCCCAACCTTTTCTGTACCACGGACCGGTTTAATGTCTGACAATATTTTCACGGCCCAATCTAAAAGTTTAGCTGATAAAAACAAAATAAAATGACAAGAAAAAAACTGTGGTATTTCCTCTATAATAATAATGAACGTAAATCTACTGTGTAATCATGTGCAACTTTATTAACGGTGACCGTAACGTCGCACCAACAACAGAACATCACATGAGCAACATCGTTTCTGCCCCAAAACAATGCAACACACTCTGGTCTGCTCTCAGTGCACTTGCCTGTGTGGACGTGGTGGCCATCAGCAACTTCTTCTGCCCCTCATGTTCACGTTGTTTCCGTTAAAAATACTCCAAAGGCTTGTCTTTTGCTGTGGGGTGCTTGCTCTCCAAGGTGGCGAACCAGTTTTGAAGGCTTCATCGTCTCATTAGAAAGCCGGTCACCGCATATTACGCACAGCGGGCTTGGTGCGTGGGAATCGCCCGTGGCGCTAAATCCATATTTTAAATACGATTCTTGATACTGCCTGTTAAAGGCAGCTTTCCCTTTTTTAGAGGGTCCAGGTTCCTCTTCTGTCCCTTCATTGGACCGTTTCCCCTTCGCAAAGAAACTTTTTAAAGAAGTTTGTTTTTTGCTCATTTTGCTAGCTTGGAATTAAATTTAGCGTGACGTATCATGTGACGTGTGGTGTAGCGGCCTTGAAGTGCGTCAAGTGAGACGGATGTAACAGACAGAATCCGGCCACTTTTCAAAATAAAACATAATTTTCGAAAAAAATTTGGTTGGGGACCACTGCTGTTTGAACACCATAACAATGTGATAAATGATGTGCTACCCAGTGAACTTGCCTGTGAAATCCATACAGTTTATGAGATTAAAATGTACCCCATTAGTTTGCTACACTAATATACTAATATAGTAATTGTATTAACACTTAGCTTGTTTTGACTAGCAAAGCTCTGCCAAGTCACCTTTCTTCAGCCAATGAGTTGCACCAGCTTTGCCATTCCTAATGGACATTTCCTGTTCCTCTGTGTCAGGCCAGCAGGTGGCTTTGCAGATACATGTACAGTATGTGCTTATAATCTAGGCTGGTGTGACCATATCTTTTTACAAAAACTATTTATAATCCTCCACTTCCCTTCTGCTGTTGCTCATCTAGCCTGCCATCTTATTTTGCTTTTCCATTTAAAAAAAGTAGCTTTTAAAAACTTTATTATTATATTTTTTTTTTTACAATGATATGGCTTGGCAGCATGGTGACATGCTTGCAGCACATCTGTCTGACATCTGGGAGATGTTTTCTCCGTGCTTGTGCGTGTTTTCTCTGGGCATTTCTGTTTCCTCTCACATTCCAATTTACATGCCTGCTACATTAATTGTCGCTTACCAGCCCAGGTCATATCTTGCCTCTTGCCCAAAGTCAGCAGGGATTAACTCCAGTAACCTGTGACCCTAATGAGGACTCGCGGTATAGGAAATGGATGGCTGGATGGATGATATAGCTGCTGCAACTCTCACGAGCTGCAAAGGGAAGTTCGTTGAGACGGTTACAGTTTCACTTTCAGCATGCCACAACATTGCATAGTCTGTCCTCTCATAATGGCTTTTTCAGAAGGAAATAAAAATAACTGCCAGTCAATAAAACTGAAATGGATATCAAAGTTTTCCAATACTCATTTTTAGTTCCAAACCAGAAATAACCCCCCATTTTCCATCCTTGTAGCCCATTTACTTGAATATTCCAACATATTGGATCAATAAGGTCTGATCTGCAACTTTGCAGTTTAGGCACAAGTCATAGCACACAGTACTGTAATCCTTGTCAGTTTCCTGCTCTTGATGTTGTTAATTTGATGGAACTGTTTTAAAAAGTAATGTAAACTGTATGTACAGTACTGTATTCTGATATCATCTTTTTTATTATTCACACCCCAAGAACATGCTTAATATGTTCTTGTACAAAAGTATTTCTGTACTGCACGAGGATTTTTTTGGGGGTAGTAATGAAATTTTTACACATTTTTGATTAAGAATTTGTCACTCACGTGGCACAAGAAAGCACTCTGAGTTACCGCCATATTTACTGTTGGTCTATGTGAAAAACACATATCACAGTGTATTTAATACAAATATTTATTGTAATTGGAACATAAATACTACATTACCACGTTAGCGGTTTTGACTTAAGTGCAAATTCAGGTTATGTCACCGACAGACAGTGAAAACTGTCTTAAAACAAGGACTCCCTGTATTTCATTTGAAAATAACGATTTTTTTTAAACTAAGTTTATGAAAAATTTGTATTTAATTTATACAAAAGTTTTAAAGATTTTTTTTTGCACCCATGAATTTCTATGTGTTTTAATTTCTCTCCCTCTTTGATATAGCTGTAAAAAAAAAAATATTTTTTGTTTTGTTAGGACAAATAAAAATGTGATTGTGGTTGAATTGAATAATATTTCCATGACTTTAAATCCAGAAATGGACGAATGGCGAAGATGTGGTCAATAACCGTGAAACACATTACTATATATAAACAACAACATAACAGACTGCATAACGTGTGCAGTAAAGTCCGCGTCGTCGTAGCCGGAAACGAGGTAGCTGAACCTTCAATATAAAATCTAGACATAAATGCATTCATAGTGTAATCCCGGAAAACTGCGATGGTGCGTTACACCACAGCCGTTTGACATTCTTGGTGTTGGTATCTGTGGAAACGGTGTATAATGCCACTGTGAATTTTCCACGTGGAAACGAGATTCGGTTAATTTATGGGCAAACGGTTGGACCGGAAAACGACTCCGGTTTGGTAACTTGACGAACAGTGGCGCCACAATCGCCAACAGTGCCGAACAGCACCCTCGATCCCTTAAAAAAATAAAAATAAATACCGTTTAGCTGCAGCCGTTCTAGGCGTGCGCGCAGCCTGGATCCTCCGGGCTGCAGTCACAGCCGGTGTGGCACTTGCGCCCGGAGGATGTACCCCACAGTTAGGCAAAGAGCAGGTGGACGGCGCGAAAGGCTGACCGGTTTTTATCCAGTCACGTGAGTAGCCTTCTCCCGAAAAAGACCACATCACTTCATACGGTTCTGTATTTTCTGCCACCCACCAATCAAAACCGATGCCAATATTTTTCGATGTTCATATTTAGATACTGTAATCCTAGCAGTCACAGTGTGAGTCAAGTGCGATGACCGTATCGGTAAGTGAGCCACGGTGCGTATTTGCCAGATTTCCTAATGAAGTTAGGAATGCTGCCCTCCAGTTCCCAAGACTATGACATCACTTGACGGGCTTTCCCCTATTTTGTCCCTATCCCGACCCCCTCTTCTTGTGCCTCTGCACCCCTTGCTGTGTGCTAACGACTACGTGACACTAGCGTCCATGCAAGGCTTTGTGTATAAATGTGTTTTCGTGACACCTTGCAGAGATGATCATAAATAAGCATAAACACTGTTAAACAAACCCACTTCGATTTAATGGTGATGACTGTCATGGAGCGCTGAGCAATGATAAGAGTAGCATACAGGAAGCGACTCCCTGCCCTGCGGTGCCAGAACAAGCTAATGCATTATTTGTGGGGCTTTTATATTTTTATAATGTTCTGTTTCTGAGGTATATCTGACAAAATCATGAAAATAAACGCTTCATTTGTTAGCCATGGACAACCCCATCATGATTTCTGTAACCAGGAATTTTTCATTACCTAAGAAACTGCCTGTGGATGGTGTGAAATGCTGTTGCTGAGGCAAAAGCCAAAGCCTGGAAGATAATATATGTACAGTAGCCTACTGTACAATTACGCCCCCCATGGCATCACAAACTGTTGGTAGTGCCACAGTATCATTACCATTATCATTGCTATAAGATTGCTGTAATCCTCATGATTGGGAAAATAAAGAAACAATATTCTGATTCAGGTGAAAAAAACAACATATCTATCTTGAATTTTTTTTTAACTATGTTGAGGTAGTTTAGAAATTGTGACATTATTACATTTGTGATTTCCCCCCTCAAATATTCCTATTTTAATTGAAGCATGTGACAAGTCAATTTAAGAGTTTTTTTTTTAAATATTGTTTTGTTTTTTGATCTGATCGTTTCCACAAGGCCATACAAATGAGTCAAGTTGACAGTAGAGTGAGACTGTCAAGATTCGATTACTCTGTGTCCTATGACTCCTACGTCGTGTTTGGGCCACACAGTAATTGGGTTATGGACGAACATTTTTTTTCCTGATCCCTATCCAAAGTACAGTACATGGCTGTCAGTGTTTTCATCTTCTCGTGTCTGTCCTTCTTTCCCACAGTGCTAATCCATTATCCTCTCTCAACCTTCCATTTAGGCATGATCTAGAACATGTTTATTACATAAACCTGCATGATTATTATTGCTGAATGTTGATTGGTGAAAACCTTTGACATGTTTTATGCAAGGAAACTAACGAAAACCAGGGTGCAAAGAAAACTTTAGAGAAATTCACAAGGCCAAAGACTGAAGCTAAACTTTTTTGCTCACCAGCTACTGTACTCAGAATATTGTGTTATGTTGCTATAAAAACATGGAATCTACCAAAAGAAAGATTAGAGTCTCTTCTTTCATCAGGGAAAAAAGTAGATATGTATCTGTTTCCGTTTTGCAGCAATTAGCATTAGAATATAGCTAAGTTTCATTATTCACATTCCTGTTGAAAACGCTGTCAAAAAGAGCTTGTTGCAACATGGTTCTGATCTCTTACACTCTGCTGCCACCTGCTGGCCGTTTTTTGTAATAACTACCATTGCTTTATGCCACCTCGTCATGTCAGAAGCTGCATCAAAGTCTTCTGTATGCTCTTGCGTAAAAAAACATACTAAAACATATAAATACGTTATTGGGATTGTAATACAAAGTACTAATAACCGAATGAGTTAAAAGTATTTCCTTGCAGTTCAGGTGACTGGGAGAGCCATGTGGCAGGAAAACAGGGCAAAACAACTACAGAAATATTAAATGTGCACTTTTTAGTTTTACGCCAGATATCTTCAAAAAAGAAAAAGGGAAGCTACCCTGATAGGACAGTCAAGGATCAACATTGGCCCGGCTTTCACTCGCTGGCGTGAGTTTAAAAACAACGCTATGTGCTTGTCCTCATGGGAAATGTGGTCTTCCTTCAGACATAACATTACCGTTTTTGTCCACATGGCGCTGCCATAATCAAAGTAAACTTGAAAGTTCCTTAGTGTTGCTTTAATGTCAAGCCCTGTATATGAAACCATCTTCTATGAGTCAGTCAGTCAGGTCATAATGAATTATTTGAATCTTATCATGCTTATGCAACAGCTGTTACGGTGCAACATGATGAAAGGATAATTTAGGGCAAAGACTGAAAATAAAAAATGTAATATTGATGTCAATTTTCATCTGGCATGGTCTTATTGTGATGGTGAAGCTTAATGGCATCTTTTCCCATTTGACCTATTTCAGACACGGAGAGCTTGGTCAATGGGAATCACCAGGCCAGGCCAGCACAGTCTTCCCAAGAAATTGGTGAGAGAGTCCAGTCTGAGCACAGTGCAATTGTAAGCTCTATTGAAAAGGACCTCCAGGACATCATGGACTCCTTAGTCATGGATGACCCTGAACCTTGCTCCTCTGAAGACAAAAAGCCGCCTGGGGGCCAACCAGTTAGTCATTCACCCCTCTTACCCATGGTCAATGGTGGGGGCAGGTATTTGCTGTCCCCTCCTACAAGTCCAGGGGCCATGTCCATGGGATCCAGCTATGACAATACATCTCCACCCTTTTCTCCTCTCTCTTCCCCTTCAGCAGCCAGCAGTGGTAGCTTTACTAGCCCATCTCCTGGTGGAGCACCCCAGGACCACGTTTCTTCTTTGCCACCAGTGCCTGCACGCTCCTCTAGCTACAACTTTACCAGCCATTCACAACTTGTTTCCCAGCCACGGACCAACCTACCTAGCTTTAATGGTGGCGGCGTAGGTCAGAAAATTCAAGAGAGCCCCAGGCTACAAAAGAAGACCTTAGGGGAGGCTTCTTCAAGCCCTAAGCTTAGTCGTAGAGGATTATGCCAAGATGGATCAGAGAGTCCCAGACAGACTCCGCTTTTGTCTTCAAATGAATCTCTCAGTAGCAGAAATATTTTGCCAAGTAGCCCTGGTTTCAATCCCAAGTTCCCACCGTGTTCTTCCATGTCCCCTAGTATGAGGACCAAGACAACCACAGTGCTTCATGAAAGGCCTGCTAGCCCTTTTAGAGAGCAGACAAACATAACCGATCGCTTCATCAACTCAAGTCCATCCAAGCAACTTTCCCAACCTACTAAGGCCTATCAGCCTCCTCTCGATCCTGTTGTCCATATCATTCATGGCTCACCGTGCCAGCAGCCGCCAGAAAGCCCTCGCATGGCTAGGCGAAACATAGAACTGAATGGTGGAGGAGGTAATATGAGAGAACTTCCACCTCTAAGTCCCTCCATTGCTCGTAGAGGCGTTCCAGTACTTCCAGGGGCACTTCCAGGAATGGTACCAAGTGCAATCCTAAAGACACCTGATAGCCCCTCAGGTGTGGGCAAGCTGGTCTCTGAGAGTCCCAGGCTTCATCGCAAGACTGGAACCACAACTGTGGATTTGACTGGCAGCTGGGGAATGCGAGCCCGTAGTCCTTCACCCACATCTCTGATGATGGAAAGTGGCACGGGAATCGGAAAAGCCAGCTTTGGCAACTCGCTTTCATCTGCATATAGTCTGGGTTCTCTGCCTGGCTCATCTCCCATGTCAAGTCCCAGAAGCAACAGGAAGATATCAACGGGGCGATCACTGATGAGAGAGAGGAAGAACAGCATCTCAGAAATCAGCGACAACGAGGATGAGCTGTTGGAATATCATCGACGACAGAGGGAGGAGCGACTTCGAGAGCAGGAAATGGAGAGACTGGTGAGTACAAAACAAACAAAAAAATATTTTCAGGAAACTTCATATTTACAAAGAGCATTATAAATATTACACTGGGGAACACATTTTTTGTTGAGTTAGGTCTATCTCCTGTTTTTAGCTCAATTTTGTGTGCGGAATCCAAAACTGATCTAAGTTTTTCTCTATCAAGTTTTTGAACCATACGATCCCAGTTTTCTTAATGAATATGAAAAATACTGTACATAAAAGAAATGTGCTTGTTTTCTAAAAATTTGATACAAATTTACGTTTATGGCTCTATCTGGAGTAGAGCTGTCAAAAGTAATAGATTAATCGACAAGTAATCGATTATCAAATTCATCGACAACTATCTTAATTAACGAGTAATCATTTGGAGCTATTTTTTTCAATTTAAAATTGTCCAAACCCTCTGATTTCAGCATATCAACAGTAATTGCTCTAGTGCTGTCACTAACGACTTTAAAAAAAAATCGAGCCGCCTATTGATTGATATTCCATCGATTAATTGACTAACCCCCCAAAAAAAACAACAACAAATATTCCCCAATTTTTGGTAAATTTATTTATTTATTTTTTAAGTCCACTAAGGTTGGAGTTGAATTTAGTGGATATAAATACGCATTGTTCCTTACCTTCTGCACACATATGCACATCTTACGCTTTATCTTCATCTTATGTTTACTAAGCCTGACTTATTCGCTACATATTGAGTTGTCGAAGCCTACAATGGCCATTGGTGCAGCATACTAACGGTACAGCACACGCGCACAGAAAGGTTTTTCAAATAACGCACTTTATGCTCAAGGATCCCACGCCGTCGCCCTCATGTATTTCTTTGGTGCCATCCCAAACAAATCCATAAACATCACAAAGTGAGTTTGTTTCTACCGCCAGCGTCCATGTCTGCAAGTGCGCTGTGGCCAACTAGGTTGATTTGGCTCGGTTTTTGGTGGCGTAAAACCGTTGCATAATAGTCCTTATGGCAAATGCTGGATGGCCTCGCCTGCAAGCTACTTCGAGGAGTGAGAAAAAAACAAAAACAAACAAAAACAAACAGCTCGGCGGAGTCGCCATATCTGGCGAAGTTTTGCTCTATGTTTAACATAGTAGCCTTCCTGTTGCTGACACACGTCGGGCCGCCATCTTATGTGTGTCTGGCGCCAATAAATTCATTGGAGCTCTTTGATTTATTTACCGATGTTGACGCAGATTGTTTTGTTACAAACATAAAACATGTAGCGTGCCAATTTTCTCCCTTTTCAGTCTAAAGAGACCACAAACAAACCCTAAGAAGCATCTTAGTTAGTAGTGGTGAATGCCGGTCCGTCAGCAATAAGTGTCCGTGCGTAAACACGGAATATTGGTTCCAGGCCTCCTGGCAACTTTTGGTGCCACAAATATGTTTTTAAAAATTATTAAAATAGCTTTGACGCATGCATTTTTGCGGCGACCAATTTTGTGGTCGACCCAAGCGATTTGGTCGACTTTTTTCCCCAGCCCTAAATTGTTCACTGATTTCTGTAGTCTTTCATTGAAAGAAGACTGATTGTCTTCTGTGTTTAATTAAAATAAGGCAGTTGCAAACATTTATTTTTACTTTGGAAAACAATGACCGAACCGGTAACATCGTACAACATCAATCCCCCTTTTTTTCAAATCACTAAACGAATAAGAAGTACAAAATAATCACCAATCACTAGTTAATAAACAGTAATCAGGGAAAAAATGCTTTTGTAATGCACTTTTGCAAAATTAAAATTAATCCGATTAGTTTATGAATCGATTGAATAATCGATAGATTAATTGATTCTAAAAATATTCGATAGTGGCAGCACTAATCTGGAGTGTTCAAATTTAGGACTATCACGTTTGATGCGCCAAAGTGGAATTTTCCTTATCTGGAGTGTAAATTGTAGAGAATAAAATTTGAGAATATAATTTTGAATCAGCATGCTAATTTTAGTTTTAATCAGTATAAAAATCTAACTCAATAGATTTTCTTTCTTTTTTTATTGTTCCCCAGCGTTATCAACTTGAGGACAATCACATCCATTACACCATTGTTGACTAATTGGATTAGGTTATTTGTCTAATCTGCGGTTGAAACTAATAGGTCTGTTTTGTAAGGCACAGTTGATTAACTGGTATTGAATTGTTAAATAGGTTCATATTTTATGAGGACATCATGTCTGATCTCCTTGCTAAGGAAATTTCATTGCTTGCAGGTAACATCTGTTGTGTTTACAAAGTGGATGAGCCAGAAGTTTAGTAATGTCTGTCACTTGGCTGTTGGCTATCCAAATTGCTGCTGACATGCAGCCTTCGGCTTTAGAGAGCCAGGAGGTTCCCATAGTAACCACATTGTTTGTTGTTTCCTAAGCTTTGCAAAAGGGGAGGGTGGTAGGCATTTTGAACTTGTCTGCTACTGAGTGAAAAAAAGGAACAGCAACAATTGAATGTTTTGAAGGTGATTGTGCAGAATCACTGCTGGTGTCGTGTTTCAATCAACCTGACCTTCGTGCCGGCATTGTGGGGTCACTTTCCAGCTTCCAGTCTGTAATGGTGTGAATGTGAGTGTGAATGGTTGTCAGTCTTGAGTCTTAAGGGCCCTCTGATTGACGGCTAGACCAGGGTGTCGTCTGCCTTTTGCCTGAAGTCAGCAATAATGACAAAATTGAAGGAAATACAGTTTGTCCCTTCCCTTTGACATTTATTTCATTTTCCTGAAAATACTTTTCCACCAGGGCGGCATGGTGGACGACTGGTTAGCACGTCCGCCTCCCAGTGCAGAGGAAGTGAGATCGAGTCTGGGCTTCGGCCTTCCTGGGTGGAGTTTGCATATTCTCCCTGTGCTCGCGTGGGTTTTCTCCGGGTGCTCCAGTTTCCTCCCACATTCCAAATACATGCATGTCAGGTTAATTGAACACTCTAAATTGTCCCTAGGTGTGATTGTGAGTGTGGATGGTTGTTTGTCTCTCTGTGCCCTGGATTGGCTGGCAACCAGTTCAGAGTGTACCCCGCCTACTGCCCGAAGCTTGCTGGGATAGGCTCCAGCCCCCCCCCCCCCCCCCGCGACCCTTGTGAGGACTAAGCGGTTAAGAAAATGGATGGATGGATACTTTTCCACCATTTTGAGCTATTTTTCAGGAATTGCAGTATATTTATACTGAACATTTGTGAGGTCAGAGGTACAGACTTGTTGAATGGATTGCACTCTAACGGAATGTTTTTGATCAGGTTGAATGAAGTTAGGGCTCAGTGTGCCCCCCCCCCCCCTATAAAATTGTGTACTTTTTTATTGTCATTGCGTTACATTTGACTGTAAAGTGCAATAGTTAGTTGGGGTGGGAATCTTTGGCTGTCTCACGATTCGATTCAAATCAGATTTTTGGGTCTGCGATTTGATTCAGAATGATTTTTGATTCAAAATAATTTGATTAACACTGATTTTCATTTCACTTTATAGATGTACAAAGAATCGTCATGATCTCCTCCAGTCTGACTCGCTAATGCTAATTAGTAGGTGTGTGCCAAAAATCGATTCTCATAAGAATCATGATTCTCATTTGGTACACTTCAGAATCGATTTTAATTGTCCCAAAATCGATTTTATTTCAATTATTTTATACTGTCTTGCCCTTGTTTGTGTGTGCCTTAATAGGGAGCGTTGTTCATGTTGTACATGATTTGGCCACTTGGGGGCAGTGTGGTTCTGCGTGTTCTGATACACTGTTAAGCTGTAGCTACATTAGAGAGTAGAAGGAAAAAGTCATAATCAAGTTATTTCAATAAAAGTAGGTTTTTTTGCAGCGTAGGAAAAGCATATACCGGTGAGTAATGTTACGATGCTTCTCTGTATACATTCCTGAAGCGTTTTGTATGAATAGCCGTTCTTTTGAGTGATACAAGTGCCGCGTGATGTGCGCTAATTAGCATCAGCGAGTCAGACTGGAGTAGATCATGAAGATTTTTTACACATCCATAAATTGAAGCAGAAATCATTGCCAATCCAATCGTTTTGAATCTAAAATCGTGAACAGCCCTCCCAATAAAGGCACGCAGAAAACAAGGGCAAGACAGTATAAAATAATTCAAATACAATTGATTTTGGGATATTTAAAATCAATTCTGAATCGTACTAAAATGAGAATCGCGATTCTTATCAGAATTGATTTTTGGGGCACACCCCTAATAGCATTTAATATGATTATTATAGATTACAAGTCGTCCCCTTCCCTCCTCCCTTCCCCCTCCCCGGTACGCCTTCCTTCCCCTCCCCTGGGCCGGGGGTTCCATCCATGGCCCGGGTCTCGGTGCTATGGGGGCCGGCGGGGGTGGCTGGGGTTTGGTGTCGTGCCCGCCCCGCTCCGGTGGGCGTCCTGACACCTCGGGCGGGACCCAGTATCCGGGGGGCGAGCCCTATCGCCCCGCCGGACGGGTCCCATATGCCCGCCGGGGTCCTGGTGGGGTGGGTGGGGGCTTGGTGGGCCGGTGCGCCTCCTGCCCCCGCCCGGTTGGGGAGGGCCCCGCTGGTCACTCCTCTTAACTCACTACACTAGGTTTGCACAATACACTTTTATAGACATATAGGGCACATAACACACTTTGGGGGGTGGGGTAGGGTGGAAACACCGTCTTCACCCTACAACTCCCCTCCAATTTGAATACACCACACAACTTGTGGGTGGGGGGGGGGGGGGGGCTTGTGGGGGTGCCATCGGTTGGGGGCCGCAGTATAGAGCAGTGCTGCGGTCCCCTGTCCGTGTCGCCACCCCGGGGGGGGGGACGGCTTTGTTGGGGGGGGGGGGGTCGGTGGTGGGGGTTTGCGGGGTGGGGGGTGCTGGGGGTGGGGGGTGTCTGGGGGATTGGGAGCGGCTGGGGCTGGGTTGGGGTGGGTGGCGGGGGTGGATGGGGGGCGGGGGGTCGTGGGGGAGGCGGGGGTTGGGGGCCGGTGGGGTGCCTGGTGGGCCTGCAGTGCCCCGTCCTGCTGCGTTGGGCCGGGGGCGCGGGCCGTGTTGGGGCGGGGGGCGCTCCTGCTCCTGGGTTTGCTCTCCGGCCGGTGGCCCTGGCGGGGCCCGGGGGTCGTCCTTTGGCGCTGCCGCGGCCTGGGGGGCCCTGAGGTGTTGCGCTTGCTCTGTTCCGGTGGGGGTCGACGGCTCCCCTCTTTGGTGGAGATTTTCATGCATGCCAGATCCACCACACCAGCATCTACCGAAACTCAGACACAATCTGTTTCCTCCTCAGGTTATTGAATCGGTGGAGGCTGGTGTCTGCGGATCTCACGCGGCTTCGTCTGTCCTTCCTTCCTTTTCTCGGTCTCTCCTTTGGTCTCTTGAGGCCTCCCTGATTTTATGTTTTTTGGATTTGTTGGGGTCTGGATGTTTCTTGGGCTGGGGAGGAGTTCTGGTGGGGGGTGTCTGGTCGGTGCTGGATTTCACCTTCCTTGGTTTTCTTCGGTCCCCTCGGGTCTCCTGGTGTTCGGTTTAGGTGAACGGTATGAGATTTTTTCTAATAGGTTTTCTGGTGAGCTAACAAATACACGCACGCACGCACGCACGCACGCACGCACATACACATACTCACCCACACACACACACACACAAAAAAAAAAAAAAAAAAAAAATATATATATATATATATATATATATATATATATATATATATATATAAAAAAAAAAAGAGCAATGATGATGACATTTCCGAATGAACAATACTGAGCTCTTAAAAAAAAAAAAAAAAAAGATTACTAGTTAATAATGATTGTTTGTGCTGTGTGTTACATTTGATAAAAATAGGCTCTTAAACTTTGTCAAAGCTAACAGAAATCCTACATTAGAGCTTGGATTTGCAATCCACATCAGGACTTAGAATAGGTAACCTTTAGTTTCTTTGCTCTCTGGAATTTTGGTATGACAGGAAATACAATTCAGCTCACTTGAATACTTAGTCACTCCTGTGGACTCAATGAAAAGTGATTAGTCATCGTAGCTACCTTCAGACTTGCCCAATCCAAGCAAAATATTGAGAATAGATACTGTATGTGCAAAAAAGTCAAGATTCAGTCAAGAGTTTTCGGCAGCATGTTTTGTTATTGTATTGTAACGCTCTCTGAGAAAGAAAGCAGGGCGTGGAGCTGCAGGGCCTGTAATTAGTCACAGTTGATTCACTGTCATGAGAGATTTTTTTCACCCCAGAGTTTATGCATTTAAGTCATTTCACACAGGCCCGCGACTCCCTATACACAACTGATTACAAAAAACAAATTAGATGAGTGTTTCACAGAGGTTTACTTAGGAAAAAAGGAGTTATTGTTATTGTGAAATCAGTGTGAGTACACAGCTCTGAGGCAGCAGGACTGCAGGGGGATCTGATTAAAAGGATGTGCAGACTTGCTGTATCTTGTGTTGCGTTCAGGGTTTTTTTCTTCAAATTTTTCAAATATTTAAAAAAGTCCTTCATACATTATGAAACACAAAGCCAACAACACTGAGTATAAATGGCAGCAAGGGATGTTGGCAGCTCTTGTCTTGCTAGGCCAAAATAATAATAATAATAATAATGATTATTATTATTTTATTTTACCGTAATTTTAAATTTAATCAGACCTCAATTATGTGTAATTAATAACATTTCTTTGCACACATTTGTAAAATTGGATAAGTTCTTGCAGTGCCCCTGCTCATCTCTTACGGCACCCTGGTTGGGAATCATTAGTATACTGTATTATGAATATAAAAGCAGGAAATTTGCCAAAGTTGATTCTTCACCATGCTATGTATAAAATTCTAAACTGTCATCATAAACAGAAGCTAAATGCTGTATGTGCTCAGAGCCTTAGTAATTAATAATGTAATATTTATTATTGTTTGTCCGGTTGCTCTTACAATCTATTGATATATTTTCTGATGGGGGATATACAGTAAGATGTGACAATACTTTTTTATACTAGTTTTTAACAACAGTAATACTATTGAAGTAACTATTATTTATCCATCCATTTTCTTAACCGCTTATCTTCCTCTTATGTAGGGATAAACCGATTATCGGCGCCAATATTTAGCATTTTGACAAATATAGGCATCAGCAATTTTTGAAGAATCGTATGGCTTATAATAGATCCATTAAAAAAAAAAGTGTTAACATAAGGGAACTCATTAAAAAAAAATGCTGCTGAGATGCTGCTGACCCTGGAAACCTTCTGTTTATGTTTGAAATTAAAACTAAGATAAGTCAAAATGTAATTCTTCAGATATTTTGAAATTTTGGAATACTACTGCCCCTGGGAAATCCCATAAATTTTTAAAACAAAGATGTCGGCTAGATTTTTAAAACAAAGATGTCTATTGACTAAGATTTTTTTTTAAACACTCTTAATATTTTACCAACCCTAAAAGTTGTTCAATAAACATATGCTTTAAAATTCCCCCCAAAATTAAAAGCTGGAGTTTGTATTTTTTCTAATTTTGATGCCAATATTTTCCCTTTTAGTGAAAATGAATATCGGCGCCAAATATCAATTATCGCCGTCCTTGACTACTAATAATCGGTATCGGCCCTGAAAAAAAAACCATATCGGTCTACCTCTATTCTCATGTGTAACTAAGTTAAACAAAACAGAAAATGGCAGCCTAATAACTTTAACATTAGGAGAGTTATGTTGGATAACAGCAAAGAAAAAGAAAACCAACATGAATTGGTGTTTTCCTTTTGGACTTGTTAGTAATCCCTCTCTGCTAATAGACCAGATCCAGGCTGTCCTGTCTGCTTCTGTGTTCACCACATGACTGTCTGCCTGCCTGACACCCCCGTCCTGGCAGAGACTCTTGGCTTACACGGCGAGTCTGTGGCACAGTCTCACACTCATGTAAACTCACCTTCTGTTTGACGACCTCATATTTTCTGGGATCGAGGACATCTGTTGTTACTAACCAACTGGGGGTAATTAAAAAGTAAGAAAATAAATAAAATGGTCATAGATTGAATTGAAAAAAAACCCCATTGTGGTGCGTCCAAACGGAATTCAGACCTTTATCTACTACTACTCTGACTCATCTCATCGCTTTGCTTCTCATTCAAGTCTCTTGCTGATTCCCCAGTCCAGTGCGATGTCACAAATGATGGCATCCATTAAGATTAGCAGACCAAATATACCTCCAGGACACTCTCAAACAGAACATGACATAATGCATTGCAGCCCATTCCTGAGCACAACCAAATATATCAAGCTCGTGTTGCACACTGAACCTGGCACTCCCGCCAGATAAATATATCTATAACCTTTGTGTGAAACCTCTCACTGAGGATAAAACTTTTTACTGGTCGCAATGAGCATTTTTCTAATCTGTTCTGTATACCTTATGGAGTTGATGAAGATGTAATTTTACTTTTGGGTGAGTTATTTAACAGTTATTGTCCAATTTGTTTACTATTGTGTTTGGAATTGCTGCAGAAGTATTGGAGTGACTGCATAAGCTGCTGTTTGGGAATCTGTCCACTAGAGGGGGTTATCTGCCTGCTCACACGCTCGCCAGGCGTGGCTTTGCTACATCTATAACATGAAACCTCAACAAGAGTAAAAAACATTCCTCACTGACCAAAACGTTCAGTATATTTTTTTTGTGCATATTCTGAAATTGTAGCAAAGACAATACACAAGTTTTATTTTGTGAAAGTACAAAGACTATGCCCATTTACTGAATCAAAAATAGGTTTATAGCCTATTTATATTCAAAGCATTTGAGGCCTTGTAAAGTAAAAAGCAAAAGCTTATAAAGAGTGTTTTCTCTCTATTTCTGACTTTTTTGCCTACATTGCAGTGTAAAAACACAAAACCAATATTGAGCTGCATTTAAAATAAGCGACCGATCAACAAGACCGCCCACTTAAGGAAGTCTGTGAAGATTTGGGTGGCAGCAAGACTGCTTCACATCTCCCAAAGTAGCACAGTGAGTTCAATCACTTTTACTTTGGGCGCTCTGTGGACCGAAACTCAGAAGCAACAACATTTAGTTTTGGATGATCAATCTGTCATGGACTCGTATTGCATTTGTTGCAAGAGAGCACCTGTGCTGAGAAGAGGCCAGAACAGGGAACAGGCCATGGTTTATCTGCTTGCCCTGCCAAAACAGAAGCCAGGTCTTCTTACAAACATGGCAGCAGCACTCATAAAGGTAATTGGATGCATTATGGTTGTTGCAGTGTGATTGGATTTAAAGTAGCCTGTGGGTGTTCCTGGATTGCCTTTAACCATTCTGTCATGTCTGCTAATTTGGTACGGGGGGCTTTTTTGCTGAAAGCAAGAAAAAAAAAAGATGAACACTGCAACACAATTACTAATTATCCAGTCAATATTTAGCACAACTACACTACTAGAATAACTTTGACTTGTTTTTGTCATACACATTATAGGAGAAATATTGAAAAGTCCTAGCAATGAAATCAATGACTTTTACAGAACGTTATTATCCACACTTTATGTTTATGTGTTAAAATTTGGGTGAGATTACCGGCAACTAGAAATAGATCGATAATCGGCCTGGGCATTTTGACGAATATCGGTATCTAACAACCGATATAAGGTAAATCTAAAACCATTTTAATCTCGGAACTATTTCTTTACATTTCCAGTTAACTTTATAAGATATGCTACTGACCCACGGAACCTTCTGAACCTTGTGTTTTTGTTCGACATTAAAACTAAGAAATACCGATAGTTAGACATGGTTTCAGCGGGTCTAATGATGATATGTGCCACCAAAATGCCAGATGTGCCAGGTGCGTACTCACCATGGCGCAGAGCGGTCTGACAAATATCCAAACAAGCACATGAAAATTAAGATGCGTCAGATTTAACTCTCGACCGCAGCTGCATCGTTTAGCTGTCCAATTACAATTAATATTGCATGTTGAATGATAGCATTGTATTGCTCTGGGCATTTTCTACCCTCCAATATGATTATTTACATTTGTGGTATTTTACCTGGTTCGAGCATTTGCAGCTGCTGTGGTGTTTAAACATTGCGCCTGGTCTTAGTTAATACAATATTTAAATGTGTGTATGTGTTGAAAATATTGCCGCAATCTCGTAGAGATTCTAGCATGGTTGTAAACATCATTCCTTGTTACATAAAAACCGCATTCCCCAATTGAATGTTTTAGTTTTTATTACTCATGGTGCTCTTAAAAAGTAGTAATGTATTGCGCGTGCTTCATTCTCCCTTCCCAGTCTGGTACTCTTATTACCCACAAGGAGCATGTGGTTTTATGTTTGTAGCAGGTATGAATTCCACTTTCAAGCTCCATGTAGTATTTCATGATGCATGGTTTATTAGGATGAGGTTTCTTGAACAGAATCTACATTTGAGCTTGGGAATTGGACAGCAGCGTGTAATTGTCCAGTGTGACATGACAGTGGTGTTTCAATTGGGCTGTCAAACTAACTAAACTCTCCGACTCACCATTAGTGGACTTTTGTTAGCATCTGCTTGCAAAGTGTGGATATGAATATTTAATCTTCTAATTCTATGTTTACAGCAAATTGCTTAACTTTTGCAAGCTGATGCAACTGAACGTACATCTTACAAATTTGTAACTGGAGCCCCGGAACAATAATCAAGCAGTAAGGCTGCATATTTGCCAAGAAGTGCTCAGGGAATTGGAAAAAAAACCCAACAACTTCAGTACAGTCTTTAATCATTGTCTTTGATCCTTCCTGCCATCTAATGTGTGTGACGTGGTGACTGGAAGCAAGATTCCATTTGAGGGCATGAATCTCAGTCAAACTTAGCAATAATCTAATGCTAATGGCTGCAAAACGGAAACAGATAGAAATATACTTTTTTCCTGATGATAGAAGAGACTCTAATATTTCCTTTGGTAGTTTTTTTTAAATATATATATATATAGCAATAGAACACAATATTCTGTGGGCCTTGCAAAATCAGTCGAAATCCAGTAAAGTAGCCGGGAGCAAAGGGGGTTGCTTCAGTGAAAATGGCTGGGGGTGAATGAGTTAAATGGCAACCACCTTCAATAGGATCAGGACCTCCATGGTTTTATCCCGACATCAGTGCCAGAGACATCTTTAAGGAGGACCAGCAATATTATTATCCAGAGGGGTTGACTGCCACTAGAGAGGCTGCCTGTCTGACTTTGATGCATGTGTGCTCTAAAAGAGGGGGTAGAGGGCGGGATTGTGGAAGCACTGTCATAAGATTAAATAAAACGTCTCTTGTCTGGATCATCTGGTTGTTCCTCCACTGGGAACTCAACATGTTGAACCCCCAAGGATCAGGGACTGATCACAAGTGGGATTTGTTTTGCAGACAGCAAATGTAGATCTGCCTGCAGATATATGAAAAACAAGACTGTGTTGAACGTACCCTGTCTGCTCTGGATGCACAGTGTACGTGAAATTGCCGAGCGTTCCACACAAGTGTTCAGCTGTGCACTTATAAAGTACTGTAACCGCTCTGATGAAAGGTACACAGATGGGGAATTGCCGTGGGTGCTCAGAGAGAAGGGCGAAGACATGAATGGTACACGATAAAACAGGAGACTCACTCTCAGGAGAGACAAGGCGCAAAAAGAAGCAGATGCTAACGGTTGTGAATATAAAAAAGGCTAAATGAGGAGACCGCCCTAAAATTGAATATGTCACTGTGTAGAATTGCTGAAAAATAGAGCAAAAATATTCCTTCTAATTGTTATAGAATGACTTTAAATGCATATTTAGTCAAACTTTTTTTCTGTGTTATGGTTAGGCTCACAGTTGTTCATATTCAAAACATGTTTTCATTAAAAAATAATGCCATTGAAATTATGCAACGATCATTAAAAAATAGTGAATGCACCGAATATTCGGCCACCGAAAAATTTCGGCCGAAAATGAGAAAAATATGCAGTTCCGGCATTTGGCCGAAATAAAATTGGAGCCGAAAAAATATTGTCAAAATAGGATGTTGTGGTAACGCAAGCAAAAAAAAAAACTGCTGCAAGCAAGCGTATGTATGAATTAAACGCCGGGGTGAGTGTTCCGCCTCAATGTTAATTCATGGGCAGTAGCCGAAAGCTAGCGACTTGAGGCTAACCCGGTCGATGCTATCTCAAATCAGCGGCAAGGAATGATGGCAACGGCACAAAGTGTTAGCGGAAAGCAGTATCGTGAGAAGAGGACGCGGAAGACAACTTAAGGCAAGTGTGTGCGTGTAGTAGCTACGCGCTAGTTTACAGCAATCAAACTTCTTATTCTGCAACTGAAGTGTCGTAGCAAATTGTTTCCTGCTGAAATGCAAATAAAGCCCCAGTTGAATAAGCAACACGACGCCCGGTTCCTTTACATGATAAATTAATTAATTTCACATGACCGAGATGAGAGCTGCGTTATCAGCAGCGACCCAAATCAATTGAGGTTGACGAGTGACGACACTCAAAAAAGTTCACTAAAGTAAAGCTTCATCTCCAGATTATTACGTCCAACTATGTGCAGAAAAGCACCGTGTCTGTGTGCTAATGACAACTTTATTTATCATAGAATAACAAACGCAATGACATGACACTGCACTGTATGCTTACTGTATGCTTGTGGTTATTCTCATTCATCTACTTAATTTATTTCTCAATCATTACTGTAGTAATATGTGTTGTATTTTTGTGTGGACTGTAGCTAAAGGTGAATCTGAGTGATATTAAACATTGTTTTTTATTTTGCTAATTTTATTGATTTTTATTTTTTTTATTTTTGGCATTTCGGTTTTTGGTACTTGCACGTAGAAGGATATTGCTTCATTGCAAATCTAAATACCCACCAAAATCAGTCTTGAGGATGAGCGATCTAATACAGATTGTAGAACTATGTACTGTACACATTAATATGACCATATTTCAGATTTTCTAACTTTCAAGTGCACATTAAAATAATTTTATTATGTTTTCAGTTTCAGTTTAATTCCTGTTCTTAAGTTTATAGCTGAGTGCTTTTTAAAGTTCTTGGGGTGGGGGTAGTGGTGTTCGGAGGGGGGAATTTGTTGTTACTGCGGCATTATTTTAAATGTATTCACACATGTTTGTGTATATGTATATAAATAAAACTTTTCATTCTTGTATGATGCAAATGCTGAATAAAAAATAAATTACAAAAAAAGACAAATAATAAAAATAACATAGTCAAACTATCCCTGCAATAAAACCTTTACCTATATAGACAGTGTAAGACCAAAAGACAATATTAATAGTCTTACATGTGTAAAAATGAAAACAGTTGTTCACAGTTGGTAACAGTTAACAATAGTATAGTTATCAGCTAATGTTTGCAGTCAACGCCACTTCTTGGGCTTATATTCAGACTCACGATCTTTACTCTGCTCACTAATCTCTATTGACCTTTTGCACGTGATGTCACAGCCCTCATGGGAATGCCCCCTCTGGGATACTGGACGGCAAAAGAGCCACTTGCCTGTTTTGTAACCATTGAATTTCGTACTGCGTAAAGTCCTTTATCTAATCGATTATCTTATAAAATGGTAACATCATGCTGTGCGGTCGGTTGTACAGACAAAGGAGTAAATCAAATGTTGCTTTTTATCGCATACCTACTAATGAAGACGAAGGACGTCGATTGATAGCAGCAATCAACAGAAAGGACTGGCAGCCCACAAAGTATTCACGGATTTGAAGCGATAATTTTTTGCAAGGTTAGTAGATAAATGTTGTAATTAGTAGATAAATGTTCACACATTTTACTATTAAACGTACACTCTAACAAAATTGTAACAGAGGTGTCAAATTGCGTCTTTCAAATTACATTAACGAGCCAGATAGTTAGCGTCCACTGCAACTGCACGAGCACACAGGTTAGTTTTAAAATGAACTCTCTTCAAAACTATTAAGTGCATTTGACTGTTTAATAAGGGGGGATTTCGTCTTTGTGCTTGGAGTTTTTCACTCTGGAGTCATATTCATGAAATGACTGCATAGCTTGCCACTACGATAGTCATTTGTTCCATGCTAGTAAACATAGTAACATAACATCATCACAGCGTTTCAATATAGAATGGACTGTGTAAAAATAAGTCAGTTAGCATGATAAACAAGTTTTACCTTTGCATTATGACATAGGTGTCAAACTCCGGTCCTCGAGGGCTGCAATCCTGCAGGTTTTGGAGGTTTCCCTCCAACACAAGCTGATTCTAATCAGCAGGATCGTTATCAGGCTTATGCAGAGCTGATTAGCTGATCATATATCAGCTGTGTTGGAGAACGGAAACATCCAAAACCTGCAGGACTGTGGCCCTCCAGGACCGGAGTTTGACACCTTTGCATTACTATGTATATTGTCCCCCAGCGTGAGCGTAGCATCTCGTCCCAGAGACTCAGCCAGCGACAAGCTTTTGAATCAGCCCCGTTGTAAGGAGAAAAGACGGCATTGACTACATAATGATATAGGTCGTGCGCTGTGAATTCCGGCAAAATCTGCAATTTGATTAACTTGGTAAAAATAGCATTCAACAAAAGGTAAGGGGCTGTTTTCAAACTAGCGATCTCCAACTTAAGTAAATATCGCGCTCTATGAGTCCCGACTAAATGTGCAACTCGACTGACAGGCGAACTTCGGTTGAAGTAGTAGATTCCATGGCTCTATGAGCAATAATAACTTTTAATTTGTAAAATAGCAGTCGCTAAGTCAAAAAGTCACTCCGGGTCACGTCCACTTCCATTCAACAATCATTTCCTTCCGTCGTCCGTCATAGGGCAGTCACGTGATCACGTGACGTTGGTGCAAATGGTCAATATGGCTACCTGTGGCCAGCTCCAGGCTCATAAAACTTTTGGTTTTGGCACTACTCTCTTCACAGTCTTGATTCCGCTACTACTTTGATGATGGCTGAACTTTGCTCTAGTTGCGCTAAGTCTTGTGTGATATGCCAATGTCTCGTGTTATGTCATGTCTTGACCTCTAAGTTTACGTATGTATGGTATGAAGAATATTATATAGAAATAAATAAATATAAATCACAAAATTTTGGTGAATCGAATCCACAGAAGATGGCAGAAATTATCACCACTGTTTGACCTTCACTCAATAGAGTGCTGTTTAGGGATGTAATGATATCCAAACGTCACAATACAATAATATGAATATGATATTTTGGAGAGGTTGGCGATATAATAAAAGCTCACGATACTGTATAGAAACTCACAATATTGTTGTCATTGATTTTTAGTGCTGAAGCAAGTCCTACAAGACCTGCTGAATGTCTCGTTTGGCCAATTTCAAATGTCATTCTCTCAGCTAAGGTGGTTTCTCAAACTTATGTTTACACGGGTTGTATCTTATTCCAAATAAAAGAAAGGCATGAAAGAATGGAATGTCTAGATTAAAATGCAATTAAGAAGTAATTCATATTTAGATGTTTGCGTTATTTTGTTTTAGCAAATCATTGGAATTTTTTTTAGTCCTAATAAAAAAAAGAAAGCTTTTACATTGCCTATTGATTTGCCATGAGCCACAACGTGCCAATATCCAACATACTTTAGTTGTTTACAGCTCTTATTTACAGCACCTGCCATCCAACTGACTCTTTGCAGACTATTTGTAGTTTGGACACATGATCAACATTTATGAGGAAGTCCAAATGTTACCAAGTCCAGTTGTCAACTTGTCATTATTAGCGCCACCTACGAGTTAAGATGTGAGCGGCAGGGAAATGTGAACTGGTGCCTCAGGGTGGAGGACTCTGGGAATGAGGCATTCCTCCACGGCCTCAAGGCTGTTTGGGAGACACAAAGTCAGATGGACTCTGACCCAGCACGCAAGTCTTCCGAAAAACTCTTGTGTGGGGGATTTACACCATTTGTACCCCAGCTGGCTGTTGCTGCTAAAGTATCCTACTCTATGATGTGTTTATGGACAGCTTCATGAAGTTCTACATATTTGGAAGTCACATTGTTAGTTGTCATATGTTTCTGAAAGGGCTACTTAAATATTAAGTCAGAGATCCACATTATTAAGTTAGGAAAATATCTTGCTGATCAAGTTGAATATTTATTGACACCATCAGGAAATAGTAAGTATAGTAATGTCCAGCTTAGTAATGAAAGATGATGCATATGTAATTACAGGTGCCATTCTGTTCATTATGCGTTGCAGCTGACTAATATGCTATGGATCAGACTATTGAGAAATACCTTATCGAGCAATGAATTATGTTAGCTGAGTGACAGGAAACAAATCCTGAGGATATTAACATTCCATGGTTTAATAATGAACTGATTTCAAAGGGTTCCAGTTTGAAATAATTTTAATGTATCATTCGTAGTGTATTTATTTACGGCTCCTCTGCCGTCAATGTGAACGTGACACGAAACAAAGTGTTGTGGATAAGCTCGCTCCCTCCATACTCAAAAATCATAATAGTGATTTAACTACACTATAGGTGGACTATAAACAGATTACTCGGTTGACTGTTCTTTTCACTGCATGAATAGGAATAATGGGTTTGATTTGTGATTTGATGATTATTATCAATGCAAAGTATCAACAAATGGTTTGCTCAATATTTGCATACATGCGGCAAGACAATCTGAGCACCAAAAAAGCAAAAGGCATTTGAACACATTATTAGAGACAGAACATTGAGTGTGCCAAATTTTATGCGTCAAGTTAAATTATGTCTTGGCCAGGCCTATTCTAATGTGATCAAAATCGTCTGGATTGTCATATCCTACATGTTTTATTACAACCCTCAAGACTTTATGCTAGTCACTAAGATAATGCAAGTATATGCTTGATGATGCGTGTTGAAAAAAACAAAAGGTGTCTGCGCTGAGGGGTCTAATCTATCTGTGAGCAGATGTTGAGTGGGTGGACTCAAGAGTAGCTGTTGACTTGCCGGTAAATGTTACACGTTTGGCTCTTCTTGCATGAATATAGCAATTTACAGCACAAAGGGGTATTTTTCTCCCATCCACTACGGTTCAAAGCTTACTCATCCGAGATTATAGGTTCAGGTGCAGCTATTTTCTCAGTGGGAAAACTCAGTGTAGTCTGCGGGAGAGCGAGGAAGCATCAGGGAAGGTATTCATTTGCACCTAAAGCATACAATTCATTCCCTATAATAATAGGAATTAAACATACATCACTGGGTCCAATTGGACCTCACTCCTCACTTTGTTCGGGAGTGATGTAAAATGAAAGCAAAAGTAAAAGCACATTTAATGCAGTGTTTACCCTTAATTTGTGGTCAGGAAGTATATCAAATATTTGTTCTCAAATTTAGCTGGAACAGTTTGGAGTGTTGCAGCGTTCTGCATATTGACAAAAGAGAACTACAAACCTAATGGTCATAAATCCACTCTATAGTACCTTGAGAAATTTTGGTTGAATTGCATTTCAACTTTTTCTATTGCATAATTTGCATATGTGGGTGGTGTAGATGTCCAATGGCTTGCTGGCTTACTTTGAGTAGATGTTAACAAAGTAGTATACTTTCATTGATGTTGAAACATTTAATAAACTTATTTGGGCTCGGAATAGGATTTGAGACCCAGTGATTTCTTAGTTGAATATTGTCCATTACAGACCACTCCACCACCATCATTGCTTTGTCTTCAGCCATGGTTTTTAGAAGCTTAATAGTCAGAGGTCAAGTTTACACGGGCTGCAGGGTCCCCTGTACGTGGGTTGACACGTTATAGTCACAGCTGCGCATAATGTCAGTTTCACTGTGTGACCCTGAAGTTGCACCAAGTGGAGAGGGCTGTTTGTGTTATGTTGATTCAGGTGTTGTAAGTCCTCCTATTTTTGTTGTCCACTATTAAACAAACCAAGTGCAGCTGGCAAATACTAATAATTGTCATGCAAGACAATTCCCACAATGAAAAAATACAATTGAAGTGATGGCTGCTGTGGGTTTACAGGAAGAAAAACCTCCTAAGCATCCTTAAAAGGAAAATTTATGAGGCTGGATGGCAGTATAGCGCCAAACAGCAACTCTGGGAGGCAATTCTTACATCCTCAAATGAGATGAAGGCAAAAATGATCCATGGGTTTACAATTTTAATGGCTGAGAGTTGGTGAGATATTGAAGAGTTTCCTGTCTAAATGTTTAACCATTGTGAAAGATATTTTTGGTTCAATCATGCGTTAATTAAATGAGCTCTATGACTTTACAACTTAAAAAAAAATGTTTATGATTATTTGAAACTCTAAATTAATGTTATCAAGGTTGTTTTGTTAATTAAAATCTTTTTTTATTTTTTATTATTAACGCGTTGTATTCATTCTTATGTACAGTAACTATTTGCAGGGTTTCCGTGGGCCATTAAAAAACATTATTTAAGTCATTAAATAGATTTTTGCTAAAAATCTTTAGGTAAAATGTCCAGAGGCATTACAAATTTAAATACAATGTTGTTCATGCTTTATTTGACATACTACAACGTTGTGCAAATGAGTCACTACAACGCAATTTAGCAATAATAAATGTGATAAAAATATTTTGATTTGTTAATTTACAATGAGCAAAATGTCCTAGAGGGCACGAGTTGCTTCATATTCCAAATGCCAATTGCTCTGAATTTGAAAAGATAAACACACTGTTCCTGTCACCAATGTCCAACATGAAACACTAATCCCATCTAGTGGCAGAAAATTACCTAAACACCAATAGATGACTCAATGTTTTACATTCATTTTCACTGTTTAGTATATAATTTTAACTTCAAATAACTTAATGAAATACTTATTATAAGACTACTGTATCAATGATTGAAAAGATGCAACCACATTTGTCCACTTATATGTTAATTAACAAGAGTATGAAAAACTTGAAAAAAATGCTGCGTCACCATCAGTAGGTATGAGGCGACAGTGTTAAAGCGCTTCAGGTAGAAAAGTGCCTATAGAAGTGAAAGAAACACAGTATATGTGCACACAATATGTAACTGACTATTCTTCTTCTTTCACATTCTTCTTCTCTCAACACCTTTTGTCAAAGCTAGACCTGGCAAGGCCACACAAAGCTCAAGAACAACACAGGCATAGTTCGCATTCATGCTTTCTGAACTGCAGTCTTGTAACCTAAACTGAGGACATCTTGCATGATGGTAGTTTAATCTCCAAAGTTTTCCCTTGATTTTTGGGGGGTGGTCAAATTCTATGACCTGACGAGTGTTTTACTACAGAGTTTGTACTACAAATTGTATAATCTTAACTATTTTATCGTGTATATAGCCTTAATCTGATGTTCTTCCTTGACCACAGGAGAGACAGCGACTGGAGACAATCCTAAATCTCTGTGCTGAGTACAACAAAGGAGAAAGCACCAGCCCGGACCAACTCAGCTTTGGGAAGACAAGTTTCCCAGGGGGCTTTTCAGATTGCTCATTGCAAGGCGCATCCATCGACAGCGTCCTAGGAGTAACATTGACCTCAGCCTCTTTGCGTCTGGCACAGAGACAGAGGGAGAGCGATGAGGAGAACCTGAAGGAGGAGTGTAGTAGTACAGAAAGTACTCATCAGGAGGTGAGGACATCTCTGGCTCCATGCACAGCATCAGCACTGCTCAATGGATATCAGGTCAGAGGGAATGCTTCGTTCATCTATGGCCGGCATGCCGCAGCACAACTCAGCATGTGCAAAATTGATCTCTGGCTTTACTGAATCCGGAAGCTTGAGATTAGTATATTTTACTGAATCCCAGCAAAAGGTTAATCTGATTATTTATTGTGGATTCTATAATATTCCATGGCAATTGAAGACTAATGCAATTCAAACCCGACGATTAAGTGATATGCGTTGGTTATGTTCTATCAGGCACTGCTCACTCACAGGATATGTCACACAGCAACATCTGACATATTGTCAGCTTGTGTGCTAACTGCCTGGATCCATAGATATTAGCAAGATATTTCCTCGTAGAATCTTATTTAGTTAGTACACAAGGACTGTCCGCTTATTTGAAATCCATGTTGTCTTCACCAACTCTATTCATTAATACATTCGGTGTTTAGTTATTTCCCATTATAATTAGGGTTGGGTATCGTTTGGCTTTATCCGATACCGGTGCCTTCTCTGTACTTTTCAAACGGTTCCGGTGCTTAAATGGTTCTCAAATCGGTACCTAAAAAATACAAAATTGTAAATTTTTTGTCAAAAGCAATACCCTTTTATTTTCAGGGTTAAATTGAAAGCCAGAAATAAAAATATTACAGTTACTATCAAAATAGTTTAGAAGATACACCTAACTCTTCGGGTTATTGGTAGTAGCCCATTCTGATTAACAGCTCACGACGACGACATATAACATGTTTAACATTTAATCTTCACATTTTTACTATTTAAAACACAGCCCGAGGCAGGAGGTATATTGGAGACAGGCGGTCACCTAGCCAACAATTTTTAGCTAACCTTTCTGTTTTGTCCCTGTCAACATTTTACATACAAAATAAACGACTTTTGAGTTTCACATAAAGCAGAAAGTGAGCACCAAGTGGAAGTATACAGAGCCACGTACACGTTTGTCACACACATGCTGTTGAATGGCAACGGTGTTTGCTAACAAGTTTGCTTACCGAAGTTAACTAATATGCAAGATTAATTGGCATTATCTGATGAGATTTACCTGAAGATTGTTATCAGTCTAATCTAAGCATAATGACACATTGTCCCCTCTCCTTGCAGCATGAGGATGTGGCCAGTTCAGATCGAATGGAGCTGGATTACCTGGAGGAGGAGCGGGTACGTGTTTTGGCACGGCTTGATGAACTCAAAACTCGGCTGATGGACCTGGAGGAACAATACCAAGAGTCCAAACAAGAGGTAGATTGAAGCAAGCACTAACAACTCTAAATGAACTCGAAATCCATGTGTTAAGATTCAAGATTTATCCAAAAATATTTGAGTAGGAATAGGATGCGGTATTATTAATTACTATAAAAGTAGATGTCATGGCCAAACCCTGGTCAGTTGTTCTTTTGAGTAGAGATGTGTCTGAAATCTTTACCCATTTTGTGCTGAATAGTCATTAGCTATGCACTGGATATAAAAAGTCTACACACCCGTGTTCATATGCTAGGTTTTTGTGAAAAACCCTATAAAAGGGGAACTAAACCCAAACATTTTCTTTGCAAGAATAGGTTGTATGTGCCCCTGTTAATCTGAACACGATATTCTGATTGATGTTGCATTCCTGGAATAAGAATTACCGTATTTTTCGCACTATTAGGCGCATCGGATTATAAAGCGCACCTTCAATGATTGGCCTATTTAAAAACGTTTTCCATATATAAGGCGCACTGCATTAAAAGGCGAATAGAAAAGAAGGATACTGTAGTGGCTGGGGTTGCGTTAAGCATCCACTAGATGGAGCTTACTTAACCAATATTGATCCACATATAAAGCGCATCGGATTTTAAGGCGCACTGTCGGTTTTTGAGAAAATTTAAGGCTTTTGGGTGCGCCTTATAGTGTGGAAAATACGGTACGCAGATAAATGCACCGATTTTCATCCGTTTTAGGAGGCAGGCATTTTATTGTGCCCCGCCCCCTGCTGTCGACTTAAATTGATGTCAAATTGCTCTCGGCCTGGCATTGCGAGCGTCAGGTGAAGAATCCCAGAAAACAGATGAGCTGTGACGTTCGCAATTCGAGTCCAATGACAGTTAGATGTCAATTTCAGTCGACAGCAGATGGAGGTATTGGCCAAAATAGCATCATATAACTGCAAACCACAAAAATCACTTCCAAAGCTAAAAACAATTTACTACCATGAAATATTCAGAAATTAACGGTGGTAAATTAAGATGTAGATTTCATTTCAAAATTCAGAGGCTATGCACTACAAGAAGATGTTTTAGTTTATCTGTGTGTGGTGTCAAACTATTAACTAACTAACTAACTAACCTAATAGGTTGAAGGAGGAGCACAAAGAACGTTCATGTTCATAAATACTAAAGAGATAGTGTCCATAAATTATGTAAATTCTCACTTGAACCAATACAATTGTGTCATCTGCAAATAAAATAAATTTGTGATGCCTTACATACAGTTTGTCATCGGTGTATATAATGAATAACTTAGGACCCAACACTGACCCCTGTGGAACACCCCACACAATGTCTAAGTACCTGGATCAGTATTCAGCCATTTTCACAAATTGCTTCCTGCTTTCTAATCCCATATTAATCCCATAATTTAATTATTAACATTTTGTCATTTGTGAGCTGGTGTTTTTCTCCAGTTTTGTACACCGGAACAACTCGAGAAAATTACCAGTTTGTAATGATAAATTAAAAATATATGCGTTAATGGTTATTATTTTACTTGTTCAAATGTAAGGTGTACATATAATTTGCATGTTCATAATAATAATAATTTTCAGACCGATACGATACTCAACTCTTTAGTAGTCACCGATACCAATACCATATACCGATACCACTAGTACATAAAATTCCTCCCAATGTAAAAAAGACAGTAGAAAATTTAAGAAAAAATATATAGTAAAATAAGAAAATTATTACTTCAAATTAGCAAAATTATCTACCAAAAGAACAAGAAAATTTTACTTCAATTTACCTGTAAGATATTGAAAAATAAGAAAATAATACTAGGGCCCATATTAACCACAGTAATTTTAGACTAAAAACACATAACATTCTCTTTTTTCAAACAGTAATAAATAGAACTATTTTCCTAAAATACATAAGTATTTATTTACGTTTGGCTAACCTAGCCCGAGTGTCAAGCAGGGAGGTAACAGGTCCCATTTTTATTGTCTTTGGTGTGAGCCAACGAGGGATTGAACCCACAACCTCCAAATCTGAAGGGGATCGCCCTACCACTAGAACACTGAGCTGGTACTGCAAAGAGGAAAAATTAGCTTAGTAACTATAACGAAACAAACCACTTGAAATGTTGCACTTTTCTGTGATTGTTTTTATACTTATATTTGTTTCCATTTATCTTATTACTAGTTAATGCAAAATCTTACAACTGGCTGTTAACACTCTATACCGAGACTGCTTGATCAAATAAGATAATTAAGTAATACGTATCTTAATATAAGCACAATGATCTTAGTCTGACAATTTAATTTTAAGCAAAAATAACTTGTCAAAGCAAAATAAGCAAATTTTGGTTACATTTAAGAAATTATATCTTACTTAAGATTTCTGTTTTTGCAGTGCAAAAAAATTACAGATAATTTATATTAAAGACCTATAAATCCTAATATAGTATTTTCCCTTAAAGTTGCATGAAATTAATGGTGATTTTCTATTTCTCAAAATTCTCATTTTTAGTGCCTGATTGTAAAACGGCCACTATCGGCCACCGTCACGAGTACTGATACCTTAAAATAAGGCTGGTATTGGTACTCACCCATCCTAACACCAATAATAATAAAAAAATATATGCAAGTCTTTTAGTTGATGTAAGTTACCCACTCCTCTAGGCTGAGATGGAGCGTGCCTTGCTGCAGGGAGAGAGACGGGCAGAACTCGACCAAATTGAGGCGGAGACGGACATCATCAGTCAGCTGCAGCGCAAGCTGGACGAGCTGGAAATTGCCATTCAGCAAGAGAAAGACAAGGTACAGATAATTTCGTAATGATACTTTTTTTGCTTGTGGGAAAGAGAAAATACACACACAATACTCAGTGTCTTTGATTTTAACTGTGCTGCCTCATTGACATCTGTTAACACCCTCTAATTCCCGCCCTGCTTCTTTCCCCCCATGTTTTGTTTTGTGTTTTCTTTACGACATGCATGACAGACCTTCGGGTGGCTCCTTTGTTTTTTTGCTCACCTGCGCTGCAATTTGGGTTCAGGAGGGTCTTTTAAATGTTTACAGAAAAACATTTCCTTCTGATTAAGATTAAAAAGATTTTCGGAAAACCTGTGTTGTTATTGTCAACTTCCTCTTTCCTTATTTATGTCCAAGTCATCTTTGGCAAGAATTCTAATACAGGATGAAATCGATCCATCAACAACAGTTGGTTTACTGCTAACATATTGAGCTTTTGATTCGCATGGTGTGAAATTTGAGCAGTGTTCTTCTCTCCCCTTTCCTTTTCCTCCCCATCCCCCCACCAACCCCTTCTCAATCCGTCCATGCTCTGTGTGGGTATGTGCACTATGTCTTTCTAGGAGAGAGCTAATGTTGAGGCCGAGCGTCGGGCCCTGCAGAGACTCCAGGAGGACCATGCTGAGCTGAAGAAACAGCTGCATAACTGTCCCGAGTCCCTGCGCGAACAGTTGCAGGAACAGTTCAAAAGGGTGGGTCGTCAGTCCAGCAGAAATATCCTAACAAGAGAGTTCGGTTAGCAGGATGCAAGCCGTCACTCCCAAAACCTCCGCCAGTGGAATCATGGACTCTGTCCTCAATACATACATATTTTGAAAGCCCAAGTCCCTCCATGGCATTGCCTACCATATAAAGCAGAGCTTAGTTACACAAATACTAATCATCTTACCCCAACCCTGCATAATACAATGTGGTGTTACACAGGTAATGCTCGCTAATAGGGGTTTAACAAGCAATTTGAATGGGAAAATTGTTTTGGATTTAATAGACGCAAGTGCATCCAATTGAATCGTTTCACGTTTGAATCGTCTTTTATTGCAGAGATATGTCTGAAGGAAAATTTGCAAGTTCATTGCTGTATGTAAAATGAGAAGAAGCTCATAGCACCATATCCTCTTGAACTGAGCCATACCATATAAATTCCAATTGCCATCCAACTGAATCGTATCGTCCCACTTTAAAATCAAACCCACTTTAAAACTCATTGAATCCCAGCCATTTTCATTGGAGCGACCCTTTCAATATCAGCCGTTTGACTGGATTTTGACTGACCTTTCAAGGCCCACAGAATATTGTGTTCTATTGCTATATAGACATGGAACTAGGGTTGTGCAATTAATTGAAATTCAATTACAATTTCAATTATTACACAATTCACAATATCACACAATATCCACAATTACAAAATTGGCATAATCATAAACAAAAATAGAAGATTATTCATATTTATGTTGAGTTTTTTAATGTATATATATATTTTTTTAAATAATAATTTAATAAATCTTGTTTGGTCCAAAAGAAACTCACATAATTATAGTGTTTCAAATAAATTTATTTGTATTTTTTTTACGTTTAAACATTTTTGTTTTGCACCAAAAACCAAATGATCATCCTAATCGTGATTCATATTTTTTCATAATCGAACAGCCCTACATGGAACCTACCAAAAGAAAGATTAGACTCTCTTCTTTCAGCAAAGAAAAAAGTTTATTTCTATCTTTTTTCATTCTTAAATGATCAGCGTTAGCATATAACCAAGTTTTGTCTAAATTCCAATTCCTGACAAACAAAAAACATAGAAAAAGAGCTTTTTGTAAAACAAACATTTCATTCATTTCATTTAATTGTAGTGTAAATTAATTCTTTACCTATGGTTGGCGCATTGAAACTAAACTGTAACCTTTAATTTGGAACACGCCTTGCTGTCATGGTTTGTGATCGAGGATTGGGACCAAATTGTTTCAAAGAGATCAGTAACCTGAAGTCACAAAAAGAAAAGAAAAAAAAGAACTACAGACAGTATTGTTATTCATTAATATACAAACAAACTAGAGCTGTCAAACGATTAAATTTATTATTCATATTAATCACATCTTAGAATTTTGATTAATCACGATTAATCGCTTTATCAAGGCTTTTTGCTCGCCAAATATGAAGAGCGCCTGTTATGTGCTCTTTCGACATTTAATTTTGTGAGGACGTCTTCAACATTTTCAACTGCACACGCTCATCTTCCTCTTTTTCTAATAATTTTATAATTTCAAAAAAAATAACCCCAATAGTTTGACATGAACAAATCTGAATGTCATACACAAACATTTATAAATGTCTTTACTTTAATGCATGTAGTTATGTTTATTGCTCAAACATAACCTGTGCTACCTTTAACGTAACCATCAGCTGTCAAGCTAAAGAATCATCTGCTGTCAAAATTAATAGTGTGATTAATCTGCGTTAATACATGATTAATGTGATAATTTTTTGTGATTAATCAATGAGTTAACGCTTTAACTTTGACAGCACTAAAACAAACCAAATACTGCACCATGTTAACATGGTTGTTAACTCTGTTTATGTTAGCAAATTGAGTGCTTTGAGGTTAGTCCTGGTAAGAATACAGCATGTTCTAAAAATAATTTGCAAAAGAAATTTGAAAACAAATGAGTATGAAGGCAAAAAAGCTAAGCGAATACTTTGACTTTGTAGCGTGAATCCTGAACTTTGAAACAAAGTAACCCACTCCCAACTTTGACATATCTTCTCGAAAATGCCACACTCTTCTGTCTGTGGAAACCTCAAAGCAACTTCTGAGGACCTTGTAGTTCATTCACCTCTGCTGAATAAATGTGTCTAAAACAGTGCTTCCCAAAGGAAGAAGAAATTACTTTGCGCCCCAACCCCCAATCTTTCCACCGTGACTATAAATAGTTTCATTTGTCTAAAAAATTCAACTCTGCAGAAGAGCAATTACTCCATACGGACTCTCTGACAATGAGAGCACCACTGCCACCTAATGTAGTGGATGTGCTATTACACTTTACTCTAGTACAGCATAATAATAATGATAATGATGATGATAATATGCTCCCTGGAATCATCCCCCCCACCCCCTATTTGAGAAGCACGTCCGCCTCCCAGTGTAGAGGACGTGAGATCGAGTCCGGGCTTCGGCCTTCATGGGTGGAGTTTGCATGTTCTTCCCGTGCTTGCGTGGGTTATCTCCGGGTACTCCGGTTTCCTCCCACATTCCAAAGACATGCATGGCAGGTTATTAATTGAACACTCCAAATTGTCCATAGGTGTGGTTGTGAGTGTCGATGGTTGTTGGTCTCTGTGTGCCCTGCGATTGGCTGGCAACCAGTTGAGGGTGTAGCCCGCCTACTGCCCAAAGCCAGCTGTGATAGGCTCCAGCGACCCCCGCGACCCTTGTGAGGACAAGCGGTTAAGAAAATGGATGGATGGATGGTCTAAAAAGAAGTCAGGATATGTCAACTTGCTAATGATTTTGTGTGGCACATCATGCCTGTTAGATGGCGTCACGCCTGCTTCAACTGATCTTGTATTATAACATGTAATGATGGAGTCTGGCAGACCCTATGCATACAATGGACATCATGAGTCCTTATAGCGGCCTTCACAGATTTTCTAATAACACAAGGGGAACATTTTGCTGCAACTCCAATATTGATTCACACAAATTATTCCTGGCAGGTTCGGCTTCTGCTGAGGTCAAATGTGGCTCATGTGAATGGTCGCGCTGCCCTGCATGTGTGGTTCTGATCTGCATTTCTTCAGAAATTTGTCATGGCTGACTTATGTATGTTAACCGCTCACTAATCAATTAACATGGACCAATACTAAAGTATTTTCTGTGTCTTCCCTCACCGTCATCCAGTTATTTCAATGACTATTAGTTCAAAAGTAAAAGATCATTGGTGTTTTCTGTGCATTGTTAGTGGCATTTTGTTTACAGACTTTAAAGCTCTGTGTTTAATGTCTAGCAGGTACACAGCTGCAATTTCTAAATGCTGTCAGTTGTGGGTCTTAAAAATATAGATGTCTAATAAAGTACATAGAGGGTGGGTAGAACGAGAGTAGCTTTCTCAAGATGCTCCAACCTCCTCCCACAACCCCAAAACATGCTTCTTAAGTCAAATGAATGAATGTTTCCCTTGTGCAACATATTAATTACCTGATTTAAATACTGTACTGTAGCTACCCATTGTTATTTTTAATTCCAACTCTTAAAAACCCAGATGTAAAAGTCAAAGTGTGTGTCTGAAAATGGCTTTAAAGTGGCTTGCTGGTGATTTAACCCAAGATGTCACATGTGGCCATTTGTTAGGATGGAGAAGCTCTGGAAGCAGGAACTAAAAAGTTTGAGGATCTGGAGTTTCAACAACTTGAGAGAGAAAGCAGCCTGGAGGAGGAAAGGGAGACAATCAGCCAGCAGTTGCTGCAGGAGAGAGCAGAGTACCACAGCATGGTGGCCAAGAGGAAGGTATTGAAGGCTCACCCACAACACCTCAGAAGGCCACGGCTTTGTTGAAACAGTTAACATTTTGTGTAATTAGTCACACATTTCACTCCCCTTCAATTTTTTATGAATTTCTTAGAATTAGAATCAGAACGTTTCTTCACTCGGTCGCCCAAATATTGTCCTTTCCTCTAGATTAAGATATCTTCTGGTCATGTGCAAGTTGGCGCTTATCTGAAGTTTAAACTACACACACTCATACACATACCATAATACACTGCCAGCCATTTTAGAAAATGTCAACATTTTCCATCTCCATACGATATTATGCTCCATAATTATATATAAACCGAATTTGCAAAATGACAGAATAGACTCTCTCGTTCTGCCTTGTCCCGTTCTTTTATAATCGACAGTTGACAAATATAGATTGCAAAAAAATACAGCCATTACTCCCATGGACTGTGTTTATTTCATATAAAATGGGGCAATGATGTCATCTACTGGTGCTTGGGCATCAATAAGTTGTTGACATTTTTGCAAATTTGACATTTGCATTGGAGCTTAATCAGATTCCAACTAGCCACGTTGAAAACAATTTAATTGACAAGTATACTTATCAAAGGCAGTGAATTAATTGTGGCATTTAAGCACTAACGGTGAATGTTAAGTTTATGTTAAAACTGATTTAGAATCAGTATACATTATTATTGTCTGAACATTTTGCACAGGAATAATTTTTGAATAAATGAAACCTTTAAATAAACGTTTGTTGGGTTTATTAAATTAAAATCGTAATTTACCGAAATGACTGGAAATAAAAATCGAGATTTAATTTTTCCAGTCCATCTTAAAGCCACTGGGGGTGAAATAGACAGTTGAAGTGTTTGATCACTTTGGTGGAATGACAAGTCCGTTGCTGTGTTGCCTTTCACAAACGTATTTACTCATGTTAACAAGCTTCCAAGTATCATGAAGCGCTCCAAAATACGTTCAAATCTTTCCGATAATAAGCACAATGTGCCCAACCCCTAGCGACCTTAACAGCGGTCTAAAAACTGTATTGCTTCATGTCTAATTGCACACCTCATGATTTGCTTTTGTGAGCATAATAAATTGATGTGGCTGGCCAGATCTGGCCCCCAGGTCTTGAGTTTGACACCAGTGCTTTCAACCATTCATACATTTGGTCTGTTTGACTTATTTTTATTAATCCCCACCAGATCTCCATAGAATTGCGCTAGACATGCTATGCCATCACTTAGCTTCCAATGATATTATGTTGTGCTTATTCAGGAGCAAGTGTCTGCTTTGGAGAACCAGGCCAATCAGCTGGGCCTCCAGGCATCTCAGGAATGCGAGCGTCTCGCCAAAGACAGGACCATCACCCTGCAAATGCTCCAAAAGGTTCACCATTCAAATACTGGCTAATTGCAGTAATGTTAATGAAGGGATGTTGCAGATCGGGCAGGAATACAGATTTGAATACACTTTATTCACTGGCCCTGTAGAATGTTTTTAAGAATAACTAAAAAAAAATATGTTCTTTTTGCGATGCAGGAGAAGGAACGGTTGTCTGCTTTGGAGCAGAGGTACTACAGTTTAACTGGAGGCAAGAGCTTCCCAAAGTCCCCTACAGCCATGAGAGAAGTAAGATTTAATGTTATTGTTATCCAATGAAAAGACTCACACCCATAAACACAAGGCCACTTTGCTTTGGTGACTAACGACTGACTCTTACGCTTCTGCGGTTTGCCAGTGCGCGTTTCAATGCACACATACTTTTTATTGCTTGTTGTCTTTTTAAGAGCTTAGTCATCTTTTATACTTCACTTCATTGCCAAATGTATTTCACTCCACAAAGCCTTAACAACTCATACATCTTTTTTTTTTAAGAAGAAATTTTCATGACTTTTATGTGTAACTAAAAAAAAAAAAAAGTTGCACGGTAGCTGACATTTTCTCCTGCTAGAATTCCCTCTCCCTCTTACCCCTCCCCTTTCTGTCAATTGCACCCCAGCAGCTCAAGAGAGGTACCCACCTGTCTAACCATTCCTATGTGACGCTTCAGCTCTGCTCTTCAATCTCTGCATCATTAATGTCTGGTTGAAAGTTAGACTCCCATTGTGGCTGTTTGGTTTGCTGCCGAACATAAACAATGAAAACAACAATTTCCCTGCCTGGCCAATAAAAACTCGCTATAACCTTTAGCTCATTTTGTTTAGATAAGCTTATGCAGTGCCACAGGATGTACAGTACTGTAAAATTGCATTAATCCAGTGATGGATCAACTTTATATTTTTCCTGATTATATCGTATTAAATGATCCAACTGCTGCTTAAAGCCCCTATCAAAGAGTCACAATTCCAACATTGTCCCTCGCCCAAAAATCATGTGATGTATTAATGGCATCTGCTATAGCAAGATGCAACTATTTTTCCCCCCACGCATATAATGTTTCTCAACATTGACCTGACATAAAACCAGATCATAAAAGCATCTGCCACGTCTTTGTTAGATATGCCGATTACATTGGAACCGGGATTTGGTCTCGTGACAATATCCATGTTTTCATTATTGTGGAGTCCAATCGCTTCTTCGCGATTATTTTATCAATTTATTCTTTTGTTTGTTTTTAATGGGAAGTGCTCTTACTTTACTCAGACAGTCTAGAATGTAGTCTGCCTTTTGTCCAGATGGGACAGTCTCCTGCTCTAACTATGGACAAGAGATGCGATGATGATCTAAACTAATCCAGAATCACTATTATCGGATCAAATTTATGAATTTTAGCAACCTCCTTAGTTTTTTCTTTACTTGATAACAATTAATTAACTCATTTGCTCCCAAAAACGTAAAAATATGTTCTATTTTAAATGGTTTTAAATAAGTGTCCCAAAGACGTATTTATACGTTTTTGTTGTTGTTGTTTTTTATGCTAGAGCATACAAGAAGGCTTTGATGCAGCCTCTGAACTGAAGAGAATACTTAAAGCAATGGTAGTTATTACAAATTCGGCGAGTATACGAGATCAATCAGGGCCATGTTTCAAAACAAGCCCATTTACCCACAGTTCTAAACAGATTTGTGATTAATGATGAAACTGAAAGCTATATTCTAATGCAAATTGCTGCAAAACGGAAACAGATACAAATATACTTTTTTTTTTCCTGATGAATGAAGAGTGAATAAATAAAGATCTTTATTTTGGTAGGTTCCATGTTTTTATAGCAATAGAACCCAATATTCTGTGGGCCTTGCAATATCAATCAAATTTCAGTCAAACAGCCGGGAGGGAAGGGGGTTGCTTTAGTGAAAATGGCTGGGACTGAATGAGTTCAAACTTCTTAACAATGTTATCAATGATCCACAATCATCGTCTTTTGCAGGAAGTTGCCCTCTCAAACGATGACGTAAGAAACTACTGTATCAGTTTGAGTTAAATAAGTTTGTCAGTGGAAACCTGTTACTTACTACAGTAAATATTTGCAACTAAGACATACTTTACTTTGTTTACCCCTGGTGGGAGACTTTAGTTAGCCTGGTAGAGGATATTAAAGTGACATGTATCATTCCATCATTATACCCAATACAATCTCCGCTTATAACACACATTAGGAAGGACACATCTTGTGTGTTTTATACTGGGCACTGTCCAAGAGAGAATCAGGCCAGAAAGTATGGCCCAGTGTTCACAGTTTGTTAGCACTCCTACAGTCTCATGCTGTCTTGACTGTTGCTGGCTGCTGTTCAGGTGTACGTTAAGATGTCTGATGTCTCTTTCCATTTAACTATCATTTCCATGTGATGTTGCTCCCTCTGCTGGTCAGCTGCTAATCAAAATACTCTGGCAGATTAGAGACACCCGTCATTTCTGCTTGTATTGTTTATTTAACTAAACATTTTGTGAGGTTTAAAATGAGGTAGCCATACTAGGTATTAATAAGAGCTGTTTGTGGCTGAGTAAAATCCCAAGCTTGAAAAAATAAAATGGTTTTAAAATGTTACCTGTAACCTAGTCATATAGTTCGTCTCAATGTATTTTAGTTATGTGATTATTACTCCAGTCTCATACCATTATTGGCCATAATCATGTCTGCACATCTACATGAGGTGATAGTTTTGTCTGTAAATTAACCAATTTTAGGTAAAAATTATGAAAATCTTTATACGTGTTTTTATTTTCTACAATCCCATTCGAGAGTGGATTGAACTAAATCTCAATCTGTCAATTTCAGAGCTTTTAATAGAGACAAACAGACCCTAAAGCAGCTTGACTGTTAATGTTTTGCTCTTTTGCTTCTACAATGGATACTTACATGCAGACTCTTTGTATTTTTCTGTTGTAACATACAAGTATGTTTAATGCGTTGTCCACCTGCTGCTGATGTTTCTATTCTGCCTTACGCCTGCTGTGTCCATGTGTGCGTTTGGGAAGGAGTATGTGACAGTAAGCCAGTTGAGTCAGATGTATGGGATGCCCAAGGTGGAGTCCTCCCCCACCTCTTCACTTCGCCATCCCCTGCAGTCTGAAGCTGTAGATACAACCTTCTCCTGCCTCCCCTCTTCTCTCGGCTCCTCCTTGTCTTTCCCTGTGGAGGTGTGTGCTGTCCTTCTCCTTTCGCTTCTCACATAACCTCTGAATGCACAATTCCCTTGTCATCCTCTGTGTCTTTCACATTAGATATGATGTATTAACCCACCGGTATATACTGTAAATCAGTTTCTCAATTTCCACTAATATAAATAGTAGTAGTAATAGGTGCAATGGTTATTTTACTAAATGCTAAAGCTGTTTTTGTCTATAAGTAAGTGTTACAGAATTTCACAAGACTTGTTACAGTCTACTAGGGGTGTGCCATAAAAATAGATTCTCATAAGAATTGCGATTCTCATTTAGTACGATTCAGAATTGATTTAAAATGTTCCAAAGTCGATTTTATTTAAATTATTTTATACCGTCTTGCCCTTGTTTGTGTGTGCCTTTATTGGGAACGCTGTTCATGCTGTACACGTTTTGGCCACTATGCCAATTTTTTTTTTGCAGCAGCAACAGTATAGGAAGAGCATATGCCAGTCAGTAATGTTAACATGCTTCTCTGTAAATATTCCTAAGCGTTATGTATGAATAGCCGTTCTTTTGAGTGATAAAAGTGCTAATTAGCATTAGTGAGTCAGACTGGAGTAGATCATGACGATTCTTTGCACATCTATAAATTGAAGCAGAAATCATTGTCAATCAAATCATTTTGAATAAAAAATCGAAATCGACTGAATAGAATCGCAGACCCAAAAATCGGAATTGAATATTGTTTCTCGTGTGTTGCGCCAACACTGAAACCAAGTAAACCAAAAAAAAAAAAAACTATATAAAATTTGAAATAATATTAGATGACAATTATAACTTTTTGTCATTATAGTTCTTAGCTAATTTGTTGGGAGAAGTAACATGCATTTGATTGATGTTTGGATTTTTATTTGTTTGTTTTTGAGCAGATTAAACAAATATCTCATGTTCCAAAAAAGCCAAACATAGCACAATACATTATAACAAAGAATTAGAAAATGATCATGGAAAAAAAAGCCTTGATCATGTACACCAGCGGCAACTGAGCAAGCTCAACATGTGCTGCTCAAAAAAGAAGTGAGAAGAAGAGAATTTATTAAATCCCACCCCCATCTTCAATTAATATAACTTCCGCTTCCCTAGTATTTAAATTACAGCCATACAAGTCCTACTGATCAATAACAGGTTAAGGAAACTGGAACATTACATACGGATACTATCTAAATAATACTTTGTACAATTTAGAAAACAATATGTTGCAGCAATAATTAAATATCAACAAAGGTAATACGAATATTATATATACCAACTTGGTCAAGTATCATCAAGGACATACCCACAAATATTGGAATGAAACAAACTAGCATGGTAGAAACTACTAACCAATAACAACATGGTCAAAAAAGAGCCAGTGAAGGGCAATTAAATCTAAGACCAGCCCTTCTGATACTGTGACCACATCATATATTTGTAAGATACTTTAAAACTATAAATGTTTTGACATTGCTTGCGGTGTAGGTCCAGACTGTTCCACATTACACACACACAAAAACTCTTACTGGTAGTTCAAAATGTTGGTAGTGTAAAAGCAAGATAAGTCAATTTTGATTTCATTTCAAATTAACAAATATAGTTCAACAACTTCACATTTGTCTGTTTTGGGGGTGCTTTAGAAAGACAGCATTCTACTGATTATTGTAAGAAAATCAGTCGTTATAAGAAGTGAGTGTGTCTGCAGTGATTTGTATTCTGCTCAAGGAGGGATGTCACTTCTTAATTCAAACTGCAGGGGAGATACATTAAAGGAAAGATTAAGTCAAACTGAACAGGATGAACATGTTAATGCTACTGTGAGAAACTGGGCCATTGCAGTAGACAAGTAGAATTGGTATACAGAAATGTAAAACAGGGATATAGCGGCTGGAGGGTATAAAGCATACCGCAGTTGAAATGAACAATGCTGTGTTGGAGATATTTAAGAAGACATTTCAAAAGTATAACAAAAATGTTTCATCTTTCCTCCTTACTGTTTTAAATGCTTTCTAATCTCTGCATTGTTTTCTCTTCATTTTTCTGTCTTTTCCATGCCGCACCTCTCTCTCTCTCTGCTGCTGCTGTTGCTGCTTCAGTACCAGTCTGAGAGCATCAGGCCTCCACTGCCCAAACTAGATTTAGAACAGTGGTACCAGGAGCTGTTGGTGGGTTCCAGCCAGCTTTGGTCCCCCCCACTGCCAGCCAAGTCTCTGTCAGGCCGCAGGCCCGCGCTGCAGGTAGAGGGTCTACATTCTCTTTTCCATTCCTTCTGTCTTTTCGGCACACTATGGCACCTCTACAAGGTTGAACCTGCAGCTTTCTGTTGCAATTTCGTCTATTTTCATGAACGGCGTAAATTCGGCTTGGTGTACGGTGTAACTGTGCACCAGAGGAAAAACCAGTGTTGGTAATTTTGTGGCCGAGCGCAGGCCGGTGTATCTACAGGTGGGCAATCTGTCCAGTGCAAGTGCTAAATAATGCAGCATTTTTCTAACCCGTGCTGCGTCTTTACAGTTGAACCAAGCAAAAAAACATCTTGATCATAAAATTTAGTACTGATTGAAAGTCTACTCATTGCCTCAATTATTTAACAGCCTCTCACAGCAATTTCCCTGCAGGTGCAAACGTCTCATCCGTGGTGGAATGACCATCGCAGCGGATTTCCAATACATTAACAGTAGATTCAGCTTGCTCAACTACAGCCCCTCATCCATTTTTGTGCTCTATCATCAGGTGTTCCGTTCCAAGCTTGAAAGTGATCCAGGACAGTCTCCTCATCTAGCCAACTCTGGATCTACTCTGCAACAGGGAGCAGCAACATTGGGCCGCAACTCAAGCTCCAAAGTAAGCTCATTCTACTTTTTTGTGGAGAGCTGTAACAATTTCGTTGTCGTCATGACACGATATTAAAAGCAGCATATTTGTAAAAAAAAAGAAAGAAAAAAAAGTCAGGTTGATTTCCATTTGTGCAGTTGTAGCACCCTCTGGTGTTTTTTTTTTTTTTGTACAGTTTAATTTTCACAAGGCATGTTTTGGCCCTTCTATGTTTAAAATCCACACTAATGGTCAGAATAAGGGGAACGTAATATGTTTGCGAACTGAGTCAATATGTGCAGGAACTCAATATGTGCATTAGAAAGTAAGTGTCAATATTAAGTGTTATTAAAGATTGTAGGTTTTTTATATGCTTTGCTGTTATGTACAAAAGCACAATATTGTGACTTTTTTTATATATATATCGCCAACCTCCCCACAATATCGTGATAATTATCATATCGTGACCTTCATATTGTAATATCGTATTGTAATGTTTGGATATCGTTGCATCCCTAGTCTTCAGTAGTGATTGATTGCCTTACTCTCCCTCATGCCAAAGAATCTTCTGACTGGATTTTCTGTTCCCTCTTACCTTTTAGAGCCCTCTTTTAACCCCCAAAAACTCTAGCAGCCTGCCCAGGAACCTGGCTGCCACCCTGCAGAGCATCGAGACCAAGAGACAGCTCGCTCTGCAACAAAAAGGTAAATGTGTACAGTGTATATATAAGAAAAGAGAGTATTTCATCTGTGATTAACTCTACACTTAGCATCAGGAGTGTGCGATACGGGCAAAGAAACTCCCGTTTTTTTCATTTTTTTTTTCATTAACTCTTTGACTACCAGACGTTTTCAGAAAAGGGATGCCGTCAGTGCCAGCCGATTTAAGCATTTTGACTGATCTTTCAAGGTCCACAGAAAATGTTCTGTTTGGACTATAGAAACACACATACTACCTAATGAAAGATTGGACTTTCATCTTTCATCAGAAAAAAAAGTTTGTGTCTACCTTATTCCGTTCTTTAGTAATCAACAATAGAAAATGGTTAGTTTCACCCGATTTCGCTTGTTTTGGACTCAAATACGGAGAAATCAAGCTTTTAGTGAAACGATATTATTTCATGCATTCTAGTGAATTTTACACTTCTTTTTGTCCATGAATGATGCCACAAACACCTAAATAGTGCTTTACTTCTATAAAACACTACCACCAAGAATGAAAAAGTGTTTTTTGATAGCAAAATACGTTTATTTACATTCAACAGTGTAACAATTTGACAACAATTTGGCAAACTATTTACAAATGTGTGCAACTGTGGTGCTATTTACAAATATGTGGATGTTTCAACGACAGTTTTTCTTTTTGTAACACTCTCCTGCGTGCAAGGAGACGCAACAGCATTTGCACAACAGATTGCCTCTTCGCGTGCTCCACTTTCTTGCAGGCCGTTTTTTCCGGGGAATAGCAAGTATATACTGCAGTGTGTGTTGCCATCAAGTCTAATATCAGGATCATGCTACGGTTACGTTACGGTGGTGTTACGTCTGGCTTCCTCATGTCCTTCAGTTGCTATACCGGGTGGTAGATGTTCTGATCCATCTTATCCACTCCATTCATGGTGGCATCGTAGTCCAGAACCAGTGTCTTCTCCGTGATCAGACTGTACCCGCTCCTCCGATGAATATGCATTGGACTCGGGGTACTCTTCATTGTCCGACAAAATGTCCGCATGTGCAGCTCCGGCGTTAGCAGAGCTAGCCGGTGATGCTTTATGACGTGAGAATAAAGGCCGCGTCCAACCGTGGCGTCCAACTGTGGCGTCAACCTCGGGATTCACCATCATCATCAATGTGCATTGGTCTCTCCATCGCCCGATCGAATGTCCGATTGTGTAGAAGTACCCGGTCGGTTATTGTGCGCGTTTTCCGGCGTTAGCAGCGCTAGCCGCGCTTAGCCGGTGAGGCTTACTACGTGATCATAACGGTCGCGTCAAGGCTTCCAACTTTGGCGTCAAGCTCGGAGTCATCATCATCGTCGACATCAATGCGCTTTTTAGTATTGATCGATGCTTTCCGTCTTTGAAAAAAATGCTCAAGCGTGAGCTGCTTGCAACCGGTTGCCATTGTGGCTTCATCAGCCATTGTCCCCTCAACACTCTAGCTCCGCCTCACGTCTTCTACTGACGCCCACGGTGGGCGGCCCATCCAACCTTGTGCAAAGAGAGTCATCGCTGCCATCTAGGGGTCAAAACGAGTCATTATACTAACCAGATCTGCTTGATACTTTCAGCACAGCTGCCCAAGGCTTTCCTCCACCCGTTTCCAAAAAAACAAAAAAAAAACATAGTGAACGTCTTTTAACGTCCTCGGCGCCCTTCCGTAGGTTTATGCTAAACGTTTTATAACGTTTATGGCGGTCAAAGAGTTAAGGATAATCTGATGATATCCTACAAAAAATGCTGTAAATCTCTTGGCTTGCTTCCCTGGATATTTATGGATATATACAGCATTTCAGCACAAGAGCTCTTGTTTAACTCATTCACACCCAAAAACGTGTAAATACGTTTTTTAATACTTTGTCCTTCACGCCCCAAAACATATTTTAATGTTTTTTTTATGTATGTTTTTTATGCAAGAGCATACAGAAGGCTGTGATGCAACTTCTGACATGAAGAGGTGGCTTAAAGTAATGGTAGTTATTACAAAAAGGGCCAGCAGGTGGCAGCAGGGTATAAGAGATCAGCCAAGGCCATGTTGCAACAAAGCTCTTCTTCTCAGTGCTTTCAACAGGTTTGTGTTTAATGATGAAACTTAGCTATATTCTAATGCTAATTGCTGCAAAACGGAAACAGATGCAAATATACTTTTTTTTTCTAATGAAAAAAGAGACTCTAATCTTTTGGCTGGGAGTGAATGAGTTAATTTAATAAGTAGCTTTTTGCATCGCAATTGATCGTGAAGGTTGGTGATGAACCAAGTCGTTGGTTGAGATATTCATGTCTACGTTTTGCCAGTCAGTCATTTAAAAAGTGCAGTTTGACACCAGTTACACTTGGTGCATATGTAGTGGCTAAAAAAAAAAGTCTACACACCCCTGTTTGAATGGCAATTTTTTGTGATATTAAGAACATGAGACCAAACAAAAATAATTCCAAACATTTTCTCTCCATTAATGTGCCCTATAACCTGTACAATTTGAAAAATTTGTAAAAATAAACAAGTGAAATGAAAAACCGAAATGGTGTGTTAGGTGAAGAACGAGTCGGATTAACCACCTAAATTTCCAATGTTCTAGCAGTCTTTTCCTGACATGTTGAATCAGAGGCACTTTAAATGGTGGCAGTTGTGTGTTAATTCCCATTTAACATTATTTTGAATGTGATTGGTTTATTCTAACATTATGCAACCATTTTATTTCACTTGCTAATTTTTACTTCCTTCTCAAAGAATAAAAAAAAAAACGAAGAAGAGTTTTACAGATCATAGGTCATATTAATGGTGGAAAAAGTTTTGAAATTATTTTTCATGTTCTTATTTTTTATATCACAAAAACCTGGCATTTGAACAGGGGTGTGTAGATGTTTTTGTTCCACGTTTCAACAGCATGTACAGATTCTTTCCATCTGTTTGTGTTTGTCTGTGGACTTCAGAACATCAGTCCTCCACTCAGCCGCCCATTGAGGGAAGATCAGCAGGTAGCTTTTGTAACAGTGTGACCTCAAAACTACCTTGGTCTTGGTCTTATCCGACAATAGCAATGTTAACCGATTGTTGGTGGGTGTGTTAATTGATGCCTCTGACCTTCAGTCTTTTCCATGCCTGGTGTTTCATTAACTCCCAAAGATGATTGTTTTTGTGTTTTGTTTTTTTAATCTTCTGTTTTGACTGTCGAGCCTTTCTTTGGTGGGGAACAAATCATGCATGTTGAGGATCTTTTGGAATTATGGGCTGTAGTGTCTCTTGGCTACAGATGTGTATAACAATGAAATCGCAGCAACATGATATCAAATACCTAATCAAGCCTGATGGAATTTACACATTGAGTGGTGTGTGGTGCATGATTTATAGTAGTGGTTTTCGTCCGGCCTGGTGTTTCTGCTGCTTGTATTTCTTCAGTATTGAACTAATTCAACTGTCTGCTGCTTTATTGGCCATTTTGCCTTCAGGATAAATAGTATATTAACACTGCTCAAAAGCACAAAAAACAAAACAAAACAAGAAACAAGCTTTTCAGACATCACATTTTTCAGGTCAACAGGTCATTGAAGAGCAGCGACGTCGTCTAGCCGAGCTCAAGCAGAGAGCAGCAGCAGAGGCTCAGTGCCAGTGGGAGGCGCTCCACGGCTTGCAGCCTCACCTCATCACCTCCGCGCCGTCCTACTCCCCAGGAATGACCTACAGCCCCGCACTGAGTCACAGATCTACGGGCCCCCTTCCGCTGGTCCAGCACTCCATCCTACATCACCATCCAGCGTCAGCCGCAGAGCAGCCCTACGACACGCTCAGCCTGGAGAGCTCGGACAGCATGGACACCAGCGTGTCCACAGGGAACAACTCCGCATGCTCACCAGATAATTTGTCCAGGTAACCAGGAAAACCTCACCCATGTATAATAATAATCACTATTGGTTAGAGTTACGCAGATGGCGCCAAATTAGAACACCTTTTCTGTTTGCGCACAAAAGAGCAACCAAGCAAGTACTGTAACAAAGGATAGGTTAGGGCTGCTCGTATATGGAAAAAAGAATAATCATGATTATTTTGGCAATAATTGAAATAACGATTATTCAAACGATTATTTTTTGGTACAAAAAAAGTATTTAAAAATATTAAGACCGATTAAAAAAAGTACAAACACTTTAATTATGCAAGTTCATTTTGGACCAAACTGAATTTTTAATAATATATATTTATAATAATATTTATTTATTTAGGTTGGCAAAAACTTGAGGTTGGAGTGCAGCTTGTGCACTGTGCCGTAGGACGCTTATTAATTTAATTAATTTTAATTTCATTTAAAAATATTAAGACCAATTTAAAAAAATGCTTTTGAACCAAACGGAATTAATCATAATATACATTTATAATAATATGTATTTATAATACTATTTTTATTTATTTATTTATGCTGACAAAAACTTGAATTTGGAGTGCAGCATGTGCACTGTGACGATCATTTATATTTGAGTACAAAACAAGAAAATGTTTAAACAAAAAATATTAAGACAAATACAATTCTTTGAAACATAATAAGAATTATGCAAGTTCCTTTTGGATGAAACAAAATTGATTAAATTTGTTATTTTAAAATTTAAAGGTGCAAATGTATACATTTAAACAACTCAAAAAATAGTATTAATAATCATTTTTTATGATTATGCTGATTTTATAATTGTGGAGTGAAATATTTGAAATTGTAATTTAATTTTGATTAATTGCACAGGCCTAGGATAGGTTTAAAAAAAATCTGCAATTATTTGAATTTGTGAATAGCGAACCGTTATTGCCATTAATATACAGTAGATGGTCAGTACTGTAGCAACAGATTTATTAATAACGAGAGAGGGGCCAAGAATTCCGAATAATCCCATTTAACCATTTTATGACAAATTCAGTCAGGCTCACATTCAAAGGCACCCACAGGCACCATTTCCCAGACTGCTCCCCACCACTTAAAGACTTCATCTTCACATTTTAATTTGGGGACCATCTGTTAGGAACAGGTTGTGTGCCGTGTTACTAAAGTGTTCACTGCAGGATGCTCTCATCTGAACTCACTGTTCACGGCTTTCTTGTAGCTCACACGAGACAAAACTGTATTGCTAAAATATTTTTGGATCACTTTAATGGCATTTATGCACTAATTAAAAGTGCACATTGGAGACCAAGGGACGAGATAAAGAGAGCAAACCTGCATGTTTCCGCTCAGTCGGCGTCGCCTTATTTGAATCCAGTTTTTGACACATTAATCGTCGTCTCATACACGTTATGAACAAAAATATGCATTCATTAATCCAGTTAGTCACATTCCATGTCATTGCAGATATTGATGTCCAATGTTTCACGATGGTATGTGCTCTTGTACTCTGTCCTAGTGAAGATACAATTACTCGTGTACAACATGACCATATTAAAATCAGACACAGTCACACAAATTCTGTAGAGTAAATTTTACTTTAAACAGATCCTATTCAGTCCTACTCTAAACAGAGTAAAATTTACACTTGGAAGATGGAAGTATATTTTGCCAAATTATTATTTGTGTGCAAGAGAATTTGCCTATCACAAAAATTCACTCACAATTTAAGTACTTTTTGCAAGGATAGATTTTGACAAAATTTTACAAGTTTATTTAAAAAAAACATGTTACACAAGAGTTGAGGAACGAACTCATAACCTTCTGCTTGGGAGACCACTCTACCACCTGCGCTATGCCACTCCTACTGTGTGTTAATCTTTGTACCTCTGAGACCAAAAATTATGTTTTTGGTCTCCTTTTGGATATTAGGAAACAGTAGGAGTGGCGGAGGAGTTAATTCCTCAATCAACCCTTGTGTAACTTAAAAAAATAATAATAATAAATTTGTCAAAATTTCTCCTTGCAAAATTACAATCTCTAACAGGTTTTTCATTGGATAGGCAAATTCCCTCCAACACACTCTTTCACGTGCAAATTTTACTTTGTTTAGAGTTGGACCAAATAGACTATTTTTAGAGTAAAATTGACTCTACAGAATTGATTGCTCACCTTTACTCTGATGTAAAAGCGAAATATCATGTGTGAAATCATAAATATCTCAGAATCAGTTTGAATGCAGATGCGGTGTTTTTGTTTCCACCTCAAGTGTTGGAGGAACGGACTCGTTGAAGATTGAAGAGATGGAGAAAATGCTGAAGGAGGCACAGATGGAGAAAGCCAGACTTATTGAGTTTCGGGTAAGTGCCATGACACCAGGGCCGTTATGAGATCATGACTGTTTGGAATCAGATTTTGCTGATTGATGACTTTTTGTAGTGATGCGATCAATAAGGGAGAATGCTTCAATACTGCAATCAAGTCCTTTCATTTATTTTTTATTGGCCTTTTTATCAATTCATTTTGTCATTGTACCTTATGTGGGTGCTAATAAGTGTTAAATGCCTAAATAAATACGTTTCTGAAGTGTTTTTAAGAGCACAAGGACAGCAGGGACATAAATTTATGTGTACTCTTTTGAAGTATTGAAGGAAAGAGCTCTCTTTCAGGAACAAGAGAGCTTCGCTCGCCATCACTTGTTGGAGGAAGAGCGGAAAAGGAGGGAAGAAGCCGAGAAAAGACTGCAGGATGAAACTCTCCACCGACAGCAGCTGGTGGAGAAGGAAGTGAAGTTGAGGGCCAAGAACTTCTCTCAGGTGAGTCAAAGGAGACATAATTGGAAATGTGCGGCGTGAAATGACCTCTCGTCCAAATTGATAGCATTTTACAGACATGCACATTTGAAGGTGTCTGGAATGAAGTCTGCTGCTTGATGTTTGGTCACATAAAAAAATACATATGCCGTTTTCCACATTAGTGTGCGTTTATTACATTTTTAAGATAAGATCATCCCTAAATAAAATCCAGAATGATACAGTCCACCTCTGCATACATGTACGTATTTATTTATTTATGTGCTGTATTTATTTTCCCGTTGAATTCAATGGCCATCAATTTTATGTGGATTTTTGCATATCATCGACTGGAATTGCAAAACCAAATTCCAAATTCCTGAAGACTCTTCTTAACTTACTCTTCTATTGATCAGTTATTAAGAACTGCCTCAAACGGCATTAGATCCATCAAATGAGGCTGTATTGAATGATCTCAAGAGCCAATGAGTATTTGTCATCGTCATTCTTATCAGTTGACATTTTATTTTATTTTTTAGCTGTGATGAATATCATGAACATGATCCTGCAACTTAAAAAGCTGCATGAGAAATTGTTTGTTGTATTGCCCTTTCTCTATGGCGGGCTTTATGAAATGTTTCTGAGATGTCACATTAACATGACAATATGTTATTTAACTAATTTGCCATAAATAAAAATAAATATGTTCCATTTAAAATATTACTGTGCTCCCAAAGACGGATTTATACGTTTTATTATGTTTGTTTGTTTTTATGCTGGAGCATACAGAAGGCTTTGATGCAGCCTCAGAACTGAAGAGAATGCTTGAAGCAATGGTAGTTATTAAAAAAACGAATGAACGAATGAAAATGGCTGGGAGTGAAAGAGTTCATTTAAAAAAAGCAGTACAGATCAGCAAATAATGAGCTGCTGTCATGTATTAATCCCCCCTTTCACCCCTTTTTGTTCTGCATGTGTCCAGGCCCGTCCTATGACGCGCTACCTGCCAATTAGGAAGGAGGAGTTTGACCTTCGCGTACACATTGAGACATCAGGCCACAACGTGGACACCTGCTACCACATCATCCTCACTGAGAAGATGTGCAAGGGCTACCTGATCAAGATGGGAGGCAAGATCAAGTCGTGGAAGAAACGCTGGTTTGTCTTTGATCGCCTCAAAAGGACCTTCTCGTACTACGTCGGTAAGAAGAGTTCAACTTGACATATATTTGAGTCGCTCCAGATGATTCAGAATCACAAATGACTCATATATCTCAGGCCAAGCATCCAAAAATTGTCAATAGTAATCTCATTACTGAAAAATAGACAGTATATTACAAGCACATCATGTATTAATATTTTTAAATTGAGGGTAATTCATGACAGGATGAGAGCTGGATAGAAATACTCCTCCAACAAAATGGCTTCTTAATTCCATTTACACAGTCTTGTTTGGTTGTCTTTTATTACCAGATTAGCTGACATAATTATTCATACAGTTGAATCAAAGTTTCAAAAATGATTACTTGTTCAGATGTAACTATTCAATAACAGCACACAAGGTGAAGAATCATGTTTTCCCAGAAATCCTGTCCTAGTAGCTTTTTTCTCCACCTCAATTTTATTGCTGGATTTGTTTTAGCTGTCTTGCCAAACGTCAACTTCCTGCGGATCAACAGTTTGAAAAAGATAGACTATATTGTTGGTACCTTCCTGTTAGAGACTAAAATAAACAAAGGTCCCTGAAATAATTTAAAAAAGTAACTTAACATTGACTATTGAATTATTATTATTATTTTTCTTTTCTTTTTTTGGTCCAGGCAAATTATTTATTTATTTTTGAAGTACAAGAATGGTCAATTACATCTATTGAAAAACCTTTTGAGGAAGCGACAAGCAATCAATTATTTCAATTCTCAATAAGATTTTTGAAAAATTGCCATTGATTATTGTTGCCTTTTTTATGATCGGTACATTTATTTTTGCTGACTTTTGTCAGCTTCAAGATGATATAGTAATTATGTGGGTTTTTATTTCTTTAAGGGAACGCTACCAATAATATTTAATAACCACCACAAAACTCTGAAAACTAAGCATTATGATTATTGTTGTTGTGATGGCAGAATTAGATCAGATTATTAGATTATTTGTGTTTATTTCTTTGTTTATTTAATTAAGTTGGGGTCTCCCTATCTTATTACCATAACCCCAAAAACAGAAACATTTTTATATTTGTTGTTATACGTATAAGATATACATTTTCTTGACAGAGCTTTATTGTAAAGTTTGTTGTTTTGATGAGTAATATTTACTGTGTATGTCAATTTTGTGGCAGTACATCATTTATTTTTATTTAGTTTGATTCCCAGGAAGGTACTAGATATTCTAATTGGGTCTTGCGCTTACAAAAAAATAAAATAAAAGTTATGGAAATGATTGTACCAGAGGACATAATGTAGCCAATTGGTGCATATGGCCTTTCCAATGTTTTCCCAAAACAAACATACATGAAATAATAATAAACTCGATATGATGATTATGTTCCCTTAGTGCTAACTGAAGAAATAAAGGTCAGATTCAAATGAATTCATATACTCACTAGAAGCACTTACGGTAAGTCAGACAACAACTGCAACATAAAAAATAAAAAAAAAGGCAACAAGCCACATTATGCAGCGTATATTGTAGCTTTCCAGTTGAAGTCTTTGTTTTGTGCGTCACATCATTTGTGAAGGACAGGGCATAAAAGGCCTTCAAATATGTACCATAAGCTAAAATATTGATGTCAGACATGTTCATGGCAGACTATTTTTTTCTCCACAGTATGATGTCTGAACATGTATGCTCCATCCAGACCTTCAGTGCGCGGCGCTGTAATTGATCTGCCGGCGTGAGCTCTGGGACACTTGTTCACTTTCCGCCCTTTATAGTCGTCTGAAGGTTCCGCTTAAAGCCTCTTAAAGTGCACCTTGTTTCAAGTGAGGAGGCGCATAGAGATGACTGGCGCTGTCGTTAAAATGCGCGTGGCGGTGGCGCTCCCCGAGGAGGCTGATTGAGATGCATCGCTTGCCCTTTTCTCTTGACCTTGAACAATAAGTAACCAGAAGTGGTGAGAGCCGTTAACTGTATAATAATCACCCCGTACCAAAACGCAGAATTCTGCTCTCAATCAAATGAGATGCAAAAGCAAGGCTATTTGAATGCTAAACAGGTCATTAGCAGATAATAGCGGTGTATTAAACTATTCCTCGAAATGAAGTGGTGCATCTCTACCTCTACTCTTGAAGTTGGCTTGTGGAGTGTTTGTGCCTGGAGGTAGAAACCCGCTGTTGAGTTCCCCACCGGTTCCTTACTGCACTTCTGCAGTGGCTGATGAAACAAAGTGCAATGATGTAGCCGAGTAGCGTAAGAAGCAAGTCAAATCTCAACATACAATGAGAGCAGCTTTGCTTGGAAAAGAGAGGGCCAAAAGTGCTGCGCTTGTCCTTTTTTATCCATCAGCGCAAACACGCTCGTCATCAACGTTGTAAAAGACGCAAAGCGAGTCACGATACTAGGTAAGGTGCAACTGACAACTGAAAAGTCATCCGGTGTTTTTTTTGTTTTTCCTCCTTTAGACAAACATGAGACCAAGCTGAAGGGTGTTATATACTTCCAGGCTATCGAAGAGGTTTATTACGATCACCTCCGCAGCGCTACAAAGGTGAGCCGTTATCTCAAATCTAAGTTCATCCTCTCATTTATTTTTGTCGTTCTTCTTTTAAATCAACCTGTCCTTGCACCATTCTTTGCTTTCTTTCCTTCTGTTTTGCAACATTTGCTTTGGGCGACTGCTCTCACGTCTAGAGGTGCTTTTTCAACTTGAGTCCGACTAGTGTATGTATCCACCATGCTGCCTGTTCACTCATACTCATTAGCTTGGATTTACATATCCGTGTGTTTTGTTTGATCTACTAATCCTGCTTGTTCCCTGGGCCCTCCCTCCATTTTCCCTCCATTTTCCCGGCCCCTAGTTGAATGTCGTGTACAAAACCAGAGCTTACGTTTTTAGATTGTCGCTGTCCTTTGAAAGCACTTATGTCCATTTTTGTCTCTCTTTTTTTCTTTCTTTTTTTTTTTTTTTTTTTAAACATTTTTACATTTATGGGGGGAAATTGAGTGCAGGCATCTAAAAAAAAATCTAAATTTTCACAGGACAGTGACGATGAGTTATTTTTGTATATCACTGCACTTATGAAGGCTTATATGTCTTTTTTTCTAAAGGAAAGTACAGTACTGTGAAAAAGTTGAAACTATCCTAAATACTCCCCTCCAAACATATATATATATATTTGCTCTATAATGTTGAAAATATTTGTCTTCACCATAAGATGAATATGAAACAATCTTTTTTTGATAGAGGATGAGCCATTTTTCATGTGAGCAAAAGTATTGGAACATGTGACTGGTGTTACAAATACAAAAAAATGAGATGTCAATGGTGAAGCTGACAGAAGTAACAGTGCAGCAGAGCAGAACAACAGCAGTTGATGAAAGAAACACTGTGAGAGCTTTACAGAATGTAAAAAACAAACAAACAAGAAAACAACAGGCTCCCCCAGGGCAGGATAAAGGTATCACAATGTGCTGTTTGCAGAAGATGTCATGTACAAAAGTAAAGAGGTTACATGAAGGCTAGGCTGGAGCTTTCTGTTAAGTACAGAGATGAGCCTTTAACAAAGTGATGGGAAGGCTGAAAAGATTGATCTGCTAATGATCTCAAACTGGCCAGTTCATCTGTGAAACTCAGTGGCGGTAATGTTGCATGGCTTCCCCTGAGACAGACTCATAAATCTTGAACAACATGATGCAGAAGCCAGAAGTCGACAGTCTGCCAATTTAAAGAAGCATGTAAGCGAACAGATTGGGAGATGACAGATAGCTCGATTCAGATAGCACATTTACACAAGGCAAGTCAATGTTGACACAAAACCTAAAAGCATTTAAAAGCACTACACTACATTCAGAAGCAGAAAAAAGTACATTATCAACATTAAACACAAAACATTAAATAGAAGACTTTATGGTATTAAAGGTATGGGGAAAAGCAAAAAATGCTTAGCCTGGATTTAAAAGCACTTACACTCAAGGATGACTACACATCTGTTGGCAGCTTATTCGATTTGCATGCAGCATAACAGCTAAATGTTTGCTCAAACTCAACCATGTTTGCTTTGAACCCTATGCTCCACTAATTGACCCGACTCTGCAGATCTCAGTGCACTACTGGGTTTATATTCAATCAGCATTTATTTCATGTACTCAGGACTCATATCATTCAGTGATTTGTAGGCTAGTAGTCGTAGTAGTAACCAGTAGTAATCTATTCTACAGACTAGTCGACTTTTGTACTGCGTAATGACGTTTAGAGCTTGATGTCGACAGCAGTGGGGCAAATCCCCGAAACAGCAAGTCTATCTGTTCCAATACTTTTGCTCACCTAAAAATGAGGTGTTTCATTACAAACTAGACATGTGCAATTTCTGGTGAAATTGCTTGTAAATGCTTCATTGAAAATGATGGAAGCATGTTGAAAGACGTGGAATGCTTTGGAATCATGGAATGTAACAGAACAGAGCGATGTGGAATGATGAGCAATTAAATAACATTGAATTATGTACAAAGGGATTGAACTATGATGTGGAAATTTTTGGGGTGCGGTGCACAATTCTGGACATTTTCAAATCCATTAGAATTTATGGGACTAAAAAATAAATTTACAAAATTGAAGGTTGGCCCTCAAAAGGAAACGTTTAAATATAGTTGGACAAAATATATTGTAACATAATCTTTAGCTTTCCATTTATGTGTGTCCATCAGAGCCCAAACCCCGCCTTGACGTTTTGCGTGAAGACCCACGACCGCCTCTATTACATGGTGGCACCCTCGGCAGAAGCCATGAGGATCTGGATGGACGTAATAGTCACTGGAGCCGAGGGCTACACTCAATTCCTCAACTGACCACGCATGTGTTGACAAGCTCATTTTCGGCAGGGACTCTGAAGACACTCCCCATTTCTAGTCTACAGCTTTGTTGTTTGTTTTCTTTTTGAAATCACACGATGTCACTGTGTCTTCACCGCCACTCATTGAAAAAGGGAGCTCCCTGGAGTCTACACACACTCACACCTCTGTATATAAAACAAAATGTACACCTTTCAAAGACTTTAAAAGCCTTTCTATATTGCCAAATGGAGATCTTTTGTATTAGCGTTTTTCTTTCTGTTTTTTTTTACTCTGTTGAAAGAATTGCCAAATGTCAAGAACCTATATTTGTTTGAGCCACCATGTGCTCGATGAAAAGGTACACTTGTATTTACAATAGAATGCAGCAAAGCTCTTCATCCTCCTCCTTACTTTGTTCTTGTGTGGCCCCACTAGTAAGCAACTGTGTCTTTGAAGATATCACACATAGCATCGACAAAGCTGCTTGTTTGCTTTCAAGTCTTCTTACAGGTACAGTCCTGCTCAGGGCTTTGTTTAGCAGTGCAATCTAGGGTTTGGCTACTGTCGACTGTTTATTCGATTCTCACACAAGTGATGAAAGTATTTTGTGTATTTAGATAAGGATTTCTCAGTGCCATGATGATGACACAATTCAACAGTTTTTAAGTTCAAGGTAGGCATATTTTGTTTGTGGATTCTAGTAGGCTGTTAGCTTAGCATCATTGACATTAAAAGAGGGACCTATTAGTACTCACTTGCTCTAAAGTCCCACCATATAATGTATCAACTTCAACTCAAAGACAACTTTTAGTGTCAACAGGGTGCCACTGAAGTGTTTTGTTGGCTTCTTCCTACTTACTGAAGGCTGAACATGACAAAGCTAATAGCATTAGCTTCATTCGCTGCACACTTCAGAATTTTAATTCCACTGTGATAACTGTACACTAAACATTAAGACAAGTAGTGGTCTGTTTCCCTTAATAAGTCTGTGCTAAAGTATTTATTTCCCCCCTCATCAAGCACACACACAATTGTATTTTATTTTTATAAATGGGCCTTTAGCTACCTTGATACTGGTTAGCCATCAGCCTCACTAGGCCTAAAACAAACCACATCACAAATGCTAGAGATAGGGAAGACCAATCATAAAACATTTTTTATCGGTATTTTTAAGTGTGTGTGTGAATACATTACTAAAATTGCGTTCATAACAACACTGGACAAAAATAGATAGCAAATACATAACGGTTAACTATAATGGTGTATTTTACTAAAGCTTTATTGTTTAATGCAATATGTGCTCTTAACCAACCCAACAATCAAAACAAATGAGCTGTCTTTGAATGTAATTGACCTGATGCATCAGTCAACTCATATTCAGCATTGTAACATTAAGAGTTCACACAGAGTGACTTTGATATCGTGTCGTCCGTGAATTTGTGTCGGCATATTTGTCATGAATTTACCGGTCTGTAACAAGCATGGGAGGAGGATCTGGAACTGCGTGTAGTTGAGTAGGTTAATCATAATTTAAGGTTGTTGTGCCTCAGATAGTGACGTTTACCTCCCAAAAATTAGTCTAAAGACCTTAATATATTATGTCTTCCTTGCTTTACTCTTCCTGCACATGTGTGTGCAAACCAAATCTAACAATGGCAAGGCTGTTAAATCCTGTCTGTTGATATATGATATGCTGTCGTTATCTATATTGAAAGAATATAGTGTATAAAAGAAGGTGCCTGGATGAAAGTATACTATTGAAATGAAACACTACAATAGCATTATTTTCTTTATTGTTCATTTTATTTCATGATTGTTACAGTTCAACTTGTATGGTACTGTCGTGATGAATTTTATCTACTTTAAAGAAAGGTACACACCCCCACACACAGCACTCTCTTTTTTTCTACGGATTGTGTTTTTACAGTTTTTGGTACCTTTAATCATCTTCTCCTTTGAGTTAAAAACATGGATTTGTCAATCCTATTAAAACTGTTACAGAGCATGGTCTGTTTTTTCTTGGTTCCAGTGGGTAACATAAAAGTGTTGGGGTGAGGCAGCAATAACTAATAAGTAAATTCAAAATGTCCAAATCATTTGCAATCCCAGGGATTTCCCTTAAAATCAAAACACCAAAGGAAAGAAAAAGACACGTCTAAAAGTTTGATGAACATTTATAGTCTTCCAGATTAATCTTGGTAGTCTCCTCAGTGTTCATTTAAAGCTCATTGGTAACGTCACCTGTAAAACAAACATACTTTGTATTAAAGACATAAAAAGATAATCTTTGCTCTCAAACCTAAACCAAATGTGGACTCAAAATTCTTGCCGTATTTAGTTTAATTTAGCATCCTGAAAATTATTCTAGCATGAATATGATTGTGCACATGTTCATTTTGAAGATTTTGACAGATTCACCTCAAATGTACAATCAGTCGCTGAAAACTCATTTAAAATACATATTACAACACAATTGTTACCCAGTGTGTTTTGCATTAGCCTAACCAAAATAACCTGATGAATGATCTGCTTTTAAGTTTTAACTTGTACTACCATTTAATTGGATTGAAATTCAGTTTTAAATTAGAGTGGAATCTTACAGGTTAGGTACGTGATGCTCGGAGTCTTCCAAATTGTTCATCTTTCAAAACAACTCCTAGGGGACACAATACAAATAATTTGTTAATCTGTGAAACTGGCACCTCACGAGGCGCTGGAGCCTATCCCAGCTGTGCATGGGCAGTAGGCAGGGTATACCCTGAACTGGTCGCCCGTCAATCGCAACAACCATACACGCTCACAATGTCAGACGATAAACCTGATCCATGTGACTTACTCTTTGCACAGGGGGATGTGTACTCTGTCGCAGCCACATCACCTGCAAATAAAATGAGGTTATCCTTAAGTGATTCAGAGAGGGGAAATTCAAGTTTGGCAGCAGTACAGGGTAAAGATCAAATATGGCGGACATGGACACGATTGTAACAGAAGAGGATCTTACTTGGCTGGTAGTAGTCGTACACTTTGACCACAGCTGCTTTCAGGTTCTCGACAGGCACATCCTGCTCCAGTGTCATTTTGTAATCCACTGCCTCACCTCTCTTCAGCTGCAAACACAAAGCACACGGCACTGAAGGGGTTTGCGCTTCTGTTGTGGGGTTAAAGTTAAAGGTTAAAGTACCTGTTAGAATAAATGTACATTAGTTATCCCATATTTACTCATATAGTATTGCAAAGCACAACTCGTGCTCTTGCAGCTTCAAAAACAAAAACTGTGCCCTTATCAGAAGATAGCGGCTGGAACATTCAGTACAGAAGAAAAACATGTTTACATTATTATCTGCATAATGACCCATATCCATGATGGTTTTAATTTTGCTGCTGTGTGCCCCCCTCCCCTGTAGAGTAGCAACAGCTGTGTAACTAGGGAACGCCTTATAACAAATAAATACATAAAAAGAGAGTGCTCGGGAGAGTGTGCTTCAGAGCGGTAGGAAATGTTTTTGTCGAATCATTTCATACATAAAAGATTTCTGGTAATATTTTTAATGTCGGCCTACATACTGTATTTACCCGGTATTACTGAATTTCAAGCGAAGACGGAATGTTAAACAGTTGTCTTGGAGTTTTATCTTATTTTATTACACAATGTTTATTTTGACTTATTTATTGTAACCAACAACAACAAAAACAGAATACTAAAACAAATACAAACTAAACTGAAATAAAGCATTTTTCGAAAAAAAATGTGTTTTTTAATACAACCCAGGCCTCTTGCATATGTGGATATAAACCGGATATGTATGTGATGCATCGGCGGTATGAGCGCTCATCCGTACACAAGAATAAATAAAGTTCATACCCCGTCCAAGTAGATGTTGACATAACCTTCCTCCAGTTCCACACGCTTCACTGAGGGTTCGCTGTTTAACTAGAGCATCACACAGTAAACGGCCATCAGCGCAGTTCAAACGACAACAGGTGACACAAATATTTGAGGGAAGAGGGAAAAAAATGAACTCACCAATTCCAGAGATCTTTTAGCCAAAATGTGTCCAGACAGGAGTTTGATGTTCATGATGACCATGTTCGTCTCCTCTCTCCTGCCCTGGTACCTGCAAACACAAAACCGTTTCTTTGCAACTCTCTTGGAAATGTTTAACATATTCAAGACAGAAATTTTTAGGGGTAGGTACTCAGCACCACCTCACCCCCCACAAGGTCCCCATCAAAAAAATTATTTACATAATCAAGATAAACAGGAGCAGAAAGATTTAATGTATTAATTTCTGGTAACCTAATCAAAACTACTAATAGTTGAAAGAAAATATAAAATCAATGAATTGTTGACCAGAAGCTCGTGTGGATATAAAATGTCTTCAGTCCCCTGTTAATAATTGTGTTTAATCAAACTCAAAACCGCACCATTACATGAAATATAATATGTTATTATGATGAACCATATGGGACACAGCGTGAATGAATTCTAGAAAATTGTGCTCCAAATGCTTTCGAGGGCACGCGCACACACGTACCGGGCTTGGATGGAGAGGATGATCTCCGTCTTGCTGGGGTTGCACTTTGATGCGGTGTTAGCGACGATGTCAAAGACGGAAAAGTCGGCAGGAGGGGGGATATTGTAATGCATGGAGATCTGGAAGGACAGGACAAACATGCGCTCTTAACACTTCTGATGTTGAAGATAGACAATCAAAATCAGGCGTGGAGTAGGAATCAGATTACTGCAGGTAATGTACTAAAAAAAATGCGATCATTAATGCAATGACAAAATGCTCTTAAAAAGCGTGAATCCGGTTGGGAACTGAATTGCATGCATAAGGTTGCCAAGTAACACATGGTACCTGTGCCAGAACACAGCTCCGCCCCTCGGCTGCAATGGTGTATTCTCCGGGGACATCGCTCAGGTTCTCCTCCTGGTACAGGAGCCGATTGCGCTGGTCCACTATGAACACCTTGTTCACACCTCCCAACGACGTCACCGTCACTCTAGTCCTGCCCCCCACGCTGTAAGTGGCAGCAGCGTATTTCGCCAGCGCCTGGAGAGCCACCACAGTGTCCTGAGGAGCACACAGTCAGTAAGTCTGCCCAGATGGGAGAACCTTCTCCAAACTGCTGCTCGAAGCTTTGCCTACCTGTGTAGAAGAGTAGCCTCCGTACGAATTTTGCTGCTGCGTGAGCCAGCGCACGATGCCAGAGACATAGTCCAGCCCGAAACCTTGCATGGCAGGCCCGGAGAGCAGTGCCAGCATCACATAGGAGGTCATCTCCACCGCCACAGAATCAAGTCCTGTGCCAGACGTCCCCTCTCGTTTCCAGTGGCGGGTTCCATCTGCCACAAGAAAGCACTGGTAAACATTCTGTTCTTCAACATTGCGTTAACCAACAAGTCATGACGACTACAGATTAGTTCAGAAAACTCAGCTTTGATTGATACTGTTAGAGCGAAATTCATGGGGAAAAAAACAAAACCATATTTGAAAGTGATCCAAGATGGTGTCCTGTGAGTAATGTTCTGAGGTACCCATCGCTATGGACTGCTGGTGCAAGTAGGTGATGAGTTTGCTCCTCATTTCCTCGTCCCTCGCCAGGGTGAAGGTGTAGGACATCAGCGCTGTGGTGTACAAGTTGTCCCTCTGGCCGGCTGCCTCCTTCAGACAGCCCAGAGCGCTCTGGATCACAGGATCCTGTCACAAAACCGGTGCACACATTGAAGGGATCCGAAAGTCTCAAGGTGAACTCACAAAATGTATTGGGATCCACCAAAGTCTAAACGGCTTCCTTCCAAACATTTGCTGTCATGGGGAGCTCACAAAAAAGAAATTCTTGCTTGTACAGTTAATTTAACTTGGTAGGTGAATTTGTAAATGAAGATCCAGTGAAGCACGGCAACACATGAGGATGGCGGTCTACTGTTTGCAAAATGGGAAAGACGTCTGACTCACGTTAATGTCGGAGTCCAGTTCTAACAGGGCGGCAACGATGTAAGCTGTCAGGGACACGTCGTCACTCACTCCTCCCTGATGGCACATTAAAACATGCATTCATATATCATTCTATGCTTTTCATTTTTGTCCTGTAACAATAAAATAGCCAAGACAGGGAACCCAAAAAGGCACCTTTGTTCATCTGGTAATATTGCATCATTAAAGACAGCAAACCATTCTCAACGCAACACAATACAACACAAACTGGTCAAATAAATAAATAAATACCACCTTCATGTGTGGACTGAAAAATATGAAATTGAGCAAATTGTGACATACATGGTAGATTTCAGCGAAAACATCTACATAAACTGTCGTCGTCACCTTCATGCCATTGTGGAAGAGTTTGCCCACAGATGTGATGCAGCCGTCACGCCCCTGCTTTGAGTACAACCACTTCTTGGCATCTTGAATGTGTTTGGGATCTACAAAGATGTAAGGCTTTGCTCCGCCAAATGACTTCATCACAAAGGTGGTCAGCCTTGAGAGAGAGGAACAGACACTTTGGAAACACTTCCTTGTCTCACTTGACAGTTGTAAGCTATTATTATTGTTGTTGTTATTTGTTCATTACAGTCCTACATTACTTCATGAACACATTCAAGGTTTTTTGTCAAATTTTTTGTAGCAAATATTAATTTGTGATTGGACGCTTGAGTCCGTGGTTCCACAAACAGTGACCCCATTGAACATACTACAAAGTGCCAAACTGCCCAGCATTTCAACATTTTCTTGTATTGCAGTTTTCATCTTCACATTACTTAAGTTAAAACTGTTTCCACAACTGAGGGTTCATCCCCCCCAAATGCCACAAAGCACCGTCACTGATTTCTGCCAATGCTTTCCTACTGACCAGGTGTTGCCAGACTTATCGCTCTTCCCGAACGCGCTGTAGGAGCCATCGTCATGCTTGTAGGTGAGCTCCCTTTGGTATCCTGGAACACACACGTGCAATACGTTTAAACATAACAACGTCAAACAGGAATTTGCTAATAAGTAATGTCCTAAAACGGTAATTACTCATTTTTAATAAGTGTTGCCTGTACTGTACGCGGATAGCCGCCACTGTCTGTATGTTGACAGTTGTCAGTCACTCAACAAACAGATTGTGTGAGTTCGTGCCGAGCAACCGGAAAATCCATCGTGCCACTCACATTAATCCGAGGCTCGATATGTTACTGCCAATCCTAATTTAATGAACTTTATCAACTACAAATGCCTCCTTGCTGTGTGATATTTATTCCTTACTTTCTATTTTAACAACTTGTGCAGTGTTTGTTCATTCTCTGCTTTTAATTAGTTTTTTTCTATGAATGTTTTAGGTGAGATGCACCAAACAGATACCCTTTTAAAGGCAATGGGGGCAGGGTTTATGCAAATTAAAACTCTGCGGGCACAAGTATTTTACAAGCATCACCCACCTAAAACAATGCTTAGCTCCAAAAAGTACCACTATCATGACCAAAATGAAAATAGAGTAGCGTCATAGACTTAAGTGTTCATCAAAAATGTGAACAAGGTTAGTCTATTTTATATTTTTACTGTAAGCTACGTTGATGTGATGAGGTACATTTAGCATGTATTTGCACATGCATGCAATGAAAACAGCAGAGGCCCCAGAATTGAATCCTGTGGAACACCATAAGTTCCGTTATACATATGAATTTATATTGCACATATTCATCCGACCGCTTTCTTTTTTTGCTTGACATAGTTAGTATGAAGGGATTACAATAATAAAGAAACCACACGACGTACCATCACAATAGTCACTAGTCGACTACTGAGCGCACCAAATTCCCTGCAGCCCCAGATGGGCCAAGCAATGTAGCGTGATCACCTGCAGCCAATGATGGCCAAGCGGGTCGTATCATCATGAATCACATGAGTCAGGTTTTGATTTGACCTCCGCCGTACCCCTGAGACTAACTCATCAAACCCCTGGCGTTCAATCGATGCCAGGTTAAGAACCACTGGTTTAAACTACTAACTAAATTCTGTTATCTAACCTGTCCACCAGTTTTGATGAAGACAATATTTTTTTCTTAATCCCTTTTTGATAGTCTTGTGTTGTGAGCCCCTCTTCAATGTTGCGAATGACGACTCACCGCTTTCGAGGAAGCGCATCGCCTTCTCCAGAATCTCAGCAGTCAGTTGACCTGTGCTTTTCAGGTAGTTGAGAATGAAGATGTTGGGAGCAAATTTCAACATGTTCTGCTCGCCACAGCCATATGGCATTGCCAGAAGTTTGTCCAGGTTCTTCATGGCTCGGCCCATCAGGTCACCTACAGGAAAATAATCTCATTAGGGAGGGTTCGATGAAGAGGAAATTAAGTCTGAGTGTTTTTTTGGTTTTTTTACCAAGCACAGAGACAGTTGCTCTGACAGATCCAGCAACAAACTTCTTTGGCAACACAAGAGAGATTTTCTTTTCCTCTGGTCCATCTGGCAACAGAAAGTGTGCAAAAAGTGAGTGAGTGTGATCGTTTACTTTCGACACTACCTGCCCGGTTATGCTTTTGTATGAAATACCCACAATGTAGTCTTATCGGACCTGAAAGAATCCATCTCCAACATGAGAACTCACACCATTTAACACCTCCACTTTAAAAACACCACATTAATGTACTTATGTTTATTTGTAAAAAAATATATATATATAATAATAAAACATAGTGAAACTAATTTTAATAATGTAAAGAAAAAACAATATGAATCCATCAAACTGTCAAGTGAAAAGATAGAGAAACCGGGTCCAGCAAGATTTTGAGAAGTTTGAGATATAAAAACGTACCTGCAGGACAGATGAGCGCGTTGTGACTGATGGACTGAGGTGTTCCTTCAGCCTGCAAGAGAAACCAACACGCAAAATGTTCAACTGGAATGAATAACACAAAACATCAAGTCAGAGACCCCCCCAATAGATATCAGATGTGATTCACGGATCCTCAAAAGGCTGAAAAACCTTCTGGGACTTTGTTTAGAACGCAATTATGCGTTTTGTTTATACGGCCTGAAAACTGACAATCAAGGCCAATGTTTAGGGGTACTGCGAGGAGTAAAAACACACAAGGAATTTGTCTTCACAGTCACAATCCATCCGAGAAATACAATCATGACAAACAGAGCGGTGAAAGAATGGGAAGCCAGGTGGTCCACTGATTACTGTCCCGAGTTTCTTAGATGGGGGGAAAAAAAGAGAATTGAGGAAGCTGGTAGGGGACAAACAAAGTCCAAACTGTTCTCCTCTACAACGGAACACAGTATGGACCTGGAAAAAAAATAACTTGAACATAGCACAACAATGATGAGGTAGATGCAACAAATTTTGAAGAGGATTTAGGACCCCGTAAACTAAAAGCTCACTTTAATACTGCAAATAGAAAATGTGACATTTTCTAAGGTGACCTCTGTCAGTCACGTTCCCTGACAATCGCTTTCATTTCACTCCACATACACTGTTTGAAATGAAAATCCCATCTGCTGATGTCATGTCAACCAAGTCGTGTACGGTATGTTGCATCTGACAGGCACTGACCTCCACCAGCAGGCTGCGGACCACAGTGTCAATACGGCCCACGTCAGGGACAGAAACCATCTCATTGCCACACCGCAAGTTGGTCTTCAGGGCCTCGGCGCTCACCTTCACATCGACCTTGCCTGCATGTGTGCAAACAAACAGTCTTATTCAGAGGTCACATTAAGGCATGCGTCTTCAGTCTAGCCTTCCACAAATTTACAGTCAACAGCTTTCCGGAATCAATTATTTTAGGGTTTATTTCCCTCAACTCCACATAATTTCACTGTTTCACCCAAATGCCAGCCTTATTCGCTGTCATGACGTTCAAATATGATCAGTCTTATATACAGCAGAGTGTTAACTAAATTTCCTTTTGAGAGCTTATAACAAATGCCAAAACATTAAGTGATGACAGAATGAAATAAAGACTGTAAATTCAAATGGCAAAATACCTCATGTTTGATTTATTGAAGAACATAATATTCAAAATGGGATGAAGAAGGCAAAAATAATTTGAAGTGATGTTGTCATTCTTACCAAGGGTAGTTGGAGTGACAATCCAAGAGAATGTTTTGCTCTCTTCACTGCACAGACACATGCTGTATTGGCAGTTGTCACAGTTTCTGGAGGTATACGTGTCAGACTGAGCCAGTGTAACTTTCACCTGCAGACATATTGCCGGAATCAGGAATGTGATTTTCAACAGGTTTAACGGGTCCCATGACAACCAGGTGCTACATGTTACTTATTTCATGTCTCACTGATATTTACCATGATGCACTTGGAGAGATAGTTGAAGACGGTGGCTTTTAGAGTAAACGCTTCCCCACGGATGACAGAGTAGGGCAGCGTGAGACTGACGAAGAAGGGCTGGAAGGCCGTCAGCGCAGTGGTGGGCGCCACACCAAAGCCTACAGAGGAGACGCAGAAAGCTCCAGCGGCCCACTTGGTGATGGTGTCTGGGACCGTCTTCATCACATTCACTGTACCCGTGGCGCTATACACGCGCAAGCACAGCAGGCAAATTAACAGGTTGCTTCAGCTCAAAAAACACTTAGAAATGTAATATTTCAATAACGTTTAGATTTTCTGCCATGTTAGCATGCTTACCCAACAGAAACTAGGTCCCAGATCCATGTTTCGGGGAAGAATGTCCTCACAGTTTCCTCCTTCTCGTCCTCAATTTCATCTCCAGCACCAGGAGCCTGCGCCTCATTGAAGATTATGGGACCCTCGGCACCGCCTGCGCCACCACCTGCGCCACCTTGTATGAAGACAGAAAAAATTACCTCAACACAGTTACTTTTGGATCAACAGAGGACAATGTCATTGATAAATTGAAATGCAGTAATCTCCTGTTTTCCACTTCTTTCACTTTTTCCTACAGTACTGGAAAATGGTGGCTGTTCATTTCCTCGGTTGATGGAATTAAATTTTGTGCCATTGCAAAGCAAAGCTGAGTATTTACAGCACTCTGGAAAAATAAAATTCATTAATAATACATGGTGATGGTAGCCTTCAGATGCCATGCTATAGAGGTGGAATTCGTGAACAAGAATCAGTTCAAATGAGAAATCAGCAAGCAGCATTGAGGGACTAACTTATCTATTGCAGCAAACCTACCTTTGAAGAAAATTTGATATCTATATTGGCAGTCGAAGGGTTTCTTCACATCAGAATTTGTCACAAGCTTGAGTCCAATCTCCTGAAAAAAAAAGATACATTTGTCACAAAACATTCATCTCTGTAAATAATGCCTTGATGGAGATTGTTTGTGCACTGGAAAACAGAACACAAATGCAAACATTCATAAACATCTTAGTTAGAAATTAACACTTATTGCTTAACCAATGAATTTGCATCCATTTTAAAAACTCGCAGTGTTATACGCTATCCCAAAAAAAGTATCACTTTCATAACAAAGGGGCCTCACTTATTTTACAGTCTTTTACTTTATAATGAATGAATACATTGCCCTTACAAGTCAATGTCACAGTGCTTCATGTGGTCTTCAAGCAGTAAAAGTCAAGTCCAAAGCCTTACTTTAAAGATGCTGAAAACATCATCCTTCTGAGTGACTGGTCCATAATAAAGTGAGCGCCGGCTCCTCCGTGGCAGCAATATCTCCTCTTTACCGAATGGTCCGGGGCCAGGAAAGCATGGATATGGATATGGTCCAAACTCATCAATATCATACGGGTATCCTGACAACCTCTGCACAGGCAGCTGATTGTACACCTACACACAGTTAAACACAATATTAAATCAAAACTCAAAATATATTTTCTTTTCTTTGTGGAGCAGTTTTGCATATCAGTTTTCTTTGTGGAGCAACATTTTTTGCAGGTCAATCTCAGGTCGGGTGGCACATTGGAACACTGGTTGGAATATTGGATATTTTTACTTAGTTTGGTGTAAAGTTCAACTTATCTTACATAGTCAACGGTGAGTTCCTTCTCTGCCTGCAGCAACAGGACGCTCTGGTCAATGGCTCTAAGAGAGCACAAAGAGCCAGGCTGAGCTTGGAGTTTCAATGTGGTTTTCTCTGCTGGAAGCTCCTGGAGGGACGAGAACTGAACAGAAACCTGTACAGAAGACAGCAGGGGGTCAGTGGCGACAAATCCAGTTTTCAAATGATCTTTAGTTTTTTATCAATTTCATTAAAACTCAAGTGTAAAGTATATCCGTTGTTAATTTTGTATTTCAAAATCTCCAGGCAGGTACAACCTTGTTCTTGAGACAGAGCTGGATGGGGAAGTCCTGGCTGTCCGCCACAACCTCGCCACCAGGCAACACGGTGGCAACTAAAACCTGTGCAAAGGGTGCCAGGTCCATCACTTGATGGAGGGGTATGGTCACCTCTCCTTTGTTCTCTGACAGAGGTAAGAACAAGATGTTAAATGTAGAATGAAACTAATTGAAGCAGGGACAAACTGGTTACTCTTAATAGTAAAGTAATAGACTTAACCAAGCAAATCAATTAACTAGAAAAATAATAATAATAATAATAGCAATAATAATAACAACGTTAAAAAATAACTACATAATAATAAAATAATAATAAATAATAAAAAGTTATTGTTGATAATGGTTTAAAAAAGAGGCAATGCTCTTTCAAGAACGGATTGTACTAAAAAGTTAAATACAACTGAATTGTACTTGGGCAGTGATTATTTTGCATACCACCAGCGAGAGCCCAGATACCACTAGTAGTACTAATATCTCATTTTGTGAATCAATGCAATGTATAATTCCTTTATGGATTGGTTTAAGCCTGTTTAATAAATGTAAGTCGAATAATTTTAAGGTGGTCCTTGCATCCTTTGAATTTTCTGTATGCGGGCCTTTGAGTAAAAAGTTTAGATAATGCAAACTGCGAGTCGCTGATGAAACTTCCACACGTCTGTTGAATGTGGGAAGAATCAACACATGCAAGCACATTTATATGAGTAAAATTTAAATCATATTACCTGTACCCATTCTAACAGCCACTGGGATACTGCCATGTTGCACAAGTGCTCCTTTGGACACCACCTAAGAAGTACACGTAGGATCAAAGTCAAGTGTGACTGTACCCACACAGACATTTGAAAGTTGTATATTATTCAGTCTGCTTCTTACACAGTGCTAACATTTCTAGTTCAAACTGAAGTTGCCAATGCTGAGATCAACTGGACTCACCAAGTAGTAAAACTCTAAGGTCCCCTGTCCCTTTTTGAGCTCCTTTCCCTGGATGATGTACCGAGCTCGTACCGTGGCACCTTTGTTACAGGCGATGTTCCCGCTGACCGGCATGAGCTTCAAAAAACTACTACTTTGGGAGTAGAACTCAGAAACGTAATGGTAGGCATTCCTGTATTCTGGTTTTCGAATCTCTGGAATATGCACATTGTCATCAACCAGCTGGGACTTGGCCTGGTAACACAAAAAAGACAGTTGTGAAATTCTAAGACAGTTGCCACTTTGAATTTAAGATCGGCCGAGTCACGTGGTCGTTGTGTAATCGCAAATGAACTTTAGCAGTTAAGCAGTCAGTCAGTAAAGCCCATCAAGGCAGTGTATCACTGCCTTTGTTGTTAGTGCCAACTATATGACAGAATGCAGATGGATTTAAAACTTTACCAAAAAACAGGTTTTTGACATTGGCCAAGTTACGGCGAGGGATGCTGCAGGTTAAATAAAGTTATTTTAAACGAAAAATTATCTCCCTCAACTTGCTGGTGTACACTGTAGATATATTTTCAAATAAGTGATGAATTAGTGTTTTGGACAATGCATGGTAAACAAAAAGCACTGTATTTACTAGATTTCTATTTACCGTTTTGATCAAATTCGATTTTTTTATTTGTTCGACTGTGACGTGACGTAGCTTGGCATATTTAGGCTCTCAACATGTCAGTTTAAAAAAACAAAATAACTTTATTACTTATTAGTACTATTCACCACAGTGGCCTAAAAGAAACAACATTGTAGTTACAAACCTCAAGATTCACATTGTCCTTCCAGTTGTTGGTGTCCAGTGAAAACGAGGCCACGCCTTCTGTGTTTGTGGTTAGTTTTAAGGTGATTGAGTGCGGGTTGAATAAGTACACAGGCTCATTAGCCACAGGTTTTTTGTCTGGACCAGTCATTTTCACCTGCAAACAAGATGAATGAGGACAAAATGTTAGATTTTGGATGGACAAACCTTAAAAGAGTAAAAATAAATTTGTCCACATCATACATGTCAACAATCTCGTATTAGTGGTGTGGTATGGTTGGGACTAGTTAGTACTTTGACTTCTTGTGCGCATCATGGCTACTAAATAGCAGGTAACCTTGATGAACTAACACAAAAAGCAGCATCTAGAGTGCCACTATCTTAACTTCCTTTCTTTTACCAACTTGCTCCTCTATAGACTCCCAATAATAATTTAGAATCTAATAATTAAAGTCCTTGCAACATAACTTCTATGCAAGTTTGAAAATTTTAAAATCTAATTTGAACAGCTAAGCATTTCAGTAGTACTGACCCCAATAATATCATATACATATAAGCCAGTAAAATTGCAAAAACACAACACCACTATTGAAGTTGAAATTTTCACCCAAGAGGTTTCTCAGAATGTGGTATTAAGGAATTGAGCTATTTTAACATTTAACTATTTCAACAGCCATCGAAAATCCTCCTTCAATAAACAAGAAGCAAGCCGCAGACAGCAAAGCTTTTAAAGATGACGCTTCAGTTAAATTGCGATTGCTGTCATTCAAATCGATTACAAGGACAGTCCAAGCGTCACTGGACTTGACTGGACTTCAACCGCTTTGAAGTGCAATTTGTCCTTAATCTCATTGGTTGGATATGGTTTTATCTTGGTTTACACAACATAAAAAAAGAGGAAAAAAAAGAGTGCCTACCTTTCCCGAAAATGGGATGCCAGGCCTGTACGCTTGAGGTACATCTTCAAAAGTGACGGTTCTGATAACGGCACTGAAGCGTGCCCGCCCTGTGCCTTGCAGGGTCACCCCTAAATGGGAACGAAATGATTATAAATTACAACCAGGCATCAAGTCATACAGGTAACATGATGGTGAGCAAAACTTTTCGCCAGCTTACCTGTGCCATACTCCTCCAGTTCAGCTTCCACCACAAAATTATCGTCATACATATACTTGTTGAGGGCAAACTCGTCCATGCTCACCATTTGTGTAGCACAGCCACTGCCATCGGTCTGGAAGAGTGTCACTTTTAGACTAATTGCAGTTCATAGCTTGCATGAAGGAACAGACAATAGTGGTTTATTATTGCCGACTCACTTTCAGTTGATATGTCTTGCAGATGTTTGACTCCATTGGAGAACGCCAAAAATAGCGAATTGCAGTCCTACAAAACACCGCCTTGACTGAGCCAACAACTGTTTTTCCGTAAGTGTATCTGCACGGAAAAGCAAAAGTTTATTTCAGACATTTTCATCTTTCTTCATCATCATGTTTGCTGAAATGAAAGGAATTGCATTGAAATAGTGAAACAGAGTTTCAGACCATTTGCAAGACACTTTATGTACAATTGTTTTTATTGCTTAAGTATTAATATCTCCATGTAGTTTTTTTTTTCTTTTTACAAGAAGTCATGAGGAGGCAAAGTGGGACCAAAACACTTACTTTCCACAAATCTTCAGCGTGACCTCCTCATCCAGGATTGAAATCACACTTGGGAGTTGAACAGTTACCTCAAATTTGGGCAAAACTAAAAAGTAATACAAATAAGTATAAATGAACAAAAAGAAATGTGAAACAAGTGCAACATTTTTAGAGCAACTATAGCAGACCATATTCCTTGATTTCAAAGCTGTGGGAGATTGTCTCTCCTTTGTCCGTGGTGGCAGTAATTACATAGGTTCCTTGCGCTGCCTCGGGAATAATCGGATGCGAAAGATCGAGGATTCCAGTGTTGACAAATTTATCCAACCACTGAGCAATTCGATTTGAATTGGGATCCTACACGAAGACAGACACAAAACACAAGTGTGCTTATTGACTGTAGTAATAGTTGCAAGGAACCATCACCACACAACCTGAACGGGACTTTTTCTTTATTTTGTTAAACTTTTTGTGGCACTTGATCAGTAAGAACTCCAGCTTTGATGAATGTCTAACTGAAATAAAAAGTTTACATTTTATTGCCACTTTGTGTTAAATTGCTAATAGTGTTCATGAGTTGAGAACATGATTAGAACATACGCACGTACGATTCTCCTGAGATTCATACAATGATCCATTGAAGTCTCTCTTAAAGCAACACACCCACTATATTATATTTCAAATGTTTTCATTGTGGCTCTCAGCCACTCAAGTGATCATAACGGGCTCTATTTTCAAGTCTAGCATGAAGCGCAGTTTAAATGTGTGCTTGGGTGGAGTTTTCTTTCTTTTGGTATTTTTATAGACAACACAGGTAGAAAGTTGTATTTGCGCCATTGTGGGATTCTTACCTGAAGCTCCACCACTGTATACTGAAAAAGAACAAATAGACAAGTCAAACTCTTCTCAAATAGATGTGACACATACATTTTTACAGCATGCTTATTATAATGACAAACTGTCAGTTGGCTTTTGCACATTTGGTCCTGACTCATATTGTCTAATTTGATTTCTTGCATTCTTTCTTTTTCAACCTGAGACAAACATGGTGGAGTATCTTTAAAGATAATTAAAAACTTACCAGTCGGTCCACAGGGATGAAACTGGAATCCATGGAAACAATTCGGAACTGCACTGTAAAGGATTGCAGTGAAATATATATATATATTTTTATATAAGTTTTGTTATTAAGTTTCAAGCATTGCTTTAAATACATTACATACAGTCGAAATGTCAGATTAAACAAACAGAAAAGAGGATAGTTTTCCTTTTGTGTTAAGTTTCAAAAATGGTTCTTGAGATTTTATGGACCACATCTATGGAAGTGTGGAACTCCCAATGTGGACCAAACATTTTTGACTGGAAAACACATTTGAACGTGTTTGCAAGCTCGTTTAAATGTATTTCAAATACGTTTGAAAGTATTTGCAAGTACGTTCAAATCTAGATGCTAAAGAAAAAAAATTTTTTTTCCCTTACTAGGTATGCGCATGTGCATAGGGTTTGACTGATGAGGTGATCGAGCAGCTCATTTGCCGTACGCTCACATCATCATTAAATTGATTGTGGTAATACTTACCGGTCTGTCCAGGTTTGTAGATGGGTTTATCAGTCTGGACAATGTGGATGAAAGCAGGGGCCATAATGAGGATTTTGGTATTTTTGTACATGGTGCCACTCTCCCCTTTCACAGTGACATTCAGGGTTGCCACAGTACGAGTGCGCACTAGTGGGACCTACGTGCCAAGAACGACACAGACAGAAAACAGATTGAAGAAGGGTAGGATCAATAAACAGATGAACGGCTCCTTGTACAATAAAATAATGATCACCTTTATAGGTCAAGAAAAGGATGGTTGGATAGATAGATATACTTGTTTGATGACTAACGTACCTGAAAGTTCAGACAGTCGTAATAGTCCTGTGTGACTGCTTGCTTCATGATGAGGGTGCTGCGAGAGCCCATGTGCAAGGTGACACTCAACACAACGGGCTCTGTGGGCTCATTGATGAGGGCGCAAAGCGTTTCCTGCATCCCTCCTCTCACCTGGGAGCTCACGGTCACAACAAAGATGCTACACGGGTGGAGAGAACACAAACTTTACTACATACAACACATTCTGAGTGGCCCCTTGATACAAAGCCCAAAAATTATTCAGAAAACGCTGATAAACATCCCGTTGTACTGATGGAAAATTGTGGATCAGTTGGGTCAAGACTGACTCTACTTACGTGTCGTTGAACTGAGCCGATGATGCACCTTGCAGAAAGACAGATGCAAGTATGATCGCCAATGTATGGAGGGCCGGTGCCATGTTTGCGCGGCACACACAGCGCGTTGTTCTGGCCAGTCTGAGAGGATTTCTGCACCAGTGCACTCGGACACTGATGCAAACCTTTTGGACTTTGCCTTTTTTATACTCTACCGATCCACTGCAACCCCGCCTTCACAAACACTCCCCTTCGCATTCTTCACCCTGCTGCCAAACGAGTTTTTCTCCCCAAAAGTTCAAACCGGACGATCCTGCTGCCAGTGGTCCACAAATTATGAGGAATTTGAGAGATGTGGCAGGGGCAAGATGGGCCTTAAATCAGCTGTGAGATTGAACTCCATGTACCATCTATTGTATGTTGGTTTCTGTGCAGCTTGATCGTTTTATTGTGTTTGATTTTGTTGCACTGTTGCAAACCAAATTGCCCCCTGGGGACAATAAATATCTTCTTCTTCGTTCTTCTTCTTTATTATTATTATTATTTGCTCCAGTCGCAATATTGAGCATATTTTCGAATATGTCAAACTCCTGAAGTTTGCAGTCAACACCACAGTCATCGCCCTCATCATCAGCAAGGACAAGTCTGTATATCGACAGAAAATGCAACAAAAATACTTTGATGTGGCCAACACAACCTGCGGTTGAACACCCTCAAGACTGTGGAGCGTTTATTTAAGCAAACATCCTTGGCCACAGCTGCCCATCATGCTGTCCAACTGCTCTGTGTCAACCTTCAAGTTCCTCAGATTTATTGTCTCTCAGGAACTGAAGCCCCGCTTGCCATGGGTGCTGTTGTGGCAGCTCTATGCAGCAGTCATTGAATCAGTCCTGTGTTCATCCATCGCAGGCTGGTTTGGTATTGCTACAATAAAGGACAAAATCCACCTGCAGCAGGCAGTAACAACTGTGGAGAAGATTGACGGTATCACCGTACCCACTGGCATGTTGCAAGAACTAACACAAAGAAAATTGTCTTCAACCCTCCACATCCTGGTCACCACCTCTTCGAGCTCTCATTAAAACTACCAGACGTACAAATAGCTTTTTCTATTGCCTCCCTGAACAGTTGACTCATAATTCATTTTATATTGCTTGATGACTCTGCACATCACTTGCACATTGGTTATTGTTTGATACTACGGCATTAAAGGCATCATTCTTTGTACTTATGTGCTATGTCCCAAATGTCATCTTTGTATAGTTTTTCAGACATTTTTTCCCCAGATAATTTAGAAATCGTTTATTCAGGCCTGAATTTTCTGATACTAATTCATGTGTGGAACCTTCATTGTGGGTCATATCGCCCAAGTGACACAAAATATATTCAGCCTGTTCACCCTGCGTCCATCTTGCCTGTATACACATCAGACTATGCATGATTAGAAGTAAGGATTCCAAAAGGGTTCTTCATGAACGGCAGAGCTTCTACCCAGAACTATGGCCCCCTTTTGAAAAAAATTAATAAATTCTTCAAGGGTTCTTTTGAGGCTAAGGGTTCGTGTAAGAACCATTTCAATACAGAGAACTCTTTTTGGAAGAAGGGGTTCTTCAAGGGCTGTTGAAGACATGGGTATTAGAAGATCTTTACCATCAAATATTCAAATGTTTAGCCATGTTTCAGTATTAACTTTGAAATTCTAAGGACATTTTACAAGGAGAGTAAAAAAAAAAGAAGAAGCTACTCAAGCACTGAGGAACAAACTCATGACCTTCAGCTTTGGAGAAAACCTCTGTACCACCTGAGCTATGCCAATCTTGTGTGGTCATGCACTACATTGCTGGTGTGTCCAAAATAAGGCCATCGTAATTGGAGGTACAATGATTCCACTGGCACCAGCAATATACTAAAGCACAACATGAGGGGCATGGCTCAGGTGGTACACTGCTGCTGTCCCCCAATCTGAAGGTTGTGGGTTTGTATCTCACTTTTTGAGTAGCCTTTTATTATTATTATTATTTTTAATAAGCTGGTAAAATGTACTCAAAACTCTTAATTGCAAAATTAACTTAGAATTTCTGAGTGACAATACCAACCCCCACTTTTTTTTCTATAAGTGCACTATGGGACTGAGTTAAGAGGCATTTGTCTGCAGAATAACTTTTTTGTGTGTGAAAATTTCCAATTTTGTGATGAATAACACTTAACCTAAGAATACAGTACAAATTATATAATGTTGCAAGTTCGCAACACAATATGCTCTCTGTATATGAATTTTGTCCCTGCCGTAGTAACCTCAAGGGAGGACCTCGGGTCCATTTATTCACTTTTGGAAATTGGGGAAGTGACCTATTTCTTCATGGTTGTGGGTGGCGGCTGTGGATCAGGAGGTAGATGTGGTTTGTCATTAATCAGAAGGTCTGCTGTTCAATTCCCACTCTCTCCAAGTTGTGTTGTTGAGTCCCTGGGCAAGACATTTTACACACATTGCCTCCAGTGCCACTCACACTGGTGTAGGGATGGTGCAAATGTTTGCGGGTGTTCATGTTGCCCAGGGAAAAGCTGGATTTTAGTGTGTGGGACTTGGAAGTGTTGGTTGCCTTTTGGGAGTTGAATGCTGGTTTTGCTACCGATTACACACTCAGCCCTCTTCAAAACAGGTGTGATCACCAGGCTGTGTATGTATTACAGGCTGGATTGCAGTTAAACCGTGCCCTGCGATTGGCTGGCAACCAGTTCAGGGTGTACCGCGCCTACTGCCAGAAGCCAGCTGGGGTAGGCTCCAGCGCCCCCCCCCCCCCCCGCGACCCTTGTGAGGAAAAGCGGTAAAGAAAATGGTAGACTTTTTTTTATGTTAAAATGTGTTTCTTTTTTGTAGACATGAGTTAGAGAAATTGGACAGAAGAAAAAGTGTGACGCTGGCTTCAATAAGTGGGTTAGGGTGAGTATTGAACCTCCTTTTGCAGTAATTGACTTTTATTGAAAAGTATTTCAACGTTATTAAAAGTAATTAATATGAAAACCTTGTGGCTTTCCCTCACTTTCACCTGATTTTGTGCCAGTGGGGGCTCTTGTTATAGGAGACAGGCTTATTCAGTCTGTTTTGCTGTCACCATTATGATGTGATGATAAATAAATAAATAAATGCATACTCTGACTGCTTTCATTCTCATGGCTTTACTTTACTTTTTATAAATGGCTTCATCTGGTGCAGTATGTATGCTTTGTATTGGTGCTACTAACTGTCTTTTTTTTGTCCTCCCTTTCTATTTCGCGATTGCTGGAGATGATATGAACACACCTGCTGAGGACAGCCTGGTGTGCATGGCTTGCGTGCGTTGCTGATTTCATTTGACCTGTGTTCACTTCTGTCCACCCTCCGGGACCTACATAATAACATTTCCTTAGACAGCCTGTTGTCCTTATCCATCATTGTCCAAAGATTTTTAAATCAGAAAAACAACATTTTAATGTTTCTCAGTGTCAACAATAATGATGAACACAACAAACAATAATTTTGACATGTAGAAGTGTGGTTCTAAATAAACACCCTTATACAAAAACAAAAAAAAACCTCCCTGTGCAGGTTCTAGAAAAAACCCTTGAAACGTAAAAGGGTTCTCAGTATAACTCACTGTGTTAGGTCTAGATGCAATATAAAGGGTTCTTTGTGGAACTTGCAGTGAAGGTTCTGGATGAAACCCTTGAAACATCACAGTGTTCTCAGTGGAACTCCCTGTGTGAGATGTAGATGAAACCCTTAAAGGATTCGTTGTTGAACCTCTCCAACAGGGTTCTGGGTGGAACCTTTCACAGATGGTTCTGGGTATAACCCATTATGTTCTCGGTGGAACACTTTGGAAGGGTTCCAGGTGAAACCTTCATAAACTGTTCTAACAGGAACCAAAAAAGGGTTCTCCTATGAGGAAGTTTTATTGATTGCAAACACATAAAATAAAGGGCCAAAATGGAGTCCTCCCTAGCTGAGTAAACAGGATAGACTGGCAAGTAGCCTTTTGTGGCTGAAACAGCCACGTTACAGGAGTGACTTTTTAAGTCAGTAACATAGTATTGAGCTAATCCAGACAGTGCCCTTGCTGCACAGGCTAAGCTGGTTCTTAAGTGTTGCCCAAAGCAGGTCACAAATAGGGAAAGTCCCAGGCCCTGAATGGGGCCCCAAATCGTTTGCAGCAACCTCTGTTCGAGTTAGGCCAGCATGCCGATGTCATCCATTGGCCAAAACAACTTGTGTGACCGGCTGGGTCGAGGAAAACCAACCCAATCTGACACTGAGTGATGGGCGTTTTACATTTCTTTTCTTTTTTTTTCTTCTTTCTTATAAAGAGCTCAGTATTGTTCATTCGGAAATGTCATCATCATTGCTCTTTATTTTTTTATTTTTGATATATATATATATATATATATATATATATTTTTTTTTTTGTATGTGGGTGAGTATGTGTATGTGCGTGCGTGCGGGCGGGTATTTGTTAGCTCACCAAAAACCTATTAGAAAAAATCCCATACCGTTCACCTAAACCAAACACCGCCGTCAGGAGACCCGAGGGGACCAAAGAAAACCAAGGAAGGTGAAATCCAGCACCGACCAGACACTTCTTCCCCAACCCAAGAAACATCTAAATTCCAACAAATCCAAAAAAAATAAAAAATCAGGGAGACCTCAAGAGACCGAAGAGAGACTGAGGAAAGGAAGGAAGGACAGACGAAGCCGAGTGAGATCCACAGACACCAGCCTCCACCGATTCAATGACCTGAGGAGGAAGCAGATTGTGTCTGAGTTTCGATAGATGCTGGTGTGGTGGATCTGGCATGCATGAAAATCTCCACCAAAGAGGGGAGCCGTCGACCCCTGCCAGGACAGAGCAAGCGCAACACCTCAGGGCCCCCCAGGCCGCGGCAGCGCCAAAGGACGACCCCTGGGCCCCGCCAGGGCCACCGGCCGGAGAGCAAACCCAGGAGCAGGAGCGCCCCCAACCCCAACACGGCCCGCGCCCCTGACCCAACGCAGCAGGACGGGGCACTGCAGGCCCGCCAGGCACCCCACCGGCCCCCAACCCCCGCACCCCCCGCCCCCCATCCACCCCCGCCATCCACCCCAACCCAGCCCCAGCCGCCCCCAGGTCCCCAATCAACCCAGCCCCAGCCGCCCCCAGGTCCCCAATCCCCCAGACCCCCCCACCCCGCACCCCCCCCCCCCCCCGACCAACCGGCAGCCCCCCAACCCACGACCCCCAGCCCCCGGGGACCCCCCGCACCCAGGCACCGGCGCCGAAGAGGTGCTGGACAGCGGAGCGGAGAGGGCAGCCGCGCCCACCCCACCCCCCGCCGCGTGGAGGGACGGATCACCGGGGGCAGAAAGGGAGATGGGGGCACCGGAGGACGGCCGACACCCCCGAACCCCAGGCCCAGCGGGGGAAGGCCCTGGTCGTCACCCCAGCGTTCTTTGTGAAAGTTAACCCCTGTTACTGAGTCCGACAGCTCGCAGACTGGCGAACTCTACCCCTAACCCGTGAATGTGACCCCACCCAGTGTATATACAAGTGTGTGTGTGTGTGTGTGTGTGTGTGTGTGTGTGTGTGTGTGTGTGTGTGTGTGTGTGTGTGTGTGTGTGTGTGTGTGTGTGTGGTGCATTAAAATTAGGAGCAGGTGAACCGGAGCCGAGGGAAATGATATTCCCACGCTCCGATCCACCCGCCTCCTGCATTAAAAAAAAATAGATAGGGGGGGGGGGGGGCGGGGGACACGGACAGGGGGCCGCAGCACTGCTCTATACCGCGGTCCCCAACCGCAGAGAGAGGGGGAGAGGAGGAGGAAGGGTGACGAGGGAGAAGGGACAGGGAGGCGGAGGACGGGCGGGGAGAGGCGAGGAGGGAGAGGCAGCAAGGGGGAGGAAGGGGGAGGGGAGAGGGAACCACCGGGCACCCCGGCGGCCCACAGGCCCCGAACCGCGTCACCGGGCCCAGAGCGACGGACCGTGCCGGAACGGCGCCGCCCCAGACACCAGGGAAAGCCCCGCAACGCAGCACCCCCCAAGAGACCCAGGGAACGGCCAAGACGCAGCCGCCACCCAGCAGCCAACAGAGGGGCAGACCCGCCCACGCCCAGCCAGGGGGGACAGCACCCACAGAATTAACCCACTGGTATGCCGTGAATCCGAATATCAACCCCTGGTGCCCATCAGAGGCGAATCCGCTCGATCCCGCTGGCAGCAGCCGGGTTCCTGACTATAAAAACACAACCATTAGTTACAAATTGCCAAATACAGAAACATCAATGCAAGTTATCACGCTGCTGTGGCTCTCGCTAACAGGCAGAATTAAGTAACCAGGTTTAGGTTAAAAAATTCTATATTCGTAGACCATGTTTCTTTAAATTTTGACATTTGGTTTTTATTTGAGGCAGATATTTTTTCCATTAAATTGTGATTTATGAGGAGGTTAGACCATTGGTCGATATTCAGAGTTTGTTTATTTTTCCAGTTAACAAGAATATTTTTTTTTGCGATAGTAAGGGCTACAAGTATAGATTGAAATTGTTTATGTGGTAAGTCAGTTGTTGTTAAGTCACTTAGCAAACACAAGTTTGGAGAGAACGGTATCCTACAGTCCAAGACAGCGGAAAGTTTTTCTAAGACTTTAGTCCAGAAACACATAACCGGAGTACATAACCATAAAGTAAATAAATAAATAAGTGTCTGTAGTGTTTTGTAAACACTGGAGACAAATGTCGGCGTCTGAGAGTCCCATTTTCTTCATCATATATTGAGTAATGTATGTTCTGTGAATAATTTTATATTGGATAAGTTGTAAATTTGTGTGTTTTGTCATTTTAAAAACGTTTTCACAAACTTGAGTCCAAAAGTCAGATTCCGGAGCTATAGACAAGTCTGTTTCCCATTTCGAGATGGGTAAAGACGTTTTATCAGTATATGAAAGTAACATATATTTTTGAGAGTTTTTTTGTTGTTGTCGGAGAAAGCTTGGTAATATCTTTAGCTAAAACAGGCGGTTGGAGCGTACCCTGAAGTGTTGGAATTTGTTTCTTTATCATACTTTTAACTTGCAAATAATGTAAAAAGTTTCCATTTTTTATTTTGTATTTTTGGAGCAAGGATGTATATGATATAAACATATTATCTGAGAAGAGATGGTGGAGATGTGTAATTCCTTTCTGCTCCCACACACTCAAATAAAACGATTGGTTGTTAATTTGAAAGTCGGGGTTATGCCATAGGGGAGAAAGCCCGCAGGGCTCCACTTGGGCTTTTGTCATTTCTAGTGCCTTCCACCAGGCAGTCAGGGTGGCGGAAATCATTGGATTTTTAAAGCAGTTATGTCGCTTAATCGATGTTGTAATAAAGAGTAAATCTAGGAGTCTGAGGTTATTACAATCATTCTGTTCTAGTTCCAGCCAACAGTTAGTATCTCTATTGGGTTGTGCCCATAAAATAATATATTGTAGCTGGTTGGCTATATAGTAGTGCATAAAATTTGGTGCCTCTAGACCTCCTTTGGATTTATTTTTCTGAAGAGTAGATAGACTAATCTTTGCTTTTTTTTAATTCCAGTAAAATTTTGTAACGGCTGAGTCCAACAACTGGAACCAGTTAGCCGTAGGTTTAAATGGAATCATTGAGAAAAAATTGTTTATTTTGGGTAAAACTTTCATTTTAATAGTGGCTATTCGTCCTATTAGAGAAATAGGAAGATTATTCCAGCGCTCCAAGTCACTATAAATGCTATCCAGAAGTGGAGTAAGGTTTAAATTAATTAAATCAGTTAATTTAGGTGAGATTTTTATGCCTAAGTATTTTAAATTACCTATAGGAAATGAGTAGTGTGGGTCCTGGCTTGCAGGGTTCCATGAATTTTCTGTAAGAGGTAGAAGTGTTGATTTTGTCCAGTTAATAGAATAGTCTGATAACTGTGAGAATCTAGTTATTAAGTTAAATACTTCCCCTAACGAAATAGCAGGCTTTTCTAAATAAAGTAAAATATCATCGGCATATAGATTAATTTTATGTTCTGTTACCCCAGAGTGAATCCCTTGAATCATTCTTTCCTGGCGTATGGCTAATGCAAGCGGTTCAATAAATATTGCAAATAATAAAGGCGACAGTGGGCATCCCTGTCTTGTGCCTCTCTGTAGAGTAAAACTCTTAGATATAATCCCATTAGTAGTAACAGTAGCTTTAGGAGAATCATATAATACTGACACCCAGTGAATAAATGACTTCCCAAAGCCAAATTTATTTAAAACAGCAAAGAGGAAGGACCAGTTAACTTTATCAAAAGCTTTTTCTGCATCCAATGATATAATAACTGCCTTTTTATCATGCCGCTGTGACATACTAATAAGGTTAAAGAGCCTTCTAATATTATTAGTAGAGTGACGCTCTTTAATAAAGCCTGTTTGGTCGCTATGAATGATTGTCGGGATTACTGTTTCTAATCTAGATGTAAAAAAAAGCCTTAGTGATAATTTTAATATCCGTGTTAATTAGTGAAATCGTACGGTAACTTGATGGAAGGGTGGGGTATTTTTCTGGCTTTAATAAAAGTTTAATTGCTGCTGTATTCATGTGTGGGTTCTCTCTCGGGAATTGATCATTCATTCCAAATGAGGTCCCTTTAAGCTCCCGTCCTTTACTTTTTACAAATTATTTCTGTTTAAAATGTTCAAACTTGGCAATAATAGGACGGGGTTTGTTGCCCCTACGGGCTCCAAGCCGATGTACCCGGTCAAAAGAGATGTTATTTACCGTCTCCTGAGGAATTTTTAACGACGTCGTCATAATTTTTTTTATCTCAACCTCTGGGTTGTCAGAGGTATTCTCGGATATGCCTGAGAATATTAAATTCTCCCGCATTCTACAGGATTGGACATCTAAAACTGTTTCTTTTAGCGTTTTATTCTCCTTTTTCATAGTTTCCAGCTCGGCTGAAACAGCCGCGAGTGAAGAGTGTAACTCGGCATTTTCCCGTTGAAGGTCACTTACCTGCTGACTGATGAATTCCAGGCTTACCTTTAATTCTTTGACGTCCTCGAGGATGAGGCCGAGGACGTCAAGTTTTTTATTTATGGACTCCAGCACACTGACCGAAACGTCCGTAGTGGTTAGGTCGTCCGTGTCCGTCGCTGAGTCGTTTTTCCTCTTCTTCGAAGAAGGTTTCTTCGACGGTTTCTCGACGGAAGGATCCTCCATCGCGCAGCTGTAAAAATATCCGTCGATGAAACGTTCAAGGTCCTCCACGTTGGGTGGTATTTCAAATCTGCCGGATGAAAGAGAGAAGAGAAAAGCCAAGATATATGATGGTTAAATTTGGATTAGTTTAGTATAATAGAGCTAGTTCTATCTTAGCAGCAGGGCGCCGCCATGTTAGGGTTTCCTGGTCTCGCTGTAGGTCTCGTGATAGTCACAGCATCTCGTGAGCGTTTTACATTTTTGATTTCACTAGGACCAGGGGTGCACATAAGCGGTGTGCAAGTGCGCATGCATACTAAAAATCGTCATATGCGGCATATTTCAAGAATATGTAGGGTGAGCAGAAGTCTCAGGTTAACCAGGATAGTCTCCCTTTTTTTTAGCCTTGTGTCCCAGGTCGCAGTGGATTTTCCAGCACCACTGTTTTGTCCCACATTTACGCAGGTCCCATCCTGGTGACTCAGCCTACACATGGCAAAACAATTGGCTTGAAAATTATGTCAATCACACAGTTGTCGTAGCAGTCATACAATAAACCTATTAAAAAAGGAATGTAACATATTCCTTTCTGTTAACTTTCACATTCACGTTTGCATCTGTATTCTTATCTGATAGCAGGTATGTTTTCGTCATACCGGAACTAGAACTTCTTCTTGCCTCTGTGTCTAAGAATTATGGGAAAAAATAGTCCTACCAGCCTATTACTGTGGTTGCCAGTCAGACTCAGTGCAAGCTGATATTTTCTGGCGGCACATTTCCAATGTAATAATGTTGGACCGAGGTGAACAAAACAGCATAGCCAGCTTCCAATTGCTGCAGTGACTGAGCAAAAAAGGTTGTATATTGATGACTGCATTGGCTTGTTTAGCACTGTTGAGCTGTCAACCAAGAGAGCATTTAGCATTAGCTAAAGCAATAACACAACCACTGGTAACCAGATTACCCAGCGATTAAATTAGCTATTAATAGTTCCTGGTGTGAATTTATTGTATACAGTATTTGATTTTCAGCAAAATATGTAGTGTGTCTGGCATGCTGCAAGAACTAACTCTTCAGCCTGTATTCACATGTCAGTCTATGATTGTGTGCTACTGTGAAGTTTTATTGATTGTGAACACATAAAATAAGGGCCAAAATGGGGTCCTTCCTAGCTGAGTAAACAGGGTAGACTTCCGATTTACGGCATAGTCTTTTGAGGCTTATAGAGCCATGTTACAGGACAAGTTTAAAAATGTGTAACATAATTAAACTAATCCGGACAGTACCCTTGTTGCACAGGCCCAGCTGGTTCTTGGAGTCGCCCAAGGCATTCAGGTTAGGCAAAGGGAAAGTCCCAGGCCCTGCCAGGGGGCCCAAATCATTTGCAGCCAAACTAAAAAATATATTAATCTTAGACCTATAACTTTGCTGAATGTTGATTACAAATTGTTGGCCAATATTTTTGCTAATCAGTTAAAAACTGGTATTGGACAGATGGTAAGTGAAAGACAATCTGGATTTATTAAGGACTGATCCATACACCTATTAGGTTGGTTCTTGATTTAAATAGATCCTTAATTGAAGATAATGGTTTTGTGTTATTTTTTTCTTTTTATAAAGCTTTAAATTCGATTGAACATTCAATTATGATTAAGTCCCTCGAATATTTTGGGGTTGGTTAAAGGTTTAGTAAGGTAATTAATATGATGCACAAGGCGGGGTGTGAATAATTCAGTTTCTCTTCCCGCAGGAACTTGTTCTCCTTTATTATTTATTTTGGTGGCTGAGTTGTTAGCTATTTTTATGATAATGATCCTTTAAATGTATTTATTAATCATCTAACAATAACTCAATTAGCTGATGAAACGACAATATTTTTGAAAAAAAGAAGATCACTGTCATGGTCTGGGCTTTGGTTTTGGTTTTGTCATGTTTTCCCTGTGTCCTGAGTCTCTTGTTGGGTAGTGTATTTAACTGTGCCTGGTCCCTTGTGTCATCCAATTAGCTACCTCAGCCACGTGCCTTGTCCAGGTGTTTCTTGTTGTCTCGTTAGAATGTGTTTTTAGTTCCCTGCTTTCTTTCAGTCCCTGTCAGTTCACTAGTCAGGTTTCCATCCAAATGTTTTGAAATTTTTAAGCAATTTTTGTGAAAATGCACAAAACGGACATGCGACTTAGGCCCTGTCATGTTTCGGTTTTGTATGGCTTAGGGTTTTGTTTATTTGGTGTGTTTGTTGTGTCTTTCTGTGATTGGTGTTTGTCTTGTGTTTCTGAGTGTTTCCCCTGTCTCGTTATGTCTGATTACGTCCACCTGTGTGCCTGTTTTCCCAGTATGTTTGACCAATCGGTGCCCTCTTCCTATTGTGTCTCATTAGTGTTGGTAGTGTTAGAGTATAGAATATTTGTATTGTACTCTTTACGTGTTCAATTAACTGAATGGTGAGATTCTGGTGAAGAAGTCCCTTTGCAAAGGTAATTAGTCAGAAGCTTCTGATCACACAATTGAAGTCACCCAAGCAGTGTTCTGTTCAAAAGTGTGTCCTCCTTCTTCTGCACACCGTTTTTATTGCAAATCAGTGAATACAAGAAAATCCCTCTCTCCTCCCTCAGCAAGTTCCCATAGGTATAAATCAGATTAGAGAAAAACAATAATACATCAGCCTGTCCCTCCCCTCTTCCGACTGAGACCGGTACCAGGCTATACTCCCTTGTAGATAGCATGGAAAATAACTTGTTGCCCTTTTCTTCTCAGGCGAAAGAGACAGATAAGAATACAATAGACAATTCTATTCATTGAGCTACACAGCTATAACTAAATCCAAAACGGCTAAAATATAAATTGAAACTGAAAAACAATGTTAATAATTCAACAGTAGCATACCTTACTATAGACACAAACGTACGTGTGACGTAATATCTGGTCAAAACGTGAATCCGGTCTTGTCATATTTTGTTTGCAAAACCTGTTTACATAGTCAAAATCCGTATTTTCCTTTTTTCGATACGCTTCAAAATCCACTCCCAAGCGTAAACACTTTTTGCAAATTTTGGGCCTTTGTTTTTGAATTTCTGGCGTTTCTATTCAGTTTCTTTTTCGCAATTCTTGAAAAATCTATACTTAATTCCTGGTTAAACTTAACTATTTGAGAAAAGGGGATGCAGTGAAACCATTTGAAGAAGGTGGCCTAAATGTAATTGATTATGAAGTAATGAATGGAATGATAAAACTCAAGTGGTTGCAAAAGTGTTTAAGGGAACATTGATAATTTTTGGTTTTATATTCCCTCAAAATTATTTGAAAAATGTAGTGGAATAGATTTATTTTATTTTATTTTTTTATTAAGGTGTGATTTTTGTATTACCAACTTGCCAGTTAAACTATCCAAGTATCATCAGCAGGTTTTGTTCATTTATAATCATAACTTTACTCCACATTCTGTTCCTACCTGAAATAACAGACATATTCAAGTGAAAAGGACATCTTTGTTTTATCATGATTGAGAAAGGTATTTGCTCGATCTTGCAATTAATGGATATAAGAGGGGACATTCTTAGATTTGAGGCATTTGTCACAAAATTTTACCTAAGATGTACGAAACAACTCAGGGGTAATTCGAACTGTACCACAAACTTTGGTAAATATAAGGAATATTTCTTTATGACCTAAGAACACCTACGATTCCATGGACAAGGTAAATTTTATATAGATAAGAAATGTACTAATAAATGTTTGCGTGGTGACCTTACATCCAAAATATTTTCATTTTCTATAAAAAGGAAGAATTTGTTAAAACAATATACTCAAGAAATTAGAGTTAGAATTAGAACCCTTAAGGTGATGAATGATTGTTTATCCTTGTGGGGATTTTATGAGACAGAGGTTTAATGTAGAACAAAAAAGAGACTTTGGAACAATAATATTTTTAAAAGGAACCCCGACTGTAATGACAAGTTTGCTCTATAGAGGGATTTGCCCTTTGTGCTAAAAATAGTAACATATCCCACAATCCCGTGCGGTCGTCCATTTTAAGAGGCTCTGTTTTACGAGAGGTACGCGTAGTTTGGCAAAATATAACGCCATCGAATTTATTACCATGGAGAAATATTCCGACTCACTCGACAAGAAGGCTTTTTTAAGATACAAGGAGAAAATCGCTGGGATCGGGGGTCAAGATCCGTATCAGATCGACAAGTCTGAGCAGAGCAATGAGCACGACATCTTCCCAGCAGTTTCATACAGAATTCTCAAAATCTGTTTGATCCAATTTTGACACCCTGGATCATTACAGATAACGAGGCGAACGTGATCTCAGCTCATTGTGACTGCAAGGCAGGACTGAGAGAATGCTGTTCCCAGGTAACTTCTGTTTTGTTTTATGTGGAGGTAACAGTGAGGTTGAGGGAGGTCACAACAGTAATTCAGAAACCCGCATATTGGATGTTCCCTGCCTCAAAGACAAGTGTGCCCGTTGTTCCCCTACATAGCATTGACTTTACATCTACAAAGACACTCAAGAAAGCGTGGATAACCAGATAGGTTCTTCCAACACATACAGTATGTAAATAGGGATGAAACCCAGGAAAAGAAAATGTCAGTGAACATAAGCTAGGCACGGTATGATGTTTTCTTCAAGACATTAAAGGACGACAAGCCTGTTTTTTTTCGCCGTGAAGAAAGGGTAATGTGACGGAATGACTCATGACGAACTATTGAAACACTGCACCACATTACTTCCCAGTATTGCGATTACTGAAGAAGAAGCAATGAATGTAGAATCCGCCACCCGGCAACATGCAAAAAGCAAACTCTGGTTTCGTTTTCCGACAGGACGTATAACATCGTCAAGAATAAAAACAGCATGTGCAACATCATGTGAAGAACCATCATACAGCATGTCAGCATGTCAATTTTAAGACTAAACCACGTGGATTGTTCCTCAGGAGGAGAATGTCAGAGCTGGGCATGGATCTTGTCTTGAGGAAACAGTTGCAGGGCTGAAACTGAAGGGAACACATGCATACTTTTCACAAGTACAGTCCCGTATCGATGGTGCCAATGTTGACTACTGTGACTTTGTTGTATGGACACAAAAAGATATCTTCATCCAACGGGTAGTGATCAACAATCCTGTATGGAAGAAGTTAGTGGACAGATCATTGAAATTTTTTGACACAGTCATTCTTCCGGAACTTGTTGGAAAATACCACAGCTCCAGTGAAGAGGAGACAACATCGTCTGCATCAAAGATGTCAGGAAAGAAGAGGCCTCTCAAGCTATCTGACACTGGGAAAAGGAAGATGACAATACCAGCTGTTTAAAAAAAGAGAAGCAAGTCCAAGGCTAAAGCAGCTGTATCGAAGTCCTCCAAGGCATCAACACCTGCGAGAGGACTGGACACATCCGACGAGAACCTAGCGCTTTACTGTAACAGTACAAAAGAGGATATCATGATTGGCTATGACTCTGAGGACTGTCCCAACAAGCCATTTGAGTGGTTTCACTTGTCATGTGTAAACCTGAAAGCCAAACCTGAGGGGGACTGGTTCTGTCCTGACTGCTTGGAGAGGAACTTCCTGAGGAAAATAAATACATAATAAATAATCAGAATATCAGTAATGTCCTTTCCCCAAGTGACTGATTACTTTTTGTCGACATTTATTGTTTTTGACTTAACTCTTTGACCGCCATAAACGTTATAAAACGTTTAGCATAAACCTAGGGAAGGGCGCCGAGGACGTTAACTCTTTGACTGCCAGACGTTTTCAGAAAAGGGATGCCGTCAGTGCCAGCCGATTTAAGCATTTTGACTGATCTTTCAAGGTCCACAGAAAATGTTCTGTTTGGACTATGGAAACACACGTACTACCAAATGAAAGATTGGACTTTCATCTTTCATCAGAAAAAATAGTTTGTTTCTACCTTATTCCGTTCTTTAGTAATCAACAATAGAAAATGGTTAGTTTCACCCAATTTCGCCTGTTTTGGACCAAAATACGGAGAAATCAAGCTTTTAGTGAAACGATATTATTTCATGCATTCTAGTGAATTTTACACTTCTTTTTGTCCATGAATGATGCCACAAACACCTAAATAGTGCTTTACTTCTATAAAACACTACCACCAAGAATGAAAAAGTGTTTTTTGATAGCAAAATACGTTTATTTACATTCAACAGTGTAACAATTTGGCAAACTATTTACAAATGTGTGCAACTGTGGTGCTATTTACAAATATGTGGATGTTTCAACGACAGTTTTTCTTTTTGTAACACTCTCCTGCGTGCAAGGAGACGCAACAGCATTTGCACAACAGATTGCCTCTTCGCGTGCTCCACTTTCTTGCAGGCCGTTTTTTCCGGGGAATAGCAAGTATATACTGCAGTGTGTGTTGCCATCAAGTCTAATATCAGGATCATGCTACGGTTTCGTTACGGTGATGTTACGTTGTGGCTTCTTCATGTCCTTCAGTTGCTACACCGGGTTGTAAGAGATGTTCTGATCCATCTTATCCACTCCATTCATGGTGGCATCGTAGTCCAGAAACAGTGTCTTCTCCGTGATCAGACTGTACCCGCTCCTCCGATGAATATGCATTGGACTCGGGGTACTCTTCATTGTCCGATCGAATGTCCGGTCGGTTATTGTGCGCGTTTTCCGGCCTTAGCAGCGGTAGCCGCGCTAGCCGCGCTTAGCCGGTGAGGCTTACTACGTGATCATAACAGTCGCGTCAAGGCTTCCAACTTTGGCGTCAAGCTCGGAGTCATCATCATCATCATCATCAATCTGCATTGGTCGATGCCAACTCTCCATCGCCCGATCGAATGTCCGATTGTGTAGAAGTACCCGGTCGGTTATTGTGCGCGTTTTCCGGCCTTAGCAGCGCTAGCCGCGCTTAGCCGGTGAGGCTTACTACGTGATCATAACAGTCGCGTCAAGGCTTCCAACTTTGGCGTCAAGCTCGGAGTCATCATCATCGTCGACATCAATGCACTTTTTAGTATTGATTGATGCTTTCCGTCTTTGAAAAAAATGCTCAATCGTGAGCTGCTTGCAACCGGTTGCTTGGTCAGCCATTGTGGCTTCATCAGCCATTGTCTCCTCAACACTCTAGCTCCGCCTCACGTCTTCTACTGACGCCCACGGTGGGCGGCCCATCCAACCTTGTGCAAAGAGAGTCATCGCTGCCCTCTAGGGGCCAAAACGAGTCTTTTACTAATCAGATCTGCCTGATACTTTCAGCACAGCTGCCCAAGGCTTTCCTGCACCCGTTTCCAAAAAAAACCATAGGGGACATCTTTTAACGTCCTCGGCGCCCTTCCCTAGGTTTATGCTAAACGTTTTATAACGTTTATGGCGGTCAAAGAGTTAAAAGACGTTCACTATGTTTTTTTTGGAAACGGGTGCAGGAAAGCCTTGGGCAGCTGTGCTGAAAGTATCAGAAAGATCTGGTTAGTAAAAGACTCGTTTTGGCCCCTAGAGGGCAGCGATGACTCTCTTTGCACAAGGTTGGATGGGCCGCCCACCGTGGGCGTCAGTAGAAGACGTGAGGCGGAGCTAGAGTGTTGAGGGGACAATGGCTGAATAAGCCACAATGGCTGACCAAGCAACCGGTTGCAAGCAGCTCACGCTTGAGCATTTTTTTCAAAGACGGAAAGCATCGATCAATACTAAAAAGCGCCTGGGTGCGGGTGGTCCCCGGGGTCTGGGGGTTGGGGGGCTGCCGGTTGGTCGGGGGGGGGGCGGTGGTGGGGGTTGCGGCGTGGGGGGTGCTGGGGGTGGGGGGTGTCTGGGGGATTGGGGACGTGGGGGCGGCTGGGGCTGGGTTGGGGTGGGTGGCGGGGGTGGATGGGGGGCGGGGGGTGTGGGGGTTGGGGGCCGGTGGGGTGCCTGGTGGGCCTGCAGTGCCCCGTCCTGCTGCGTTGGGCCGGGGGCGCGGGCCGTGTTGGGGCGGGGGGCGCTCCTGCTCCTGGGTTTGCTCTCCGGCCGGTGGCCCTGGCGGAGCCCGGGGGTCGTCCTTTGGCGCTGCCGCGGCCTGGGGGGCCCTGAGGTGTTGCGCTTGCTCTGTTCCGGCGGGGGTCGACGGCTCCCCTCTTTGGTGGAGATTTTCATGCATGCCAGATCCACCACACCAGCATCTACCGAAACTCAGACACAATCTGTTTCCTCCTCAGGTTATTGAATCGGTGGAGGCTGGTGTCTGCGGATCTCACGCGGCTTCGTCTGTCCTTCCTTCCTTTTCTCGGTCTCTCCTTTGGTCTCTTGAGGCCTTCCTGATTTTATGTTTTTTGGATTTGTTGGGGTCTGGATGTTTCTTGGGCTGGGGAGGAGTTCTGGTGGGGGGTGTCTGGTCGGTGCTGGATTTCACCTTCCTTGGTTTTCTTTGGTCCCCTCGGGTCTCCTGGTGTTCGGTTTAGGTGAACGGTATGAGATTTTTTCTAATAGGTTTTCTGGTGAGCTAACAAATACACGCACGCACGCACGCACGCACATACACATACTCACCCACACACACAAAATTTTTTTTTATATATATATATATATATATATATATATATATATAAAAAAAAATAATAATAATAATAATAATAATAAAAGAGCAATGATGATGACATTTCCGAATGAACAATACTGAGCTCTTAAAAGAAGAAGGAAAAAAAGAAAAAGAAAAAAAAAAAGCGCATTGATGTCGACGATGATGATGACTCCGAGCTTGACGCCAAAGTTGGAAGCCTTGACGCGACTGTTATGATCACGTAGTAAGCCTCACCGGCTAAGCGCGGCTAGCGCTGCTAAGGCCGGAAAACGCGCACAATAACCGACCGGGTACTTCTACACAATCGGACATTCGATCGGGCGATGGAGAGTTGGCATCGACCAATGCAGATTGATGATGATGGTGATGGTGAATCCCGAGGTTGACGCCACAGTTGGACGCCACAGTTGGACGCGGCTTTTATTCTCGCGTCATAAAGCATCACCGGCTAGCTCTGCTAACGCCGGAGCTGCACATACAGACATTTTGTCGGACAATGAAGAGTACCCCGAGTCCAATGCATATTCATCGGAGGAGCGGGTACAGTCTGATCACGGAGAAGACACTGTTTCTGGACTACGATGCCACCATGAATGGAGTGGATACGGTTTAGCAACTGAAGGACATGAGGAAGCGAGACGTAACACCACCGTAACGAAACCGTAGCATGATCCTGATATTAGACTTGATGGCAACACACACTGCAGTATATACTTGCTATTCCCCGGAAAAAACGGCCTGCAAGAAAGTGGAGCACGCGAAGAGGCAATCTGTTGTGCAAATGCTGTTGCGTCTCCTTGCACGCAGGAGAGTGTTACAAAAAGAAAAACTGTCGTTGAAACATCCACATATTTGTAAATAGCACCACAGTTGCACACATTTGTAAATAGTTTGCCAAATTGTTGTCAAATTGTTACACTGTTGAATGTAAATAAACGTATTTTGCTATCAAAAAACACTTTTTCATTCTTGGTGGTAGTGTTTTATAGAAGTAAAGCACTATTTAGGTGTTTGTGGCATCATTCATGGACAAAAAGAAGTGTAAAATTCACTAGAATGCATAAAATAATATCGTTTCACTAAAAGCTTGATTTCTCCGTATTTTGGTCCAAAACAGGCGAAATTGGGTGAAACTAACCATTTTCTATTGTTGATTACTAAAGAACAGAATAAGGTAGAAAGATGATGAAAGATGAAAGTCCAATCTTTCATTTGGTAGTACGTGTGTTTCCATAGTCCGAACAGAACATTTTCTGTGGACCTTGAAAGATCAGTCAAAATGCTTAAATCGGCTGGCACTGACGGCATCCCTTTTCTGAAAACGTCTGGCAGTCAAAGAGTTAAAAAATAAAAAATAAAGCCCACACACACACACACACACACACACACACACACACACACAAACATGTCTGCAGTTTTCTCAATCATTTATAGAGAAACCCAAGCTGCACTAATGAGCCTTGGGAAGGCAAAACATGTTTGTCTTCCATTAAAAAATACATTATGCATGATAATTGGTACTACTCCTGAAATATTATTATTTGTCCTCTCGTGTCATCATCAAAACAAAATATATTATCATGTGAACAAAATATGTTTTGACTTGTCAATATTGAAGCCATTAACCTTTCAAAGGGAAGTCAACTACACCCCCCCCCCCAAAAAAATATTTGCATTCTATACATGTTCCCAAAATTCAGCAGGTTCAGAATCAATTCACATTCCCTCACTGATGAGATGAAAACACAAGAATGGTGATTCACTTTTGTTTCAGCAACATATTGTCGGCCACATAGCGTAATTGCCTCAGTCATTTTTCAATATTTTGGGGAAACAAGAAAAAAAGCAATTTACTTCACTGGTTACTGATCTGTTTAATTTTTGGTTACAATATCAGTAAAAAATAAATAAATAATAAAATAAAAAATATGTTCTCTTATTTTCTCAAAAATTTGAAAAAGGACTTCTCAGCATCAATATGGCGCTTGATGTCTTATTGATGTTGAATTGACATCAGATGCCCACATGACATGTTTGATGACATATTGATGTTTGACATCAGATGCCCATTGGGTTAGGCAATTATACTATGTTGCCGACAGAGTGTTGAGTCAGAGTATTTAACATGTTTCGCCTTCCCAGGGCTCATCAGTGCAGCTTGGGTTATCTAATACCGTGATTACACTTATCACGTAGAGTGGGTAAACTGCAGACATGTTTTTATATTGGATGTGGCAATTGTATTCACCATTAAATTGGCAAATAATTAGTAGGGATGTAACGATAACTGCAATATCGTGATATCGCGATATTGAAATTGCCACAATATCGTCGTCGTCATATCATGATATTAAAAGCAGCACATCTGTTAAAAAGGTGAGGCTGTATTCAATTTGTGTAGTTCTAGCACTAGTTTATTAGTGCAGCTTAATTTTAATTACAGTGACTATCCCTCATATCAGTCATACCAGCAAAAAAAAAATTGGGGCAATATCGCGAGTTTTACACAGTACCGTGATTTGAAATATATATATATATCGCTAACCTCCCCACAATATCGTGATAATTATCGTATCGTGAGGTTCACATCGGGATATTTATTGTATCGTGATGTTTGGATATCGTTACATCTCTAATAATTAGTAATATTGAGTTAAAATGGGATAATATAATTAAAGGTAATGGTTCCTTATTAATCCAATGGGTTGTGGCTTGATGATACATCTCCAATATGGCTCCGGCGTCAATGTACTCACGACGGCGTTGCCGTCTACTGTATGTGTATGTACTGTAAATGCTGTCTATGATAATACTAGTCAGCGGGCGCCATTCAATGGATGGATGCACGGCAGTGCTACGTGAATTTATTCAAATATATGGGGCAAGTTAATGCTGTCTGTAGGGTATTCATAACAACCCCTCCCCCCATGCATTTCATGTGCCCCCCTTAAGCCTGGGCTCTGCCAACAGGTCTGGTTTTGTTTTGTTTTTCTTCTGTCTTGTTTGAATGCACAGTTCTGTGTTGTGTGCTCCGTTTGTAAGTCCTATGTTCTATGGAGAAAGATGTGGATGCTGGTTTTTGGATTAATAAAGGGGGATGGGGAGGAACACTGAACACTGATAATCGCCGATTTCATGACCACTGGACCGACAAATATGTTCCTTGCCTCCTTCGGCCACAAAGCCAATGTGTCTTTTGAGCAAAAGTATGGTAGCTATGAGGAGAGTGAAAACAAAACGCCATTATAAGAAGCGCCACAGTGAGATTGCCCCCTAAAATCAGAGCTACGAACAGATAAAATAAAAAAGCCAGGCAAATACTTGTGGATTGGAGAACTCAATTGCATCAATTTGATGAAATAACCTTCAGAGATTGCTTTCGTTCGTACAAAGCTGATATGTGATCCGCAGCAAAACTGTCCTGACAGAAGAAACGAATGATTTAGATGATACCATCATGGTGGCAGAAAAACCGAGGATTTACACTTGAGCTCCTTTCAAGTTGCAACACTTCAGTTGTAAAAGTTGTTTTCCCTTTTTTTTTTTTTTACCAAGAAATGATTGATTATGGCTTGTTTTAGCCTCAATTGTGTTTGTGATGTACAACATATATAAATACCATGCTGAAAAATTAAATGACAAAAATAAAACAAGGCTTTTGTGGTGACCAAAATACTCTCAAGTGGGGGGAAAAAATATTTTCACAATGTATTTCATTACACAGCTTTCTCATACATCTTTTTTTTTGACAACTGTCTCTTCTAATGTAGAATTTAAATGTTTATGTCTTTCATATCTTTCATTTTATACTCACGAAATTCCAAGGCTATCTTTTTATGCATCCTTCTTGGTCTCTCCTGAAAAGCAGCATCTTCTTTCAGGGATGCCATACCAGATGTGGAGGCTTCACAGTCTTTGTGCAATGGCTCCTTCACAAGGGTTAGAGTAATTTTCTCTGGGAAAACATTATGTTAGAAAAACTCACATCGTCCTTAGATTGAAATAAAAATAAAGGGAGAAACAGACTAATCTGTATTTACAAGAGGTAACTAATTTGAATTATGGATTTCCATTGGAATTAAGCAATGTCACGAAATGTTATGGCATTTGTGAAATCATAACAGACATGTCTCACCTGCAGTTATTTGCATTGAATTCATTTCAAACGGCAGCCCAAGCACTCCTCTTATGTTCAATAGCAGCAGTATGGCATTTACGTTGAATAACATCATCATGGTTTCCCACAACTTGCTTCTGTAGGGTTTTTCTTTTCATACATTCATGAGCACCATTCTCGTTTAAAAGGAACCCCGACTGTCATGACAAGTTTTCTCTATATTATTTAATTGGTTGTTACTAGCATAACTATGAGATAAATTTTTCAAAAATAATTTCCAGTTTAATACATTTTGTAAAAACTTTATTTGGACGGACGCCGCCATTGTTATTTACGTTGCAACGCATTCATTGCGTAGTGACGTAGAATGGCGGCTGGCTCTCTGCCGAGCAATATGAAACGCCTTTAAAGAAAGCAAGGTAAGCCTTTGTAGCGTTCCTCAAGAAACAACATGCGTTTGGTAGAATCACCCTCCCCCACGCTGCTCGTTTTGATCGTCCCATTAGGAACGGTTAGTAACAACCAAATAAATAATGTAGAGCAAACTTGTCATTACAGTCAGGGTTCCTTTTAACTCATTAACTGCCATTGATGGCTATTGACGTCAAATATTCATTTGAACTATTTCTATTAGTTAATTTTTTTCCCCACTTTTGTTAACAAGAGTATGAAAACCTAGAAAAAACAATAATTTAGAACAGATATAAAACTTATGATTAATCGTGAGTTAACTATTGAAGTCATGTGATTTATTACAATTCAAAAATAGCAGCGTCGGGCAATTAAAATCGTAATTAATTGCATGACATTCTAGGTTTTCATACTCTTGTTAACAAAAGTGAAAAAAAAAAAAGATAAACTAATAGAAATAGTTCAAATGAATTTTTTACGTCTATAACCGTCAATGGCAGTGAATGAGTTAAGCTTACTCCAGGACTCCATAGTCTAGGACCAACTAAGACAAATTTAAGACACGTTTATGCAAGCCACTTAAATGACCTTCCTTTTGTAATCTGATTTAGGCCTAGTACTGGTTTGTTAGATTAGATTCGATTAGTATAGTCTTTATTGTCATTATACAAAGTACAATGAGAAGCTCTGCCGTCGTAAAGTGCACACATAATAGACATAGTAAAAATACGTACAATAAAAATAAAATAGGATAGAAAACCAATTAAAAACTACTGTATCCACTATTCATATTGCTGGTCTTGTGCAATGCTGGAGGTACCCAGATATAAGCCTTGGCTGTGAAACCGGGTCTATATGTCATTATTAATACTTAATGATATTCATTTATGTGAAGACATTGATCGTGTCTATGATTTCTCACAAGTAGGAAACAGATATCCATACGCAACACTTTATTTCTATAAATCACTGCCAGTGCTTACATTTTCAAGTGATCACTTATACTGAACATACGTCCGAGAAAATGACAATGTCACATCACTGGTGAGCCATTTTTTAGAACAGGCCGGTGGATTACTCATGCGACCTTTGGTAGCTACCTGGTACCTGTGGGCCCTACATCGGTGACTCCTGCAGACATGGTGAGAACCACTGCTCTAGAGTGTCAATTGAATTCATATTTCTTATAGGAAACGGAAAAAAATCTGAATTAACTGCAGTTGCTGGGTTTCAACAGTAGGCATAGATGTGGGGAAAAAGACACTGGTTCATTCACATCGCTGATTGATCTTAGTAGCAGACAGGATCAAAGCCAAGAGATGACAAAAGATAAAAGAAGTCCACTGGTGATAATCTTGCTCCCTTACAAAGCCGAATAAATGGAAATCTCTGTCTGACACCCCTGAGGCACTCACCCACAAGATTGTCATACAGGTTTTGATAAATTGTCATATGCTAGAAAAGTCAGACCACATTGATGTCACACTAAGGAAAACCTTTCCACTTTTTGACAAAAAACGCAGAATCACTAGTCATAGTTGTTAAAAAAAAAAGGGGGAAAAAAAAGTTTAATCTTCGATCATAGAGGTTCCACATTATTTTTGGAATGTCCAAACACAATGCCCTGCAATAAATATCTAGAAACTGTAACACAAATATCACTTATAGTGGCAAGTATAGCCCTATCACCTGTTATGTAAAATGGAAGCTGATTGATTTCTCAAGTCTTGTCTCTTAAGCGGGGAACCCATACACCAAACACACAGGGAAAATTCCCATCCGTCCAATCAAAGTAGGAAAAGCTGATTATCAGATATCATCCATCCATCCATTTTTTGTATACCACTTATGCTCACAAGGAGCAAGTCTCAGCTAACTTTTGTGTAAGAGGCAGGGTACGTCCTGAACTGGTCGTCAGCTCGAGAACAAGACACACACGTGGTGTGCAGTATGTCGGTTAAAAATCCATGTGTCTAAGTTACAAGTCAGTTGGGGGTTGAGAGAAATGCTCAAATAATTCTTCTGCTCTCCCTCATGCTCATACATTGTGGACTTCAGCTAATAATTTTTCTGTATCATTTGTTAAAGTTAAAAGGAATCCCGACAGTCATGACATTCTAAAAACAGTTGGGTCAAAAGTAACCCAATTATGGATCAAAATGGGTATTGGGTCAATTTGACCCAACTTTCTGGGTTGTTTTATACAAAACGACCCAATTTTTTGACCCAAGTAAATGATCTGACCAATATTTATGAGTTGTAAAAGACCCATTTCTTGACTCAGTTGGGTCAAATTGACCTAAGTAGAGGATTGGTCCATTTTTGACCCATAGTTGGGTTATTTTTGACCCAACTGTTTTTATAGTGCAAGTTTGAGCTATATTATTTATTATAAACAACCACATCGCAATGACAATGGACAGCGACACTGACCTGTATCATTTGTAAAAGTTAAAAGGAACCCCGACTGTCATGACAAGTTTTCTCCATATTATTTATTTGGTTGTTACTAACATAACTTTGAGATCCATTTTCAAAAATCATTTCCAGATTAATATATTTTGCAGAAACTTTATTTGGACGTACGGCTATTGTTATTTATGTCACAACGTATTCAGTACGTAGTGACGTAGAATGGCGGCTGGCTTTCTGCCAAGCAATGTGAAACGCCACAAGTTAAGCCTCATAACGTTCCAAAAGAAACAATATGCGATCGTCACCCTCCCCCACGCCATGCTCTCGTCAGTCACCAGACACATTAAAGAGTTTTGATCGTCCCTTTAGGAACGCTACAAGTCTTACCTTGTTTTCTTTATAGGCGTTTCACATTCTACGTCACTACGCACTGAATGCGTAGCGACGTAAATAACAATGGCGGCTTACGTCCAAATAAAGTTTCTACAAATGTATTAAACTGGAAATGATTTTTCAAAAATGAATCTCATAGTTATGTTAGTAACAACCAAATAAATAATATAGAGAAAACTTGTCATGACAGTCGGGGTTCCTTTTAACTTTTACAAATGATACAGGTCACTGCCGCTGTTCATTGTCATTGCGATGTGGTTGTTTTATGCTGTTGTGTTGGGGCATTTGCAATTGTTGTTATTGTTGTTATCTCGGCCACCATACCACACATTTTCACATTGTGAGATAATATAATAAGCAGCAATTTGTGAGTGAAATTCACATTTTAATGCGCAGGAAGTCATAGGTGAAAGCACAGCTATTAAGTTGACGGTGAGGGAAGATGGCGAAAGTGTGGGAGCATTTCAGACTGAAACGCAAGACGAACACCATGAGGTGGAATTGTTCTAGAGCTGTCAAACGACTACATTTTTAAATCAGATTAACCATATCTTAGAATTTTGATTAATCACGATTAATCACCTAATTAAAAAGGCTTTTTTAATAATCAACATTTTTTGTATGCCAAATTTGACGAGCACCTGTTATGTATTAATTATTTCGACATTTAATGTTATGAGGAAGTCTTCAACATTTTTTGATCCACTATACACTCTTATATAATAATAATAATAGTTTGACATGAACAAATATTCAGAATTTCATATATACTGTAAACATTTATTAACGCTTAAATGCATGTAGTTATGTTTATTGCCCAAACATAATCTGTGCTACCTTTAACGCAACCATCCACTGTCAAGCTAAAGGATAATTAATAGTGCGATTAATCTGCGTTAATACATGATTAATGTGATCATTTTTTTGTCATTAATTAATTAGTTAACGCTTTAACTTTGACAACACTAAATCGTTCTAACATGGACCTTTCTCTCTGCTGAAGACATCCAATTTAAAGCTGCGTACAAAACAATGTAAAATGAACAGAGCACAAATCAGCGAGCTTAATGTTAATGTACTTTACTAACATAACGTAAGCCCTGTGGAGGGCTGTTACTTATGACGACCATTCAATTTGTGACTTGTTTATTACCAAGGTACAAAGTACAGAAAAGGCCACAACCATGCAGTGTGTATATAGTTTGATCAGTCGGCACCTGATGCCGTGTGACATACGGCCAGTGTACAACTTAACTCTATTTATAAAGCACTTTAAAGCGACCATTGCTGCACACAAAGTGCTGTACATGAAATGCAAATCAGTAATAACACCAGCTTCTTGTGTTAGTAATTTATTCATAATTGTATTTACTTATTTATTTACTGACTTGCGATATTTATTAATTTATTTTGTGAATACGTAAAGAAGAAGGCCTATCAATACATTAATAACGCAAAATACAGCCGACACCATAAAACACTAAAAAAATGCTACAATATTTTGTAGGGTTTTAGTGAAAACAAAAACACAAAACACCCATCACTCACAGTGTCAGACTGGGTTGGTATTCCCCAACCCAGCCGGTCACACAAGTTGTTCTGTTTAACAGATAACATCGGCATGCTGACCTACCCCAACAGAGGGGCTGCAACGATTTGGGCCCCCTGGCAGGGCCTGGGACTTTCCCTATGCTTGGCCTGAATGCCTTGGGCGAGCAACTCCAAGAACCAGCTGAGCAACAAGGGCACTGTCCGGATTAGCTCAATACAATGTTACTAACTTTTATAAAGTCAGTATGTGTTTACACTCAATAAAACTTCATATTAGCACACAGTCATAGTCTGACGTGGATACATGCAAGATGGATTATAACTTATGTCACTTGGGCGACATGATTCACAATGCAGGTTCAACAAACACATGAGTTAGTATCAGAAAATTCAACCCTGAATGAACTATTTCTAAATGATCTGAAACTAAATGATACCTTGTGATCAAGTATGCCCTCGTAGTGTCTACGTGAGGGAAGGAGCTGGAAGAGATGGTGATCAGGATGTGAAGGGTTCAAGACAATTTTGCCTTTCCCTTGTGTTAGTTCTTGCATCATACCAGTGGGTACGGTGGCACTGTCAATTTTCTTCACAGTTCTTACTGTCTGCTGCAGGTGCATTTTGTCCTTTGTGGCAGCACCAACCAGACTGTGATGGATGAACACATCACTGAAAAAAAGTGTTTCGTTGGACTAAACTAAAAAAACAACAACTTTAATTTGTAACAGCTATTTTTTTTGTTTTTCTTGTTATATTCATGATTTAGTTGAAAGCATAATTTAGCAGAATATTAATCAAATAAAAAAAAATGCGCAAGCCAAATAAAAAAGTTACATCCAAGTATACTTTTTACTTAGGAATAAACTAATTAAAGTCAATTTTATTACTTTAGCCCAAATCGAATTTCTGATTCAGTATGAACAAAATTTGCAGGGTACAACCTGAGCTGATTGTCAGACAATTGTAGGGCACACATAGATGAACAAACATACACAACCACATCAAGGGACAATTGAGTGTTCAGTTAACGTATGTAGGCACATGGAGAACATGGAATCTCCACACAGGAGGCTGTATTTGAACCCTGGACTACTGAATTGTGAGGCGGTTGTGCTTAGCAGTGGGCCACCAAGCCTGCTAAGCTAGTTGCAATCAAACGAAAACACATTTGCAGTCAATTAACAAACTCCCTATAAAAAGTTGTTATTTCTATTCTAACAAATGTAACAAAAAAATAATAATACAAAAGAAAGCTAGAACTGTAAAAATGTATGAAAGTTTTTTTTCTTGATATTTTCTCATGTCATCAATTCTCATATATATTAGTTAAAATGTCACATAGGGGAGCTAAATGAAAAACTTTTTTTTAATCTGCAAAAAATGTGTTGTGTGCCCCCACTCGTTAGACAAAAAACAAAACAAGAATTGTATGTTAAGACTCATGTAATTCTACAAAAGATTGCCCGCCTTACAATTCAGCAGTCCAGGGTTCAAATCTGGCCTCCAGCCTTCCTGCGTAGTGCTTCCATGTTCTACGGGTCCCTGCGTGGGCATTCTCTAGGTACACCAATTTGCTCCCACATCTCAAAAACATGCTTATTTGAACTAAATTGTCCCTTGATGTGTAAGCTTGTTCACCCATGTGTGCCCTACAATTGTCTGGCAACCACCTCAGGTTGAACCTCACAAATTTTGTTCATACTGAATCAGAAATTCGATTCGGGGTAAAGTAATAAAATTGGCTTTAATTAGTTTATTCCCAAATAAAAAGTTACTTGGATGTAACTTTTTTTATTTGGCTTGAGAAAAATAAATGTATTTTATTGAAATGATGCTTTCAACCAAATCATGAATATAACGAGAAAAACAAAAAAATTAAGCTGTAACAAATTACAGCATTTTGAATTTTTTTTGTTTAGTCTAATGAAACAATTTTTTCAGTGCAGGACTAATTCAATGACTGCTGGATAGAACTGCCGCAGCAGCACCCGTTTCAAGATAGGCTTCCTCAGCAGCCACAGGAAGTCCTCTTCGGGGGCTTATAGAGTTTATGATGGTTCCCCACTGCAGTTCCTGAGAGACAATAATTCCGAGGAACTTGAAGGTTGACACAGAGCAGTTGGGCAGCATGATGGGCAGCTGTGGCCAAGGATGTTTGCTTAAATAAATGCTCCACAGTCTTGAGGGTGTTCAACCGCAGGTTGTGTTGGCCACATCAAAGTATTTTTGTTGCATTTTCTGTCGATATACAGACTTGTCCTTGTTGATGATGAGGGTGATGACTGTGGTGTTGACTGCAAACTTCAGGAGTTTGACATATTCGAAAATATGCTCAATATTGCGACTGGAGCAAATAATAATAATAATGAAGAAGAAGAACGAAGAAGAAGATATTTATTGTCCCCAGGGGGCAATTTGGTTTGCAACAGTGCAACAAAATCAAACACAATAAAACGATCAAGCTGCACAGAAACCAACATACAATAGATGGTACATGGAGTTCAATCTCACAGCTGATTTAAGGCCCATCTTGCCCCTGCCACATCTCTCAAATTCCTCATAATTTGTGGACCACTGGCAGCAGGATCGTCCGGTTTGAATTTTTGGGGAGAAAAACTCGTTTGGCAGCAGGGTGAAGAATGCGAAGGGGAGTGTTTGTGAAGGCGGGGTTGCAGTGGATCGGTAGAGTATAAAAAAGGCAAAGTCCAAAAGGTTTGCATCAGTGTCCGAGTGCACTGGTGCAGAAATCCTCTCAGACTGGCCAGAACAACGCGCTGTGTGTGCCGCGCAAACATGGCACCGGCCCTCCATACATTGGCGATCATACTTGCATCTGTCTTTCTGCAAGGTGCATCATCGGCTCAGTTCAACGACACGTAAGTAGAGTCAGTCTTGACCCAACTGATCCACAATTTTCCATCAGTACAAAGGGATGTTTATCAGCGTTTTCTGAATAATTTTTGGGCTTTGTATCAAGGGGCCACTCAGAATGTGTTGTATGTAGTAAAGTTTGTGTTCTCTCCACCCGTGTAGCATCTTTGTTGTGACCGTGAGCTCCCAGGTGAGAGGAGGGATGCAGGAAACGCTTTGCGCCCTCATCAATGAGCCCACAGAGCCCGTTGTGTTGAGTGTCACCCTGCACATGGGCTCTCGCAGCACCCTCATCATGAAGCAAGCAGTCACACAGGACTATTACGACTGTCTGAACTTTCAGGTACGTTAGTCATCAAACAAGTATATCTATCTATCCAACCATCCTTTTCTTGACCTATAAAGGTGATCATTATTTTATTGTACAAGGAGCCGTTCATCTGTTTATTGATCCTACCCTTCTTCAATCTGTTTTCTGTCTGTGTCGTTCTTGGCACGTAGGTCCCACTAGTGCGCACTCGTACTGTGGCAACCCTGAATGTCACTGTGAAAGGGGAGAGTGGCACCATGTACAAAAAGACCAAAATCCTCATTATGACCCCTGCTTTCGTCCACATTGTCCAGACTGATAAACCCATCTACAAACCTGGACAGACCGGTAAGTATCACCACAATCAATCTATTGAGAGTTGAGAGAGAGTGTTTTGGGGTAAAACAGGAATGTTGGCTCAATTAAACCTCAAAATGAGACAATGAACCAAGCTGTGAGAAAGTTGCTATCTCCTCTTAGCTGGCTGAGGTCCACTCTGCTTCTGTTTACTCGGCTTGTGCCCAGTTGGTGGCAAATGTAGAATGGGCATTTTGTTATTTTCTGAAGGTGGATATTTCACCATAGTGTCAGTAAAGCTCCTGAAACCCAAGGTCAGCTCATGAGTGTCCATGTGATTGATGTGAGCCTACGGCAAATGAGCTGCTCACCTCATCAGTCAAACCCTCTGTCTGTGATTGGTTGGTTTTCCTCAGGCACTGTTCTTGTTGCAAATCAAATTAGAGGCACAAGATGGGGTATGTTCGAACATACTTGCAAGTGGCAAATATGTTTAAATGTACTTGCAACTGCATTTGAACATACTTGTAGGCTAAATGCTAAAAACAAAGCATTTTTTTCCCGTAATGCCACTGGGTATTGACTTGCACATGCGCATACCTAGTAAGGGGAAAAAATGCTTTCCTTTTTTTTCTTTAGCATCTACATTTGAACATACTTGCAAATACTTTCAAACATATTTGAAATACATTTAAACAAGTTTGAAAACACGTTCAAATGTGTTTTTCATTCAAAAATTTTGGTCCACATTGGGAGTTCCACACTTCCATAGATGTGGTCCATAAAATCTCAAGAACCATTTTTGAAACCTAACAGAAAAGGAAAACTAAACTCTTTCTGTTTGTTTAATCTGATATTTCGACTGTATGTAATGCATTTAAAGCAATGCTTGAAACTTTTTTTAAAAGACTTATTTCACTGCAATCCTTTACAGTGCAGTTTCGAATTGTTTCCATGGATTCCAGTTTCATCCCTGTGGACCGACTGGTAAGTTTTTAATTATCTTTAAAGATACTCCACCATGTTTGTCTCAGTTTGAAAAAGAAAGAATGCAAGAAATCAAATGAGACAATATGAGTCAGGACCAAATGTGCAAAAGCCAACTGACAGTTTGTCATTATAATAAGCATGCTGTAAAAATGTATGTGTCACATCTATTTGAGAAGAGTTTGACTTGTCTATTTGTTCTTTTTCAGTACACAGTGGTGGAGCTTCAGGTAAGAATCCCACAATGGCGCAAATACAACTTTCTACCTGTGTTGTCTATAAAAATACCAAAAGAAAGAAAACTCCACCCAAGCACACATTTAAACTGCGCTTCATGCTAGACTTGAAAATAGAGCCCGTTATGATCACTTGAGTGGCTGAGAGCCACAATGAAAACATTTGAAATATAATATAGTGGGTGTGTTGCTTTAAGAGGGACTTCAATGGATCATTGTATGAATCTCAGAAGAATCGTACGTGCGTATGTTCTAATCATGTTCTCAACTCATGAACACTATTAGCAATTTGACACAAAGTGGCAATAAAATGTAAACTTTTTATTTCAGTTAGACATTCATCAAAGCTGGAGTTCTTACTGATCAAGTGCCACAAAAAGTTTAACAAAATAAAGAAAAAGTCCCGTTCAGGTTGTGTGGTGATGGTTCCTTGCAACTATTACTAGAGTCAATAAGCACACTTGTGTTTTGTGTCTGTCTTCGTGTAGGATCCCAATTCAAATCGAATTGCTCAGTGGTTGGATAAATTTGTCAACGCTGGAATCCTCGATCTTTCGCATCCGATTATTCCCGAGGCAGCGCAAGGAACCTATGTAATTACTGCCACCACGGACAAAGGAGAGACAATCTCCCACAGCTTTGAAATCAAGGAATATGGTCTGCTATAGTTGCTATAAAAATGTTGCACTTGTTTCACATTTATTTTTGTTCATTTATACTTATTTGTATTACTTTTTAGTTTTGCCCAAATTTGAGGTAACTGTTCAACTCCCAAGTGTGATTTCAATCCTGGATGAGGAGGTCACGCTGAAGATTTGTGGAAAGTAAGTGTTTTGGTCCCACTTTGCCTCCTCATGACTTTTTGTAAAAAGAAAAAAAAAACTACATGGAGATATTAATACTTAAGCAATAAAAACAATTGTACATAAAGTGTCTTGCAAATGGTCTGAAACTCTGTTTCACTATTTCAATGCAATTCCTTTCATTTCAGCAAACATGATGATGAAGAAAGATGAAAATGTCTGAAATAAACTTTTGCTTTTCCGTGCAGATACACTTACGGAAAAACAGTTGTTGGCTCAGTCAAGGCGGTGTTTTGTAGGACTGCAATTCGCTATTTTTGGCGTTCTCCAATGGAGTCAAACATCTGCAAGACATATCAACTGAAAGTGAGTCGGCAATAATAAACCACTATTGTCTGTTCCTTCATGCAAGCTATGAACTGCAATTAGTCTAAAAGTGACACTCTTCCAGACCGATGGCAGTGGCTGTGCTACACAAATGGTGAGCATGGACGAGTTTGCCCTCAACAAGTATATGTATGACGATAATTTTGTGGTGGAAGCTGAACTGGAGGAGTATGGCACAGGTAAGCTGGCGAAAAGTTTTGCTCACCATCATGTTACCTGTATGACTTGATGCCTGGTTGTAATTTATAATCATTTCGTTCCCATTTAGGGGTGACCCTGCAAGGCACAGGGCGGGCACGCTTCAGTGCCGTTATCAGAACCGTCACTTTTGAAGATGTACCTCAAGCGTACAGGCCTGGCATCCCATTTTCGGGAAAGGTAGGCACTCTTTTTTTTCCTCTTTTTTTATGTTGTGTAAACCAAGATAAAACCATATCCAACCAATTAGACTAAGGACAAATTGCACTTCAAAGCGGTTGAAGTCCAGTCCAGTGACGTTTGGACTGTCCTTGTAATCGATTTGAATGACAGCAATCGCAATTTAACTGAAGCGTCATCTTTAAAAGGTTTGCTGTCTGCGGCTTGCTTCTTGTTTATTGAAGGAGGATTTTCAATGGCTGTTGAAATAGTTAAATGTTAAAATAGCTCAATTCCTTAATACCACATTCTGAGAAACCTCTTGGGTGAAAATTTCAACTTCAATAGTGGTGTTGTGTTTTTGCAATTTTACTGGCTTATATGTATATGATATTATTGGGGTCAGTACTACTGAAATGCTTAGCTGTTCAAATTAGATTTTAAAATTTTCAAACTTGCATAGAAGTTATGTTGCAAGGACTTTAATTATTAGATTCTAAATTATTATTGGGAGTCTATAGAGGAGCAAGTTGGTAAAAGAAAGGAAGTTAAGATAGTGGCACTCTAGATGCTGCTTTTTGTGTTAGTTCATCAAGGTTACCTGCTATTTAGTAGCCATGATGCGCACAAGAAGTCAAAGTACTAACTAGTCCCAACCATACCACACCACTAATACGAGATTGTTGACATGTATGATGTGGACAAATTTATTTTTACTCTTTTAAGGTTTGTCCATCCAAAATCTAACATTTTGTCCTCATTCATCTTGTTTGCAGGTGAAAATGACTGGTCCAGACAAAAAACCTGTGGCTAATGAGCCTGTGTACTTATTCAACCCGCACTCAATCACCTTAAAACTAACCACAAACACAGAAGGCGTGGCCTCATTTTCACTGGACACCAACAACTGGAAGGACAATGTGAATCTTGAGGTTTGTGACTACAATGTCGTTTATTTTAGGCCAGTGTGGTGAATAATAGACAATAATAATAATAATAGCACTCCCGCTTCGCAGTTACATCTGATTTTGTGATCAACAGACAATAAATTAATATTAAGACATTAGTGCAATCTACAGTTCAATTAAAAACAAATATGCTGGTTGAACTCACCATGCTTGAAGTTTTAGGTAAAGATTGGATTTTTTTGTGGCCCTATTACTCTGCAGTTAAATCTGATTTTGTGATCGACAGACAAGAAGATAATACATTAGTGCAATCCACAGTACAGTTAAATTGAGGACAATTATACTTGTTGCAACGAGAAGACAGTGAGTTAGATTGCATATTGCATCCAAGACATCTTGCTGTACCTGGCAAACTCACTTTAGTCTGTGGCAGTGTTACTGAATTCACTGGCCTTCTTTATTTATTTAATTTATTTATTTTACTTTTATAACCAATAAAAAGAAATACCTTCAAAAGAAGTAATCCATTCAGGCAAATTCCACGCTTTTATCTTCTTCATAAAGTTAGCCATCTTTTAGAAAGGAATACAAACATATTTAGGATGAACTTTCTCACTAGTACTGACACAAAGCAAACTAGCTAGCGTTACACTTCTTCACAATTAATAAACGTTGCCATAAACGACCTTGCAATTTGATGTCCAGTGCCCACCAATAATTTCTGGACTTAAGCTTCATCACGCATCTTTTGAGAGCTGTAGTCGATCTGTACCCCACGTTAACCGCCACAGAGTTACTCGCTTACACCAACTCGCGCCCCACCCCGCTGCTAGAGACGTCGAACGAGCGTGTTCACAACATAGTTCAAGTGACGATTAGTTCGTGTTCACCCAAAATAAGAAAACTATCATTCATTTAATTCCTTCGGATAGCGCACTGGCCGGCCAAACACTCTTCCTCCTACGAGCTTCATGGCCTCGACGTTCGCCGTCGCCAAGCAGACACTTTGGGCGGGCTAACTAGCGTGAAAGTAGATAATACAGCTAGCCTAAAATAAAATACTTTATCGTATATTAATGTAAAATGTGGTGTACTTACTGCTTCACGTCACTATTAGCAACAGCCGGCAAGCCCAAGTTAAGAGAAAAGCTGGGGGAGATTAAATGGCGACTTCCAAATGCAAACCTTGAAGACGGGGGGCGTATTTCAACCCAATAACTGGTGTAAATGTAAACATATGTTCCTGATCAAACTGACCTCAACAGCCTATACCAGTAGTTGGGTTAAGAGATCAATGCATTTTATTTTATGTTGTGGGTGGAGCATCTCTGACCTAGCAGATGGTTTAATAACCTATGGTCACGACCCACAGCTCGTAACCATAGGTGAGGGCAGGAACGTAGATCGACCGGTAAATCGAGAGCTTTGCCTTGACTGACTGCTAAACAGTTAAAGCTAACGCTCATTTGCGATTTCGCCTCATTACACAACGACCACGTGACTGGACCGATCTTAAATTCAAAGTGGCAACTGTCTTAGAATTTCACCATTGTCTTTTTTGTGTTACCAGGCCAAGTCCCAGCTGGTTGGTGACAATGTGCATTTTCCAGAGATTCGAAAACCAGAGTACTGGAATGCCTACCATTACGTTTCTGAGTTCTACTCCAAGAGTAATAGTTTTTTGAAGCTCATGCCGGTCAGCGGGAACATCGCCTGTAACAAAGGTGCCACGGTACGAGCTCGGTACATCATCCAGGGAAAGGAGCTCAAAAAGGGACAGGAGACCTTAAACTTTTACTACTTGGTGAGTCCAGTTGATCTCAGCATTGGCAACTTCAGTTTGAACTAGAAATGTTAGCACTGTGTAAGAAGCAGACTGAATAATATACAACTTTAAAATGTCTGTGTGGGTACAGTCACACTTGACTTTGATCATACGTGTACTTCTTAGGTGGTGTCCAAAGGAGCACTTGTGCAGCATGGCAGTATCCCAGTGGCTGTTAGAATGGGTACAGGTAATATGATTTAAATTTTACTCATATAAATGTGCTTGCATGTGTTGATTCTTCCCACATTTAACAGATGTGTGGAAGTTTCATCAGAGACTCACAGTTCGCATTATCCAAACTTTTTACTTCAAGGACCGCATACAGAAAATATAAAGAATGCAAGGACCACCTTAAAATTATTCGACATACATTTATTAAACAGGCTAAAACCAATCCATAAAGAAATTATATATTGCTGTGATTCACAAAATGAAATATTAGTACCATTAGTGGTGGCTGGGCTCCCTCTGGTGGTATGCAAAAGAATCATTTCCCAAGTAAAGTTCAGTTGTATTTAACTTTTTAGTACAATCCATTCTTGAAACAGAATTGCCTTTTTATATATATATATTGTTTTTTAACCATTATCAACAATAACTTTTCATTATTTATTATTATTATTATTATTGTATTTTTGTTCTAGTTGTAAATAGGTAACTGATTTGCTTGGTTAAGTCTATTGCTTGGTTGTGTTTAATTGTCAAAACTATTAAGAATAACCAGTTTGTCCCTGCTTCAATTAATTTCATTCTACATTTAAACATTTTGTTCTTACCTCTGTCAGAGAAAAAGGGAGAGGTGACCATACCCCTCCATCAAGTGATGGACCTGGCACCCTTTGCACAGGTTGTAGTTTACACTGTGTTGCTTGGCGGCGAGGCTGTGGCGGACAGCCAGGACTTCCCCATCCAGCTCTGTCTCAAGAACAAGGTTGTAACTAGTGATTTTCAAATAAACCTGGATTTGTCGCCACTGACCCCCTGCTGTCTTCTGTGCAGGTTTCTGTTCAGTTCTCGTCCCTCCAGGAGCTTCCAGCAGAGAAAACCACATTGAAACTCCAAGCTCAGCCTGGCTCTTTGTGCTCTCTTAGAGCCATTGACCAGAGCGTCCTGTTGCTGCAGGCAGAGAAGGAACTCACCGTTGACTATGTAAGATAAGTTGAACTTTACACCAAACTAAGTAAAAATATCCAATATTCCAACCAGTGTTCCAATGTGCCACCCGACCTGAGATTGACCTGCAAAAAATGTTGCTCCACAAAGAAAACTGATATGCAAAACTGCTCCACAAAGAAAAGAAAATATATTTTGAGTTTTGATTTAATATTGTGTTTAACTGTGTGTAGGTGTACAATCAGCTGCCTGTGCAGAGGTTGTCAGGATACCCGTATGATATTGATGAGTTTGGACCATATCCATATCCATGCTTTCCTGGCCCCGGACCATTCGGTGAAGAGGAGATATTGCTGCCACGGAGGAGCCGGCGCTCACTTTATTATGGACCAGTCACTCAGAAGGATGATGTTTTCAGCATCTTTAAAGTAAGGCTTTGGACTTGACTTTTACTGCTTGAAGCACTGTGACATTGAAGGGTATTTTATTCATTCATTATAAAGTAAAAGACTGTAAAATAAGTAAGGCCTTTTTGTTATGAAAGTGATGTTTTTTTGGGATAACCCTGCGTCACCTTTTGTGTAATGCTATAGTTATTTTTTGTGTGTTGTGTGTTTAAAATTGACAAGTTTTGCACTTTTGTTAGCATCATTCTTATTTACAGTGGGTGGAAGATGGAGATTTTTGCCCAACTCAACTCACTTTTAGTTATAATTTTAGTTTTAAACAACCATTGCTGCATACAAAGTGATATCGGAGCAACAATCAGACACACAGTTAATAAATTAATGATGTAAAAAACAACAACAACAAAAAACAACAGTAAACAACGAGTCTCATGCAATCAAAAGCCATAGAATAAAATTGTGTTTTAAGGAGTTTTAATTCATTGGTTAATCAATAAGTGTTTATTTCTAACTAAGATGTTTGTGCAATTTTGTTCTGTTTCCAAGTGCGCAAACTATCTCCATCAAGGCATTATTTACAGAGATGAATGTTTTGCGACAAATGTATCTTTCTATTTCAGGAGATTGGGGTCAAGCTTGTGACAAATTCTGATGTGAAGAAACCCTTCGACTGCCAATATAGAGATCCAATTATCTTTGCGGGTAGGTCTGCTGCAATAGATATGTTAGTTCTTCAATATACTGTATAGCTGCTTGCAGATTTCTCATTTGAGCTGAATGATTTCTTGTTTACGAATTCCACCTCTATAGCATGGCATCTGAAGGCTACCATCACCATGTATTATTAATGAATTTTATTTTTCTAGAGAGCTGGAAATACTCAGCTTTGCTTTTTTTAATTCCTTCAACCGAGGAAATGAAAAGCTAACATTTTCCAGTACTGTAGGAAAAAGTGAAAGAAGTGGAAAACAGGAGATTACTGCATTTCAATTTATCAATGACATTGTCCTCTGTTGATCCAAAAGTAACTGTGTTGAGGTAATTTTTTCTGTCTTCATACAAGGTGGCGCAGGCGGTGGCGAGGGTCCCATAATCTTCAATGCGGCGCAGGCTTCTGGTGCTGGAGATGAAATTGATGACGAGAAGGAGGAAACCGTGAGGACATTCTTCCCCGAAACATGGATCTGGGACCTAGTTTCTGTTGGGTAAGCATGCTAAAGTGGCAGAAAATCAAAACGTTATTCAAATATTAAATTTCTAAGTGTTTTTTGAGCTCAAGCAACCTGTTAATTTGCCTGCTGTGCTTGCGCGTGTATAGCGCCACGGGTACAGTGAATGTGATGAAGACGGTCCCAGACACCATCACCAAGTGGGCCGCTGGAGCTTTCTGCGTCTCCTCTATGGGCTTTGGTGTGGCGCCCACCACTGCGCTGACGGCCTTCCAGCCCTTCTTCGTCAGTCTCACGCTGCCCTACTCTGTCATCCGTGGGGAAGCGTTTACTCTAAAAGCCACCGTCTTCAACTATCTCTCCAAGTGCATCATGGTAAATATCAGTGAGACATGAAAGAAGTAACATGTAGCACCTGGTTGTCATGGGACCCGTTAAACCTGTTGAAAATCACATTCCTGATTCCGGCAATATGTCTGCAGGTGAAAGTTACACTGGCTCAGTCTGACACGTATACCTCCAGAAACTGTGACAACTGCCAATACAGCATGTGTCTGTGCAGTGAAGAGAGCAAAACATTCTCTTGGATTGTCACTCCAACTACCCTTGGTAAGAATGACAACATCACTTCAAATTATTTTTGCCTTCTTCATCCCATTTTGAATATTATGTTCTTCAATAAATCAAACATGAGGTATTTTACCATTTGAATTTACAGTCTTTATTTCATTCTGTCATCACTTAATGTTTTGGCATTTGTTATAAGCTCTCAAAAGGAAATTTAGTTAACACTCTGCTGTATATAAGACTGATCATATTTGAACGTCATGACAGCGAATAAGGCTGGCATTTGGGTGAAACAGTGAAATTATGTGGAGTTGAGGGAAATAAACCCTAAAATAATTGATTCCGGAAAGCTGTTGACTGTAAATTTGTGGAAGGCTAGACTGAAGACGCATGCCTTAATGTGACCTCTGAATAAGACTGTTTGTTTGCACACATGCAGGCAAGGTCGATGTGAAGGTGAGCGCCGAGGCCCTGAAGACCAACTTGCGGTGTGGCAATGAGATGGTTTCTGTCCCTGACGTGGGCCGTATTGACACTGTGGTCCGCAGCCTGCTGGTGGAGGTCAGTGCCTGTCAGATGCAACATACCGTACACGACTTGGTTGACATGACATCAGCAGATGGGATTTTCATTTCAAACAGTGTATGTGGAGTGAAATGAAAGCGATTGTCAGGGAACGTGACTGACAGAGGTCACCTTAGAAAATGTCACATTTTCTATTTGCAGTATTAAAGTGAGCTTTTAGTTTACGGGGTCCTAAATCCTCTTCAAAATTTGTTGCATCTACCTCATCATTGTTGTGCTATGTTCAAGTTATTTTTTTTCCAGGTCCATACTGTGTTCCGTTGTAGAGGAGAACAGTTTGGACTTTGTTTATCCCCTACCAGCTTCCTCAATTCTCTTTTTTTTCCCCCCCATCTAAAAAACTCGGACAGTAATCAGTGGACCACCTGGCTTCCCATTCTTTCACCACTCTGTTTGTCATGATTTTGTTTGTGTTTCTCGGATGGATTGTGACTGTGAAGACAAATTCCTTGTGTGTTTTTACTCCTCGCAGTACCCCTAAACCTTGGCCTTGATTGTCAGTTTTCAAGCCGTATAAACAAAATGCATAATTGCGTTCTAAACAAGGTCCCAGAAGGCTTTTCAGCCTTTTGAGGAACCGTGAATCACATCTGATATGTATTGGGGGGGTCTCTGACTTGATGTTTTGTGTTATTCATTCCAGTTGAACATTTTGCGTGTTGGTTTCTCTTGCAGGCTGAAGGAACACCTCAGTCCGTCAGTCACAACGCGCTCCTCTGTCCTGCAGGTACGTTTTTACATCTCAAACTTCTCAAAATCTTGCTGGACACTCTCTTTCTTTTCACTTGACAGTTTGATGGATTCATATTGTTTTTTCTTAACATTATTAAAATTAGTTTCACTATGTTTTATTATTATATATATATATATTTTTATTTTTTATTTTTTTTTTTACAAATAAACATAAGTACATGAATGTAATGTTTTTAAAGTGGAGGTGTTAAATGGTGTGAATTCTCGTGTTGGAGATGGATTCTTTCAGGTCCGATAAGACTACATTGTGGGTATTTCATACAAAAGCATAACCGGGCAGGTTGTGTCGAAAGTAAACGATCACAATCACTCACTTTTTGCACACTTTCTGTTGCCAGATGGACCAGAGGAAAAGAAAATCTCTCTTGTGTTGCCAAAGAAGTTTGTTGCTGGATCTGTCAGAGCAACTGTCTCTGTGCTTGGTAAAAAAAACAAAAAAACACTCAGACTTAATTTCCTCTTCATCGAACCCTCCCTAATGAGATTATTTTCCTGTAGGTGACCTGATGGGCCGAGCCATGAAGAACCTGGACAAACTTCTGGCAATGCCATATGGCTGTGGCGAGCAGAACATGTTGAAATTTGCTCCCAACATCTTCATTCTCAACTACCTGAAAAGCACAGGTCAACTGACTGATGAGATTCTGGAGAAGGCGACGCGCTTCCTCGAAAGCGGTGAGTCGTCATTCGCAACATTGAAGAGGGGCTCACAACATAAGACTATCAAAAAGGGATTAAGAAAACAATATTGTCTTCATCAAAACTGGTGGACAGGTTAGATAACAGAATTTAGTTAGTAGTTCTTAACCTGGGATCGATTGAACGCCAGGGGTTTGATGAGTTAGTCTCAGGGGTACGGCGGAGGTCAAATCAAAACCTGACTCATGTGATTCATGATGATACGACCCGCTTGGCCATCATTGGCTGCAGGTGATCACGCTACATTGCTTGGCCCATCTGGGCTGCAGGGAATTTGGTGCGCTCAGTAGTCGACTAGTGACTATTGTGATGGTACGTCGTGTGGTTTCTTTATTATTGTAATCCCTCCATACTAACTATGTCGAGCAAAAAAAGAAAGCGGTAGGATGAATATGTGCAATATAAATTCATATGTATAACGGAACTTATGGTGTTCCACAGGGTTCAATTCTGGGGCCTCTGCTGTTTTCATTGCATGAATGTGCAAATACATGCAAAATGTACCTCATCACATCACCGTAGCTTACAGTAAAAATATAAAATAGACTAACCTTGTTCACATTTTTGATGAACACTTAAGTCTATGACGCTACTCTATTTTCATTTTGGTCATGATAGTGGTACTTTTTGGAGCTAAGCATTGTTTTAGGTGGTTGATGCTTGTAAAATACTTGTGCCCGCAGAGTTTTAATTTGCATAAACCCTGCCCCCATTGCCTTTAAAAGGGTATCTGTTTGGTGCATCTCACCTAAAACATTCATAGAAAAAAACTAATTAAAAGCAGAGAATGAACAAACACTGCACAAGTTGTTAAAATAGAAAGTAAGGAATAAATATCACACAGCAAGGAGGCATTTGTAGTTGATAAAGTTCGAGAAATTAGGATTGGCAGTAACATATCGAGCCTCGGATTAATGTGAGTGGCACGATGGATTTTCCGGTTGCTCGGCACGAACTCACACAATCTGTTTGTTGAGTGACTGACAACTGTCAACATACAGACAGTGGCGGCTATTCGCGTACAGTACAGACAACACTTATTAAAAATGAGTAATGTCTGTTTTAGGACATTACTCATTAGCAAATTCCTGTTTGACGTTATTATGGTTAAACGTATTGCACGTGTGTGTTCCAGGATACCAAAGGGAGCTCACCTACAAGCATGACGATGGCTCCTACAGCGCGTTCGGGAAGAGCGATAAGTCTGGCAACACCTGGTCAGTAGGAAAGCATTGGCAGAAATCAGTGACGGTGCTTTGTGGCATTTGGGGGGGATGAACCCTCAGTTGTGGAAACAGTTTTAACTTAAGTAATGTGAAGATGAAAACTGCAATACAAGAAAATGTTGAAATGCTGGGCAGTTTGGCACTTTGTAGTATGTTCAATGGGGTCACTGTTTGTGGAACCACGGACTCAAGCGTCCAATCACAAATTAATATTTGCTACAAAAAATTTGACAAAAAACCTTGAATGTGTTCATGAAGTAATGTAGGACTGTAATGAACAAATAACAACAACAATAATAATAGCTTACAACTGTCAAGTGAGACAAGGAAGTGTTTCCAAAGTGTCTGTTCCTCTCTCTCAAGGCTGACCACCTTTGTGATGAAGTCATTTGGCGGAGCAAAGCCTTACATCTTTGTAGATCCCAAACACATTCAAGATGCCAAGAAGTGGTTGTACTCAAAGCAGGGGCGTGACGGCTGCATCACATCTGTGGGCAAACTCTTCCACAATGGCATGAAGGTGACGACGACAGTTTATGTAGATGTTTTCGCTGAAATCTACCATGTATGTCACAATTTGCTCAATTTCATATTTTTCAGTCCACACATGAAGGTGGTATTTATTTATTTATTTGACCAGTTTGTGTTGTATTGTGTTGCGTTGAGAATGGTTTGCTGTCTTTAATGATGCAATATTACCAGATGAACAAAGGTGCCTTTTTGGGTTCCCTGTCTTGGCTATTTTATTGTTACAGGACAAAAATAAAAAGCATAGAATGATATATGAATGCATGTTTTAATGTGCCATCAGGGAGGAGTGAGTGACGACGTGTCCCTGACAGCTTACATCGTTGCCGCCCTGTTAGAACTGGACTCCGACATTAACGTGAGTCAAACGTCTTTCCCATTTTGCAAACAGTAGACCGCCATCCTCATGTGTTGCCGTGCTTCACTGGATCTTCATTTTCAAATTCACCTACCAAGTTAAATTAACTGTACAAGCAAGAATTTCTTTTTTGTGAGCTCCCCATGACAGCAAATGTTTGGAAGGAAGCCGTTTAGACTTTGGTGGATCCCAATACATTTTGTGAGTTCACCTTGAGACTTTCGGATCCCTTCAATGTGTGCACCGGTTTTGTGACAGGATCCTGTGATCCAGAGCGCTCTGGGCTGTCTGAAGGAGGCAGCCGGCCAGAGGGACAACTTGTACACCACAGCGCTGATGTCCTACACCTTCACCCTGGCGAGGGACGAGGAAATGAGGAGCAAACTCATCACCTACTTGCACCAGCAGTCCATAGCGATGGGTACCTCAGAACATTACTCACAGGACACCATCTTGGATCACTTTCAAATATGGTTTTGTTTTTTTCCCCATGAATTTCGCTCTAACAGTATCAATCAAAGCTGAGTTTTCTGAACTAATCTGTAGTCGTCATGACTTGTTGGTTAACGCAATGTTGAAGAACAGAATGTTTACCAGTGCTTTCTTGTGGCAGATGGAACCCGCCACTGGAAACGAGAGGGGACGTCTGGCACAGGACTTGATTCTGTGGCGGTGGAGATGACCTCCTATGTGATGCTGGCACTGCTCTCCGGGCCTGCCATGCAAGGTTTCGGGCTGGACTATGTCTCTGGCATCGTGCGCTGGCTCACGCAGCAGCAAAATTCGTACGGAGGCTTCTCTTCTACACAGGTAGGCAAAGCTTCGAGCAGCAGTTTGGAGAAGGTTCTCCCATCTGGGCAGACTTACTGACTGTGTGCTCCTCAGGACACTGTGGTGGCTCTCCAGGCGCTGGCGAAATACGCTGCTGCCACTTACAGCGTGGGGGGCAGGACTAGAGTGACGGTGACGTCGCTGGGAGGTGTGAACAAGGTGTTCATAGTGGACCAGCGCAATCGGCTCCTGTACCAGGAGGAGAACCTGAGCGATGTCCCCGGAGAATACACCATTGCAGCCGAGGGGCGGAGCTGTGTTCTGGCACAGGTACCATGTGTTACTTGGCAACCTTATGCATGCAATTCAGTTCCCAACCGGATTCACGCTTTTTAAGAGCATTTTGTCATTGCATTAATGATCGCATTTTTTTTAGTACATTACCTGCAGTAATCTGATTCCTACTCCACGCCTGATTTTGATTGTCTATCTTCAACATCAGAAGTGTTAAGAGCGCATGTTTGTCCTGTCCTTCCAGATCTCCATGCATTACAATATCCCCCCTCCTGCCGACTTTTCCGTCTTTGATATCGTCGCTAACACCGCATCAAAGTGCAACCCCAGCAAGACGGAGATCATCCTCTCCATCCAAGCCCGGTACGTGTGTGCGCGTGCCCTCGAAAGCATTTGGAGCACAATTTTCTAGAATTCATTCACGTTGTGTCCCATATGGTTCATCATAATAACATCTTATATTTCATGTAATGGTGCGGTTTTGAGTTTGATTAAACACAATTATTAACAGGGGACTGAAGACATTTTATATCCACACGAGCTTCTGGTCAACAATTCATTGATTTGATATTTTCTTTCAACTATTAGTAGTAATCTTTCTGCTCCTGTTTATCTTGATTATGTAAATCATTTTATTGATGGGGACCTTGTGGGGGGTGAGGTGGTGCTGAGTACCTACCCCTAAAAATTTCTGTCTTGAATATGTTAAACATTTCCAAGAGAGTTGCAAAGAAACAGTTTTGTGTTTGCAGGTACCAGGGCAGGAGAGAGGAGACGAACATGGTCATCATGAACATCAAACTCCTGTCTGGACACATTTTGGCTAAAAGATCTCTGGAATTGGTGAGTTCATTTTTTTCCCTTTTCCCTCAAATATTTGTGTCACCTGTTGTCGTTTGAACTGCGCTGATGGCCGTTTACTGTGTGATGCTCTAGTTAAACAGCGAACCCTCAGTGAAGCGTGTGGAACTGGATGAAGGTTATGTCAACATCTACTTGGACGGGGTATGAACTTTATTTATTCTTCCTGTAAAACCATTCTTTCTGGTCCCCGATATTAGGATGCAAAAAAATATATATAATAAATATGATTGTGTACGGATGAGCGCTCAAACCGCCGATGCATCACATACATATCCGGTTTATATCCACATATGCAAGAGGCCTGGGTTGTATTCAAAAACAAAAAATATATTTTTTTTCCGAAAATGCTTTGTTTCAGTTTAGTTTGTATTTGTTTTAGTATTCTGTTTTTGTTGTTGTTGGATGCAATATTAAAACAAATAAATAAATAAGTCCTACTCTAAAGGGGAGGGGGGCACACAGCAGCAAAATTAAAACCATCATGGATATGGGTCATTATGCAGATAATAATGTAAACGTGTTTTTCTTCTGTACTGAATGTTCCAGACGCTATCTTCTGATAAGAACACAGTTTTTGTTTTTGAAGCTGCAAGAACACGAGTCATGCTTTGCAATACTATATGAGTAAATATGGGATAACTAATGTACATTTATTCTAACAGGTACTTTAACCCCACAACAGAAGCGCAAACCCCTTCAGTGCCGTGTGCTTTGTGTTTGCAGCTGAAGAGAGGTGAGGCAGTGGATTACAAAATGACACTGGAGCAGGATGTGCCTGTCGAGAACCTGAAAGCAGCTGTGGTCAAAGTGTACGACTACTACCAGCCAAGTAAGATCCTCTTCTGTTACAATCGTGTCCATGTCCGCCATATTTGATCTTTACCCTGTACTGCTGCCAAACTTGAATTTCCCCTCTCTGGATCACTTAAGGATAACCTCATTTTATTTGCAGGTGATGTGGCTGCGACAGAGTACACATCCCCCTGTGCAAAGAGTAAGTCACATGGATCAGGTTTATCGTCTGACATTGTGAGCGTGTATGGTTGTTGCGATTGACGGGCGACCAGTTCAGGGTATACCCTGCCTACTGCCCATGCACAGCTGGGATAGGCTCCAGCGCCTCGTGAGGTGCCAGTTTCACAGATTAACAAATGATTTGTATTGTGTCCTCTAGGAGTTGTTTTGAAAGATGAACAATTTGGAAGACTCCGAGCATCACGTACCTAACCTGTAAGATTCCACTCTAATTTAAAACTGAATTTCAATCCAATTAAATGGTAGTACAAGTTAAAACTTAAAAGCGAATCATTCATCAGGGGATTATTTTGGGTTAGGGTTAAGCAATACAGACTGGGTGACAATTGTGTTGTAATATGTATTTTAATAGAAAGTATGTTTTTTTTACAGGTGACGTTACCAACAAGCTTTAAATGAACATCGAGGAGACTACCCAGATTCACCTGGAAGACTATAGATGTTCATCAAACTTATAGACGTGTGTCTTTTTCTTTGCTTTGGTGTTTTGATTTTAAGGGAATCCCTGCGATTGCAAATAATGTTATTTTCTTCTGTTTTCTTTTGAAATTTTGAATTCACTTATTAGTTATTGCTGCCTCACCTTAACACTGGAAATCTGGCAAACAGACCATGCTCTGTTACAGTTTAATATGATTGGCACATCCATGTTTTTAACTCAAAGTGGAGGATGATACAAGCTGCCAATAACTGTATAAAAACACAATCTCGAGGGGGGGAAATGAGTGCTATGTGTGTACGGGTGTACCGTCTACCTTTCTTTCATGTAGGTACAATTCATCACTGCAGTACCATACAATTTGAACTGTAACAGTCATGAAATAAAATGAACAATAAAGAAAATAATGCTATTGTAGTGTTTCATTTCAATAGTATACTTCCATCCAGGCACCTTCTTTAATACAATATAATTTTTCAATATAGATAACATCAGCATATTATATATCAACAGACAGGATTTAAAAGCCTTGCCATGGTCAACTTTGATATTAAGGTCTCATTGACAACATTAGAAACACATTAACAGGATTAATTTAAAAACATCTTAAAGTAAAGAAATTAGTAGTTTTCTAAAGTAAACATAAGGGAAAAATTATTGAAGGATGTTTAGAAGACCTTTAGAAAAACAATATTCTTAACCTGGATTTAACAGCATAGACACTCGAGGCTGACTTCACTTCTGCTGGCAGCTGTGACTTGCACAGAGGTTTTGGGGGGCAAGTGCTCCGGATGAATGAATTTGATGCTGTTGTACGGATTCTGCACCAATTGAGTCAAACAAAATCTGAAGCAGGCCACCACCTTGGAGTTGTTGCCATGGAAGTTTCGGCATCAACCAACCGGGCCTGGTTTGGTAACCTGGCATTAGCCAGATTGATAATTGTGATTCACTCAAGGTAGTCTTGTCATGTTTAGGTTCTGTGTGGTTAGGTTTTTGTTTGTTTTTTGGGTGTTGTCGTTTTCTTTTGTCTGTGGTTAGTGTTTATGTTATTTGTTCCTTGTCTCTCCCCTTGTCTCGTCATGTGTAACCACGTCCACCTGTGTATGTGTGTCTGCCCTCAGCCACTTGTGTCTCGTTCAGGTGTCTCTTGTTGAGTCAATCAGTGTGGGTGTATTTAGGCCCCGTCAACAACAATGGTGGAGAGTGGCGTCGTAGTCGTTTTGTGCAACCTCCTTAGCTTGCTTATGCTTTTACAGCAAACTATTTTGTGTGATGTTGTTGTACTTGAATCACCCGCCATTGTCACTTCTACTGTGCAATTACAGTCTTTGGGGGTATGTCTCGATCAGTTTTGCGCAGCAGTAGGCTGAAATGTTTGCCCATTTCTCCTTGCAAAACACCTCCAGCTCAGCTAGGTTAGATGTAGAGTGTTTGTGAACTGCAATCTCAAGATCTCTCCACAGATTTTCTATTGGATTTAGATCAGGACTTTGACTGGGCCACTCTAGTACATTGATGCCTTTTTTTTCTCCACCATTCCATTATCGCTTTAGCTGTATGCTTTGGGTCATTGTCTTGCTACAAGGTGAGCTTTCGTCCCTGTCTCAGGTCTATTGCAGACCCCAACAGTTTCTCTTCCAAGATCGCCCAGTATTTGGCACCAACCATCTTTCCTTCTACTTGCATCCATGTGCCTGCAGAAGACAAGCACCACCAGAGCATGATGCTCCCACCACCGTGTTTGATAGTGGGGATGGTGTATTGAGACTGATGAGCAGTGTTGTTCTTACACCAAGCATAGCGTTTGAAATGTAGGCCAAAAAGTTCAATTTTGGTCTCATCTGACCACAGCAACTTCTTCCACTTGTCACTTTGTCCGCGGTGTCTCCTACATGGCTCCTGGCAAACTGCAGACGTGACTTCTTGTGGCTCGCTTTTAGAATTGGCTTTCTTCTTGCCACCCTTCCATACAGGCCAGATTTGTGCAGTCCTTGGCAGATGGTTGTTCTATGGAAAGGCTCCCCTACCTCTGCTGTGGATCTTTGCAGTTCATTTAGAGCAGAGGTGGTCAAACTCGGCCTTCAAAGTCCGAATTCCTGCAGGTTTTGGAAGTCTCCCTCTTCCAACACAAGCTGATTCCAATGAACAGGATAGTTATCAGGCTTGTGCAGGGCTTGCGGATGAGGTGATCATATATCAGCTGTGTTGGAGAAGGGAAACATCCAAAACCTGCAGGACTCCGGCCCTCGAGGACCGAGTTTAAAACCCCTGATTTTGAGTAGTCAAAGGCCTCATGGGTACTGTTGGAAATCATTTCTCTGATTTCTGCGTGTTCAAATAAATTCAAAGTTGAAATCTGTGAACAAGTTTGCCAGCTTTATTTCAGATTCTGAAAGCCACTTGGAGTTACTGCTCAATCATGCAGCTCACCCACAAATGTGTTCTTCTCAAAGTTCATGCATGCATATATACACAAAACGTTCCCACCCCCTTCATTGACAAAGAAGTACCTTTTGGTCTATCAGAACATGTGACATTTCCTGTCAAAACAAGTCTACACACCCCCTCTCCTTATCTTAAACACTTCCTCAAGGATGTGGGCAAACACCTTGCCCCCGCCACCTCCCTGCACCAGGGACCCCCCATAAAACCCCACACAGAGCACAGCCCCCGAGGAAGAGACTGTGCCCCCCCTTTGATCTTGTCCTGTCAGCAGAGTGAAATACAATCAGGCCATCTCCCATTGAGTTCTTTCAGTCCTTAACAGATGTGAGGTAAATTATTGGCTTCCTAGATAAACTATTGAACTCTGTAGCAGCTTCGCACCAGAGATTCCCGCATATATGCCCTTTAGATTCCGACACCCCTTATTCAGATTAAGTCAGACACCTCACTTCCTTAGGGGGAAAACAGACCACATTCTACTAACATATGGGAACAGTTTTACATATCTAACTAAAATCAAAAACACTTTGAAGAATATATATTGAAACAGAAAAGCAATGTTAATAATCCAACATTCCCTCATTTGAACTATGCTATAGTTCAACACATTAGATATTGTTTTTAAAGGAAAATGCCAGCGGCATCCTCATCCCCCTCATTCGAAGCAACAGGAGACATCCATTGATTAGCAACAGCTACCATCATATGAGACGACTTATTTTGTACATCCTGTTTCTCAATCGCAGTGGTAATAAGTCTTTGGCAAAGTGAACGAATACATGGAATAAAACAACATCCACAAATCGTTAATAACGCAGTGAAAACAGCCGCAGATATCAAAATTGAGGAAATCAAAGCTTTATAACGGCCAAACACATTCATCCAATTATCCCATACAGAAGTATCTACACCGGATTGCTCTTTCATTTTCTTATTGAGTGTTCGCAGCCCTTCAATTGCAATTGTCAGACTTCCATCTGGAGCAGTATTGTTAGGAATAAAAGTGCAACACTGATCTCCAAACATTGAGCAAACTCCGCCCTTTTCTGCCAGTAACATATCTAGTGCAATTCGATTTTGGAATGTCATCAAAGATGTGGCGGCTAACTGGCCGCGTACAGCCTCAAAGCCAGACTGAGTCCAATTTCCTAGCCTTTGTACATTATAATGTATATAATTAATTCTATCTACATTTTTGTTTATGGTGCACCACCAGCAAATTACAGATTCGAATCCTGAGAGTACTTGATCAGTTAATTTGTATTCATCTGGCACACCTCTTGGTACTCCAATTGCATCAATGTAGGTGGGAACATTCTGCTCTTGCCAAGACTGTCGTTTGGTCCTCTGAAAAGAAGGAGGTTTTGGTTCCCAATTATCAATCATTTGTAACAGGTTATCAATAGAGATGGGGTAGATTTGTACTGGCATGAGAAGGGTTATGAGGGCACAATATCCTTTTGTATTTAAAGGCAACTTATCAAATATTCTGTTATCACCGCACCACCAGTATATGTCCGCTCTGGATTTCGGTTGGAACTTCTGTCCCACATCTACTATTGACACGCACTGAGTGATGTGATTTAGTTCCCCCAATTGTTCTCCAGTACCTGTCATTTTAATACATGTAAAATTACCATTTGCAACTGTGTTTGAAAATACTGGTTTAGTTTTCTGCCAATCGACGAGGGGATACACCTTATCCCATTTTGAGCATTTGACATTGGGGACAGCCTTATTCATTAGTTCTATTACACAGTGATCATCTATTTTAGCCGGAATGATTCTCAATAAAGGACGCGGACCTACACATACCACACAGTTGTTTTTATCAGAGGCTCGAGCCGCTTCGTTCGCCAATAATAGCCAATTGTTACTGCCCCCGGAAAATCCTTTTGTAACCCGAAACCTCTCAACTATTCCCTCAGTTGGTACGCTGACCGCCTTCACTCCGCTCTCCATTGTGTAGTTAGTCATTTTTGGCTGTTCTAAATTACTCATTGTTTTATTTACGCATACTAAAATGGGGAAATATGGGTCATGTCCGGAGAACCAGGCCCACAACAGAAATCCAAAACAGGAGGCGTTATCAATTGTTGTGTTAGGCGACCGTAATTTACCTTCTGGAAAAATAAAGTTCATATAGAGTCGCCCCCCCATATTACGCAATGTTATTCTTTTGCTAAAGAAGACTGCCTCCTCACTAGTTCCCGGACGCCAGTATCTTCCATCCTGTGTTGTTATTAGAGCATTCCAATCTCGTTGTACATGACCTGTCAAATACCACCAGTATTTTATCCAATCTTCCCCCTTAGTCTGTCTCCCCCTACCAAATCCCTTTAAGGATTTAATAGGAATTTTAACAGAAGTGTTTGTATTTGGAGCAACTGTCACAGCAATTGATTTATCATAAGTCCAGAATGTGACCCAGGGATTATATGTAGACTTAATACTTCGCTTAATACGATACGTTGTAATTGCGTTCAAAGTTGTGTCAAAAGGCTGACAAAAATACCAAGTCAACATGAGTAGAAAGGTCGCAATACAGCAGAAAGATATGTTTTTCAGCTTTGAAGCCATCTCGTGATAACGTTCTTTGAAGGTCTTTTTTGAATGAAAAGAGTGTCGCAATAGTTCGTCTCTTCTTTAAGAATTTGGGTTAGACTACCCAAATTCTTCGATTTGTCACCTGGGATTATTCTGCCCGAAAAATGTGACTGTTCATGGAATGATTGCCCAAGAAAAGGCACTTGATCTTGATCTTCGTTCAATAAGATTGAATGATGTCCTCAAACGACAGCTCCTGAGCCGGAAACTGGATCATCAGTTGACGTGGCTCCTAGATCGGGACATCCGATGATTGCAGGTTGGATTGTTGAGCCAGCTGGTTTCCCTGCCGGCCTGGTGGATGACAGGTGGTACCAGGTGTCCCCCTTCCTATGCAAGCGCACTGCACAGGACGTTCTCTCGGTTACACGATGTGGGCCTGTCCACCTGGGGAAAGACCATTTTCGCTTAGTTACCTTCAACCACACATATTCACAATCATTTATTTCTAAAGGAGCAACTGGCCACTTTTTTGTTAGCTTAGAGAACGTAGACACTAATTGTTTTAGTACTGGAGGTTCTTCAATGTGTGACTCTTCCAGCGGCACATTTGGAGCTGGAAATGGTCTGTTTTTGTGACCTTCAAATGGAGTCCAGCCTTTAGCTGAGTTTAATGACATTCGCACATTCATTAGTGCAATAGGAAGAGCTTGTAGCCAATTCAAATTTGATGAGGCCAGTGCTTTAGCTAATTTTTCTTTTATGTTTCTATTCATTCTCTCGACCTGTCCTTGAGATTGGGGATGATATACGGACCCAAATGTATGTCTTAGTCCCAATGCTTTTTCTACTTCCTGTAGATGTTTATTTTTGAAATGAGTCCCATTATCTGATCTAATTTTCCTGGGAAACCCATGTGATGGGATGTAATGATTTATCAAATGTTTTACCACAACCTCTGCGGTTTCAGATTTGCATTGATATGCCTCCGGCCATCCGGAAAAGGAGTCCACAATTACCAACAAATATCGGTACCCTTCTACGGGACTGATCATGTCAGTAAAATCCATTGAGATTATTTGTCCCGGGGCAGTCACTTCTGGATCGTGAGTGCCCTGGGGAGGTTTAGATGTAGGCATACTGTTAAATTTATTGCAAACATTGCAGTCCTGCAGTTCACTTTTAACAATTTGTCTCATGTAAGGATGCCACCAATTCTGCAGCCGTCTCATCACTTCTTCTGTACCCACATGGCAAAGTCCATGTGCTTCAGAAATCAGGTTTTTTAATTGCTTCTGTGATGGGATATATTTACCTTGTTTCTGCCATATACCTGCTTCATCCTTTTGTCCTCCTTTTCCCAGCCACACACTCTGTTCTTCTGGACTGGCCTTTTCTTGCCACAGCTTAATTGTTTCCGTAGTTATTTTTTGTCCTAATTCACCTTCACTCACCATCAGTTGTAAGGTTGGGCTGTACCCTGCTGCATGTTTTGCAGCCCTGTCTGCGGAATCATTTCCCACTGACACAAAATCATTAGTTTTTGAATGCCCTTTACACTTAATTATAGCTACTGCTTTAGGCAGAAGCAAAGCTTTTTTTAATTCAAATATGTCCTGATGGTGTTTGATAGGCGTCCCTGAAGCAGTCATAAAGTCATTTCTTTGCCATTCTTTCATGGCTGTGTGTATCACTACATGTGCATACGCCGAGTCAGTGTAAATGTTCACAGTCTTATCTTTTGCTAACTGAAGTGCAGCTATCAAAGCCACTATCTCCGCTCTTTGAGCTGACTGTGGTCCTGTGAGTCTGTCTGCCACTAACAGATCAAAGGATGCTCCAATCATCTGTGTTACCGCAAAACCTGACTGAAGTCCTTCATTGCCCTTAAAACAACAGCCATCAGTAAATAACGTCAAGTCTGAGTCATTTATTGCGGTATCATAAAGATCTTTTCTCAGTGAGATGTCTTCCAGAATTCGTTGAGTGCAGCAGTGGGATTGTCCCTCAATCATGCCATTTGCCATGTTAGCCCCCTCATGTACAAACAAAATGTGAGGTTGTGTTAGAACTGATTCAATCTTTCTCTGTCGTCCCCCTGTCATAGTAAATGCTTGGCTGGTTATGTATTGTACTGTACTATGAGCTGTACGTACTGTCAGCGGATGATGTAGCACAATATGAGATGTTTTCTGAATCAAGCGAGCTAATGCTGAAGCAAAAGCTGCGCACAGCGGGTGACGTTGTTCATATCTTTCCAGAGGTGTCGATGCATAAAGACAAACATGTCTATTACCATCTTCCCCCTTCTGAAAAAGAACAGCTGACACACTGCTGGATTTTTCAGAAACATCAAGGAAGAACATTTTAGTGTAGTCAGGAACTACAAGAGCTGCAGCTGAAGACAAAAATTGTTTCAGCAGAACAAAAGAGTTCTCAGCAGCATGTGTCCAATTTAGAACAAGCGACAGGTTTCTCATTCCCTTTTCATTCACCAATTCTCTTGCGTGCGTGAGTCAGTTCCGCAAAATCCGGAACATGATGTCTGGAAAAGTTACACAGACCCAGAAAAGCCAACAGTTGTTTAACATTTGTCGGTTTAGGATGGTGCAAAATGACATCTTTATGCGACGGAGAAATACCTGTTCCATGCCTCGATATAAGTCGACCCAAGAATGAAACCTGAGGCCGGGCAATCTGAAGTTTGCTTTTGGAGCACTTCAAGCCCACCGAAGCCAGGTGACTCAAAAGGAGCTGTGTAGCTTGAAGGCAGGACTCCTCGGATGGCGCAGCAAGGAGCAGATCATCTACATACTGCACTAAAAGAACATCAGTAGGAAGTTCGAGAGGTGACAGCAATTGCCTAAGAGAAGCATTGAACGCACCAGGAGACAGCACAAAACCCTGAGGAAGCCGGGTGTAGGAATAACATTCATTATTCCACAAAAATGCAAAATACTTCCTCATAGACAAGTCAAGAGGAATGCAAAAAAATGCATTTGCAAGGTCAATGCGGGTAAAATGCGTGTGCAACGGAGATATCTGTGACAGAGCTGAATGAGGATTTGGCACCGGCAGCGAGGGTGTCAGAACTTTAGCATTGATTGCCCTGAGATCATGCACCATTCGGAATTCGCCAGTATTTTTCTTTACTACTGGGAGAATGGGAGTATTGTAATCAGACCTATCCATCTTACAAAGAACTCCTGCTTTCAGCAACCCATCAATTGTTACTGAGATGCCAAGTCGCCCCTCCTCCTTCATCGGGTACTGTGGTACCCAAACGGAGCCAGGTTTCATTTCAAAAGTCACAGGTGCAACTTTACACAGACCCACATCAGTCGGGTCAGTAGACCACAGTGCAGCAGGCATTGAGTGTAAGATGTCACCAGCAAGCTCACTGTCAGATGTCTCTCGGCCATGATGTCGGTCCAAAAGTTGATGTTCTAAGACAGACATGGAAATAAACAAATCAGATTTAATCCAATAGGCATCAAGAGATTTGGAATACAGTAAATCTGTATGAATTGAAGGCTGCCAATCCGTCGCTTTTGTGCAAGCCAGGACAAATGGACCTAAATCCTTCGCCGTATGCTGGGATGACACCATCAAAGAAATGTGAGGATGACATGCCAGCACAGATACACCAGGTGGTACCGCCATCTCATACCATCGAGACTGTTCCTCCGTCAGATCAACCGAAAAAGCCACTCCAGCAGGTCCTGCAAACAGATCACCCACACGCAACTCCCAGACATTGTCAACAATCGCACTGAAAGCTTCACTGTATAACTCATCACCACATCTGTCGTAAAATAGTGTACAATGTATACAATCCGATATCACATCATATGACCTGAGATGTCGCACCCAGGAGGACCAAGTTTTCCAAAACGTCTCCGCTTCCCTCCAGCCGGGGGAATCAGTGTCAATCTTTGCCCAGTACATGTCAGCAGAGGAACATGTCATGGCGTGTGAAGACACCACAGGGAACTGGGAGGAGACATTCGAGGAGGAATCACCCCCGCAGTGAAAAGTATGTCCATCTGGGAACTGAAGCGTCAGCCCCTCTGGCCCACATTGGATCAATGGAGCAGTCCTTATGAGAAGATCCCTTCCCAAAAGATTCACAGGACAACTTGGAGCATAAACAAACGAATGCATAAATGTTTGCGAGCAGCACTTTGTCTGCAACGGGTTCGTCATGTGCAGGATAGTGTTTTCTCCCTTGAATCCAACCAATGAGATGCCATCATTGGAGAGCGTACTTCCATTTGGTAAAGTCATAATGGTAGAGTGGCGTGCTCCAGTGTCTACCATAAATGATAAAGTAGTTCCGCTCACCTTTAATGCAATCATAGGCTCCTGCAGTGCACATAAGGTGGATTCTGGGTCCCGTCATTGTGGAAACTGTCCGCTATGTGGCGGCAGAAATCGCTGATTCGGCACCGGCGGATACTGTTGCTGGGATGAAGTCTGGCGTGGAGGAACATGTCGTGACTCACGTCCTCTTGGCTGGTAATAGCCGCGTCCGCCCTGTAGACGCCTTCCACCTCTGCTTCTCCCACGTAGGCGATTTCGACAGGTGTCCGCCCAGTGGCCGAAACGTCCACAATTGAAACACTGGTCCTGGCTGACAGCTGATCTCGATTGATACATAGCACACTCAGAAACAAGAATAGGTGATGAGTCAACAGTAGATGCCGGGAGAGCAAAAGTCTCCTCTTTACTTTTTTTCAAAGTCTGCAATTGTATAGCAGCCAATTGTAATTCAGTAGACCTATGTTTGTCAGTTTTAGATTCAAGATCTTTCGCATACCTTCTCAGATGATGTTTCAGATGAGATAACCACCGTACGTGTTCAGAGCCAGGCAAATCGGGATTCACTTCCATGGCCTGCCTCACAGACTTATGGACACCTTTTAGCACTGCCGCACAAAAAACTTGAGAGTACAGTGTAGAATCAGTTGGCAAATGACCAGTCTTTAAGGAAAATTCCACAAGAGCACGGTCAATAAATGTCGCAGCCTCTTCATCAACTTTCAGAGCGTACAGTAAATCAGATATGACCACATCCGGAAGCGGAAACAATCCACCTAGCGCTCCAAACAGCGTCAAATAATCCTCACGGGACAATGCCTCACCGTCACTCAAAGATGACATTCCCGAATTAGCCATCAGCGCATCCAGCTGAGACAAAGGACACGCCCCCATTAAAAGAGCACGCATGTCTCCAGCTGTCAAAATCTGACCTGTCACACTTCTCTGCAACGAGCGCAACCAATTCTCTCCACCCGCCTGCAACGGGGGTAGTCTCTGCACAAGCACACACAGATCAGTCGGCAAATAAGGTTTATACAAAGTCGCCGAATGTCCGGAAGCCGGATCAACTTTTGTCAACATAGGTGCTTGCAAAACCCCCTTAGAACGAGTCACAATTCTCCTCGGAGTATCCTCCGGGAGTCTGTCAGGCGTGCTAAAGTCATATTGTTCCACAACATCCCCAACTCCACATGACAGATCATCCAACTTTTTATGAATGTCTACAATAACATAGTTCTTCGCCAATGCATTAGAAGTGTCAGCAGTCACGTCACAGTTACGTCGTCCAAAGTATTCGTCTTCTGTCAATTCGTCATCTGCATCTTTCTCAAAGCGAGAAATAACCATAAGCCATTTGCGACGAACAACCTGGGGCACTTCAGCATGTCTAGCTAGTTCCAATTTAAAAGCACTTGCTTTGTCCAATTTCACTTTCGGACTCTCCCTCATTTCCAAAATTTCGTTCAAGAGAGTCTCCAATCGTGTCACAGAGGCGGGTACGCCAGCTGCCAAGCCGTCAGCCGCGGCCTGTAACGTAGACCGAAGCGGTCCAGAATTTTTAACATTACCACTATGCCAATCCACATCAAGATTACCGCTATTTACCGTCAACATCGGCGCCTGCAAATTCTGCAGCATCTGAGCCGCAGGCTTGTACGTTGAGCCTGTAAACGGGTTAACAACATCAGACAAAACAGCCACGAGTGGCCCGCTGCTTGCCAGAGGTGCAACAATGTTAGCATCACAATTAGCCACATCCTTAGCACCCGCTTTTACCAACGCTCCTCGAGCAATTTTAACCGAACTGCCCATCGCCAACATCCTAGCATTCCTCATCATTTGATCCACATTTCTACAATTTCGTCGTACTTCTCTACCCCTCAAAGAAAACACAAAAGTCTGTCGTACCATTTTTTCCAGCGAGAGCCGTTTGTTTACACATGCTAATTCCACAGCTTTCATCAGACCGATCAAACAAACCGTGGACATCAACGGTGGGAACCAACCCTTGTCGCAAGCAGCCGTAACCCAATCTATCAACAATGCTTGCATCTTTCGCCGACTCTTTTCTCGTATGGTCCCAACTGCAACTCCGGAAGCATGCTTAACTTGCGCGTCCAAGTTCAAATTTCCACTATGTACCGGAAGTACATTAAGATCAAACCATTCAGTATTACGATCAAAATCGCCCTCCATTATTCAGAGTTCTTACCACTCGTAGTTCCAACAAGTGTATATACCACCTAAGCAGTATTAATATTTATCAATGCAGTGACGTCTCACTTTACAATATGATAGTTCAATAGGGTAAATTTATTCGACAACGTTTAAACAACCGTACAACGAGCAACACAGAAGCTCACAAAACACACAGCACAACATAGAACGTACACAGACAACGAATACACAACGAATCACGTGACCTATCGTTTCTAACAGACAGCAGTGTCATCCAATTCCGCTGTGTCAAAACTGTCTCTCTTTTACTGCATATTTCATGCAAGGCGCTCGTTCAAAGTCGCAAAACCAAAACAAAAATCACACGTAATCTAGCGATCGCAAATATAACGGCATAAAAACCCAATGTCCGTTGTAATCAACCTGACTCCCCCAACTGTTCAATTTCAACAGCGCGCGCAATTTTAAAATAACTTATTACGTGAAAATGGACGTTTTAAACAGGCGACATGTACTACCTGAAAGAACAATCCCAACCAATCAAACTGCCAAGGGCAGGCGCGTCTACTATGATCTTCAGATTTATCAATGGATCTTCAAATATCCACGAAACCCCGTATCCTCTTTATCCTTATATTCAAAAAACAACTATCATAGTCCATCGAATCCTTCACAGCGAAAAATAAGAAAAACAAAACAAATTAATAAAACGCTGCTTCTTCCTGTAACAAAACATGCGCATTCAATCCAGGCCTGCACTTGCTTTACAAAATGCACCACCCCACGTACGTGTTTATAGTCCAATGTCGCAGAAATTTTTAGAACGACATCAAACTACAACTTGTCCACACAGACCTCATGTAAAAAATTTATACAATTTAGAAGACGAAAACAAGTTGCAGCGATCTCAAACAGACAGAACTTCTCTACGTCTCCACTTACCGTAATTAATTATTTAGGCGCCTAGAAGTTCCATTCGTTCATGAATCACTGCAGCTCGAAATCCTCTTAACACCATTCAGCGTCGGGGGTCACCAATTGTTGGAAATCATTTCTCTGATTTCTGCGTGTTCAAATAAATTCAAAGTTGAAATCTGTGAACAAGTTTGCCAGCTTTATTTCAGATTCTGAAAGCCACCTGGAGTTACTGCTCAATCATGCAGCTCACCCACAAATGTGTTCTTCTCAAAGTTCATGCATGCATATATACACAAAACGTTCCCACCCCCTTCATTGACAAAGAAGTACCTTTTGGTCTATCAGAACATGTGACATTTCCTGTCAAAACAAGTCTACACACCCCCTCTCCTTATCTTAAACACTTCCTCAAGGATGTGGGCAAACACCTTGCCCCCGCCACCTCCCTGCACCAGGGACCCCCCATAAAACCCCACACAGAGCACAGCCCCCGAGGAAGAGACTGTGCCCCCCCTTTGATCTTGTCCTGTCAGCAGAGTGAAATACAATCAGGCCATCTCCCATTGAGTTCTTTCAGTCCTTAACAGATGTGAGGTAAATTATTGGCTTCCTAGATAAACTATTGAACTCTGTAGCAGCTTCGCACCAGAGATTCCCGCATATATGCCCTTTAGATTCCGACACCCCTTATTTAGATTAAGTCAGACACCTCACTTCCTTAGGGGGAAAACAGACCACATTCTACTAACATATGGGAACAGTTTTACATATCTAACTAAAATCAAAAACACTTTGAAGAATATATATTGAAACAGAAAAGCAATGTTAATAATCCAACAGTACTTATTTGATGAGTGCCGAATGAACACATCTTTTGAACGTTTCTTTTTAATGAACTGATTCTAAAGATTCCGTTCACTTAAAAGAACTGTCATGCCCATCACTAGTCAGGATACACAATGCAAGAGTTTTATGACCATTTATTTAGTTATTGTATCTTGACATTTACAATTACACAATTTTGCCAGAAGCTTTTCCCAAAAGGTGTGTTTTTTGGCCCCTGTGAACAAATGCCGAGTTGGGGGTGGTCCTTATCAACTTGTGATGGCCCAAGTTTTGAGCTATATCAGGAAATCATAGTCCAAAAACATCCTGAGGAGTGGACCTGGCTCTGGGTCTAATACTGTATTTTTTTCTTCCTAAAGTAAAAAAAACATTAGGTTAGCCCATCAATTTAACGGCTAACGATAGGTTATCAAAAATAAAGCTCTTGTGAAAAATGAATATACTGCTTAATAATAACCCTTTTATGTTTTACATAGTTTAACCACTGTCCACTCACCATATAAAAGGTGTTGGGGTAGTTCAAACAACAACTTTTTCCCCCTCTTAATAAAATGCAGAGGTATCAGATTGGGACTCGGAATCGGCCGATCTCAAAATGAGGTGACTCTGACTCGGATCCAAAAAAGTGTGATCGGTACATATTGTAGTACATATTGTATTGATTGTAGTAACGTTATGCTGCTTTTTCTTACGGTAAAACGTTATGCCACTTTTCCACATAGTAGAATAGTTCTCAAATGTGTAAAAGACAAGTCTTACTCAAATTGGTACGGTTGTACCACACTGCTTCTGCTCGCCATGGCCGAGTTGTTTCGCATTCACAACATAAGCACATGGCTCCCAGAGCCAAAGGCACAGCCCCTTCGAGAGAGAAGGGTATGGCCTAGGTGTGGCCTGGTGCAGCTATTTACATAAACGTGACACGCCCTTAAAACGAACTGTTCTGAACTGTGTTTTTTTTTGCTGATTTAGGGACAGCAAAAATGTTAGATACAAAGTAAATTTCGTCTAATGCAGGTAACAGACATGTCTTTTATACATTTGAAAACGAATATATGGAAAAAGGGGGGGGGGGGCACTTTTGTGCACATGGAATATACCTTACTGACAATTCCGAGATGACGTCACAAGTCAAGATGGCGGTCAATTTGGTGAACAATTTCTGCTCATTGAAAAGCGTTGGATTTTGGATTGTTTTAATTTGATTTGTGAGGATTATTTTGATTTCAAAATGTGATGAGACTATAACAATCGGTGTGGCTTGTATGATAGTCACAGGCAAAAGCAATACAATCCGCCGTTTGCTTTCACCGTATAAAGAAAGCATTTACATTGCTTTGCATTGGGGAAGCGTCAGAAATGTCCAGATTGTCAGATCTCGCTTACCGCGGAACCTTCTTCTTGACCTTACAATAGTTTTCCGGACTCCAAAAAGTGCGAGGGTGCGCCGGGAGACAGTAGCTCAACAAAGCCGGTGTTGAGAGAGATGCGTCTAGGTTCTCACTACCCGCTTTTGAAGCGTCAGCGCAGTTTAAGTCGAACAACACTGTCGAGTAACCACCGATTTGAGACAAAAGTGTCAGTCCGACCACGCTCTTTTTATGGTAGCTCCCTCTCTGTCGATCTAGGGCACTTGGAATTTACCTAAATGGGTATCATCAAAAAACACAAAGGTTAGAAAAAGAGTTATCTATACCCCTGGCATAGCATCCATGCAGCTCGAGCTTCGGCTGATGAGAGAGCGATTTGAGTCGCTCCTGAGGCTGCTTTTATAGCAGAGCAGCCAGATTCTTAAGAATTTCTTCTTAGTCATTTACTGGAAAGTCTCCCCTGACATCATGGGATTTAGTAATTTTACCAGAAATCTCTGTTGAAATCACGTTTTTTTTCACAGTGTATGAGTCATCATACCAAACTTGTCTAGGCTTGTTGAGACTTGGGCTATTAGACTATGACCAAACCATCAAAAGGTTTATACTTCCACCACAGAACCTAATACCACAGTTTACATCACTTCACCATTATAACAATGGAATACATTTAATGAAATAAAGACATTCCTTTGTCAATAAAAACACTCGTCACCGCATAATACATCCACATGCTGTGACGGGGCTTAAACTCTTTACAATCCTAACACATAAACCATACAGTGGCATGAGTTTTATGGGCTGTGTGACTTTCAGACATCATACAATGTATATATGTGGCTGTTACCGGGTATATCTTATGAGCTGTAGTCAATACTTATTGCTGCAGCCAATATTACGGAAGAGGATTAGGGCCAGTGAAGAAGAAAAAAAAGGTTGGCAGGATTCTGACTTTAAAGTCATAATTCTGACTTTAATCTCAGAGTCTTTAACATATTTAAAGTCAGAATTCTGAGATTAAAGTCATAATTCTCAGAATAAAGTTAGAATTCTCACTTTATTTTCAGAATTCTGACTTTAAAGTTAGAATTCTAAGTTAGAATTCTTCTCCCACCAAAGTCTGTGTATCAACCGGTGGCCGTGGCGGGAAATCAGGCTGCCCAATGACATCACTTGCAACACACGGAAATAAGGACTTGTCTGAATACCAACACCACACTCAACGTTCCTCAATAAAGAATTCACTTAACTATGTTGTGTCGAACGATTATGGCCCAACGTGAACTGAACGTAGTGCATTTCTGCTTAGTGAACATTCCTGTGAACGAGTTCATTCCGGGGCAAATGAATGGCTTTGAACGTAGTTAATTTTTTCCCCTGGTTGCCAGGTTTTGTTTTGATAGAAAAGCATAGTAAATACACATTAAACGCGCCTTAATTAGGTGGTAAATGCCAACCAGAGCGGCGAAGAACGGTCGCAAGACACATCTGTCATCAAAATGCGATGCATGTAACTTCTGATCTGATAGCCGATAGCCCATACATGCCCATTCAAGCCGTTGAAGCCAGACTACTGTATAAACTATACGTATACGTACAAATTATACATATACAGCTTGTAGGCTCTTATAATATAGGGGCGGGGGGTGGAGGGGTGGTCACTATTTTTTAACAAGTGGACGGTATGTTCTGCTTTGAACACCTCCTTTTTCTTTTATTGCTCAGTTCCTTAGACCCCAATATTAGATTTGGCAGAGGCATCTTTTGTTGAATTACAAGTATAATTAATAAAAAAATAAACAAGTTTCCTCCTGTAAACATAATTAAGCAGGTGACTTAACTGTAACTGTGTATGAATAAGAACATTACTATGATAGTTCAGTATTTTACCTCTGGACAATGAAAAGACACATGTATTTAAAGTGAATCAGCATATTTTAATTCAGAGTAATTTTCAAGCATAAATGCACTTTTAATAAATTCTTAATGGTCTAACATTTAACAGTTGCAACATGATTTGTAGATTGATTTGAATTGTAGAGAATAATTAGTATTGCATTTGTTCTTTATACTTTAGAATTAAGTGATTCTGTTTTACTGTGATTGATTGTGTTTTTTTATTTGTCTCGTTCTTGTGTAGATTAAGTGATGTCATCGCACTTATGGACGATCCCACCCTCGCCAATTACATCCCTTGCACTCTTCAATTTTAGCAAGACTAAACGGCTCCCATTCAAAAGAAAAAACTGACTTTTGAAAGACTATGTAACAAAATGAAACTCAGGAAAAAAAGTAGACAAAGAAGACACTGCATCAAAGACACAACCAAGACAGGGAAAGAGCTACAAAACAATGAGAAATGTTGCAATCGGATGGATACACACTGATGGAAAAATATCCAAACAGGTGAGGGAGAAGCAGGGATGAGGTGTAATGTATTGTGAGTTCTGTTCTATATCCGCGATTGCTTTTGTTGTGTCCATCGCGCTTGCCGTACTGAGCGGCAGCCAGACGCGGAAGTGGCAGAAGTAAACGGCAGCGCCAGAGCCTTGAACACACACTTGTCTGGCTCTCGTCATTAATACATACATTACATAGTGTCAGAAGTCTGTCATGAACTGAAAACACGCAGCCATGGCCACTGCTGCATTTGAACACCCAAAGATTGACTGTGACGCCGCAGATTTATATCAAGAGTTTGAGAGGTTCCGCTGCCACGTCGATTTCGTCTTCAATGGCCCTCTTGCCGGGTTGGAAAATAAGCAGCGCGCGGGGTAGCTCGGGACGTGGATTGGTGAGCAAGCTAGGGAAATCTACAAAACGCTCGACTGGGCTGAGGGAGAGAGACAAGATCCCGTGAAAGTTTTGGACAAGTTTGCCAACTACATTAGACCAAGGAAAAATATAAGAATAGCAAGGCATCGTTTCAAACAAAGGAAGCAAGATGCAACGGAGAGTCTTGATCACTTTGTGAAAGACCTAAAGCTTATGCTAACGGTCTGTGAGTATGCTGACTCTGACGACATGCTAATCGACGCTATAATAGCAGGTGTGAGAGAAAAGAGGGTCCAGGAAAGACTGTTAGATAAAGGTGAATAATTGTCGTTAGCCAAGACAATTGAAATTCCCCAACAGTTTGAGATGTCACAGAGACAAATGATGATTGTTAGAGAGGAAGATGCGCAGGCGTCAACGATGTCCTACAGATCGAGGCGCACAATGATGAATAAAGACACACATCAAAGCACAGCCAACAACCCATTTGAAACAACCACAAATAAACAATCAAACAGCTGCTCTAGCTGTGGCAGGCACCCACAACATGTATGGAATCAAGCGAAATGTCCCGCAGTCGGCTCCGTGTGCTCTCACTGCCACAAGCCAAATCACTGGGCAGCTGTGTGTCGCAGCCAAGGTGTGAACACGGTGAGTACAGAGTCTGCAGAGGAGGACACACAAAGTGAAGAAGTACTGGCCATACATCTAACACATGAGAATGTTCCAGTGTCAATGGTGAATGACGACAAGTGGGTAGTAAACATCAACATCCTAACTCAGGAGGTAAAGTTTAGAAAAGATACTGGTGCTAAATTCAATACATTGACTCTTCACAACTACCAGTTACTGGAGCACACAGGGGACAAGACCCTACGCTCGTATTCGAACCATAAGTTGAAACCAGTTGCCGCAGTTGATCTACTGCTTACTTACAAAAACCGGCAAACACAAGCTACGCTGGAAATCATCAACATTGCTCAGGAGAACGTACTCTGTGGTGCGACAGCGGAAGCTCTAGGCCTGATCGTGCGACTTAAGTCCCTACAAGACAGTGTGGGTGGAATCAAAGTGCGTGCTGCCGACATCACCACACTGGAGCCAGATACACCAGGAGGGCTAGATGATTTTCCGGAATACAAGTACACCCAGTTCGTCGACAACCAGCTGCTCTTAGGGAAAAGATCGTCGACAAATTGGCTGAGATGGTGGACCAGACAACGGAATGGGTTAGCTGAATGGTGGTTGTCACACGCAAGGACAAGATAAGGATTTGTATTGACCCAAGTGGCCTAAATAAAGTGATCAAGCGGGAACACTACCCGATGCACACCATAGAGGAAGTCATTTCTGGCATACCAGGGGCGAAAGTATTCTCTGTCTTGGATGCAAAATCTGGATTCCTCCAGATCGAGCTGGATGAAGCTTCATAATTTCTCACAACCTTCAACACTCCAATAGAAAGGTTCAGGTGGCTTAGACTGCCCTTTGGTGTTAAATGCGCACCCGAAATATTTTAGCGCATCATGGACCAGATGCTGGAGGGCATCAATGGAGCAGTCAGCATCATGGATGACATCCTAAGAGCGGCACCTACAAAGAAAGAACATGATGCCATACTTCGGCGAGTGGTTGACAGAGCCACGGAATATAATTTCAACCTAAATCATGATAAATGTCATATTCGTAATCTGCTGTGCCATACGTGGGCCATCTGGTAACAGCTACTGGTCTCATGCCAGACCCTGCAAAGACCAAAGCTGTGAGGCGCATGCCGGCGCCTGCAGACAAGGATGGGGTTCGCCGGATTCTAGGTTTCGTGACATACCTGTCAAAATTCATACCCAACTTGAGTGTGGAAGATGCTCCGCTGCAGCAGCTCCTGAAGAGTGATGTTGAGTTCACATGGCAACCAGCACTGCAACAATCATTCGAGCGGCTCAAACAGCTCTGCATGCACCTTCCAGTGCTCAAGTATTTTGACGCAGCCAGGCCGGTAGAGATATACTGCGATGCCAATAGCGTGGGGCTGGGTGCAGTTTTGCTGTCCTGTTGCCTTCTCGTCCAGGTCACTAACGAACTCGGAGACAGGCTATGCTCAAATAGAAAAGAAGATGCTGTCTATTGTGCATGCTTGAGTCAAGTTTCACCACTACATATTTGGAAAACATGTCATAATATACAATGACCACAAGCTGCTCTAGGACATTTATAAGAAACCGCTATTGTCCACCCCCATGCGCATCCAGAGAATGCGCCTGAGACTGCAGTGGTATGACATCACAATCAGGTATAGGAGAGGAAAGGACATGGAGCTTCCCGACACCTTGTCCAGAACACAGCTAAGCGACAACACGCCTGAGGCAAGTGGTCTTGACAGTGTCTCCATGCTCAGTTTTGTTTCAGTGACTGACCAGAAATATGCAGAACTGCAAGAACGCACAAAAGAGGAGTTAAGCGGCCTCGAGGAGATAATTCACAAGGGCTGACCGGTCAATAGGAAGGAGGTGCCCATTTCAGTGCAGCCGTACTGTGACTCAAGAAGTCAACTAGCAGTGTCGGATGGTATAGTGTAGGAATGCCTGCGCATTGTGGTGCCACCCACCATGCGCACACACATGTTGGGGCTCATACATCAGTCTCATCTTGGTGTGGTGAAAAGCAAACAACGAGCTTGTGAGGTCCTGTACTGGCCAGGAATGAGCGTCGAGATTAAAGACATGATCAGGAACTACTGTAAGTGTGTCGAAATCCAAAACAAACTTCCTACAGAGCCACTTACGCCAACAGAAATGCCGGATTTGCCATTTGAAGAAGTGGCCTCTGACATATTTAAGTCCTTCAGTTCATCTACTTCAATGTACCTTCAAACAGTACATTGAAGTAGATGAACTGAAGGACCAGCGCAGTAAAGCCACCATAGAAGCTCTGAAGCCCCAGTTTGCCAGACATGGAATCTGCTCCACCTTTCGTACGGACAACGGACCACAATACTCTTCTGAGGAGTTTAAAGAGTTCTGCAGGATTTACAGCATCCTTCACAAAACATCATCACCTTACACTCCACACTCTAATGGAGAAGCAGAACGTGCAGTACAAACAGTCAATAAGCTCTGGAGTAAAGCATCAGACAAGCACCTAGCACTCCTGGACTACTGAACTACTCCACTCGAGTCAGTAGGCCTGTCACCTGCTCAAATGCTCATGGGCAGGAGGCCTCGTAACAAATTGCTGACAGCACGTGCACTAATTGAACCTATGGCGTATGATGCCCAAAGGGTTAAGCGCTTGCTTGACAAGTCCAAGTCCACCCAGAAGTTCTACTACGACTACAAGAGAGCAGCCAACACTCGCATTGCCCTACAGCCAGGGGATGAGGTGCAGATGGCACCGTACCCAGGCAGTCCCTGATTCATTCTACGTTCCCACACTGCTCCGCCATCCTACGTGATGGAGAGCGGTGGGAAGCAGTTTCGCCACACCAGCCAACACCTTTGCACCAGTACCCCGATCACCAACGGGTCCCGCCGTGTGATTTGTAGCGAGTCCTGGTCTGAAGTCCTTGAGCTGTCACCACCTGTGATGGCGCAGGCACCGGTTCCACAGAACTGTGTGTCTCATCGCAGAGGGAACCATCAGAGTCCGCACAACTCCACTCTAATGAATCATATACAACCCAGCGCGGTAGAGTAGTGAAGCCCCCCGATTACAGATTGCACTGAGTTCTAGAAACAGTGTTAACATCAGTTTAAGGAACAGGCATGGTAAAGATGCCTGGTGGAAGTGATGTGCTAGCAACCTCTCCTTCCTAGTTAGTTTATGTTATTATTGTTACAGTGTTTAAAATGTTGTAGTGTTTGCTAATATGTTTTGTTGCATTACTGTTAATTCTTAATGATTAGTGTGGTCAGTGACTGAAGAGGGGAGATGTAATGTATTGTGAGTTCTGTTTGATATCCGCGCTTGATTTTGTTGTGTCCATCTCGCTTGCCGTACTGAACGGCAGCCAGAAGCTAAAGTGGTGGGAAATAAACGGCGGCGCCAGAGCCTTGAACACGCACTTGTCTGGCCCTCGTCATTAATACATACATTACAGGAGGTACTAGAAAAATTTAAATGTCCACAGAAGCTGGGTTAAAAGACATTCTCGAGGAAGGAAAAACATTTTTTTTCCCCAGATTTTGACTTTAAGGTGTGGAATTTCAAACAAAACTGCCTCAATGATGACACCTGCCAGTCCATTGGCAATATGTATGAGACTGCAAAGCGAACATTGTTGCGCTTTTACATTGCAACAAGGCCAAAAGATTACCAAGATTATGACTGCACAGTGTCTAAGGAAGTCTTGGTTTTGTCACACAATGGCAGTGAATAAACTCTTCAGAAATGGAAGAGATCTCTGTTTATTCAAGTGAAATCTACCCGGGGTTCAATATTTCTGCTGATTCAGAAATTACCTTTGGCCCGACATACAACACAGAGGAAGATGCAGAAGTCACACTGATCTATGATGGTCCTGTCATTCCCCCCAATCCACCTGATCATCAAGATGTGATAACAATAAAGGTTCACTGCACTGACACATTGAATGATATGATTTCAGCATTCTCTGAAGATACAATCTTGAACAAATCACTCAATGTGAAACGCATACTCCCAGATAATAGAGTAGAAGCAGGTGTTGAATCTGGAGTACTGAGAGATGTTCTCACCTGCGTCTGGCAGGAATTCTATGACCGATGCACACTTGAAACATCAATTAAAGTGCCATTTATTCGCCATGATTTTCCTGCAGAAAAGTGGAAAGTAGTTGGGAGAATCCTTGTAAAGTGTTACCAAGATTGTTTCTATTTCCCAAACGTTTCCTTTCCTTGAGAAGGTGCTTTTCAACTGTGTCTACAGTGACCCAAAAGTCCACTTTCTGCAATTTGTGAGCAGTCAGGAGCGTGAACTTTTGATGCAAGCAATGAAGGACTTTTCAGAAGTAGACCTAGATGATCTTGTGGAAGTTCTTGACAGCTATGGGTGTAGAAGAAGAATCTCTGCTGAAACTTTTCCCACAATACTGCAGGAAATAGCGCACAAAAAGCTTGTCCAAAAGCCCATGTTTGTTATTGACTGCTGGAGGGAGGTTACTCAGCACCATGTCTTCATCAGCCCTGAAGCACTGAGCAAGTTGTGCTCCGACTTGCACCCCATGTGATTAGTGTTAAGGGCTCAGGTAACAACCAATCATGGCTTACCTATTATTTACAAGTTGAGCCATGATTGGTTGTTACCTGAGCCCTCAACACATGATGTCATTTTCAGGTAACAACCAATCATGGCTTACCTATTATTTACAAGTTGA